>NC_088603.1:122500487-122872987 GCF_036013475.1 Columba livia | reverse complement strand
TGTAGATCTGGCTAGAGTAAAAATAACACTAATAAAAAGCCTTGTTTTTTTTTCCACTAAGTATATCTGAAGGGGACTAGATATCACAGGCAAGTCCCTCCCTCCCTTGAAACAACAGCACCTACTGGAAAGACAAGTGATTTTCTTGCCTAACTGGAAGGAAGACTGGGTGTCAAACTCATTTTCCCCGGAGGCCACGTCAGCCTCGCAGTCGCCTTCAAAGGGCCGAATGTCCTAAAATTACATTCGGCCCTTTGAAGGCGACTGTGAGGCTGACGTGGCCTCCGGGGAAAATTAGTTTGACACCTCTGCTGTAGATCACAGCTTCTTACAGATACAGAATGCAGGCAATAACTAGAAATCTGAAGGATCACATTCCCTGCCCGCCGCATTTGAATCCTTACCCAAGTTTCTGCAATTGCCTAAACATTAACATTAGACAAACAGTTAGTGCATCTTAAACCACACTTGAGGCCCTGTGGGAGCTGGTGAGAGGAGTGGGCAGTTGGCCACCTCACCAGGGACCAAGGTGACAGAACATGCTATTGTTACAAGTTGCTTTTATCCTATGCTAATTTCCCCTTCTTCCCCTAGCAAGACTCTTGTGCATCTGTGCAACACAAGCCCCGTTATCTCTGCTGGTCCAAACAAGCACAGCACAGTGTCCCTTCCAGTCTCTGTGTTATATACAAACTCAAAATAACAGTGTGTCACAGGTATCGTGACTGCTGGGGCTCCCTCGGGTCTGTGTCATGTGGGATGTGTGGTGGACAAAGACAAAAGCTTCTGCAGTTCTCCCTTCTTCACTCAACAGCAATCGAATGCCAGGCAACATCCTCTGGGCATGGGAATACCTGGGAACAGCGACACTGGATATGCTCAGGAAACCATGACCTGGTAAAGAAGGACAGCATGCTACCACCACCAACTCCTGGCCCTCTGAGAGCTTATTATATCTCACTAAGGAAATTAATGCAACTTCAAGCTCACTGAAACAGGGGAAGGACTATGGCAGAAAGAAATTTGTAGGTCTTTCCTGCAGAGTCGCTCCCACCCTTATGTTGATCATTCTCCAACCTGGTTCCTCCCGCTGGAGACCACTGCAAGCCCCACGGGCAGGTCACAGGCAGGCTGGCTGTCACCCTTGCAAGTGGCATCCCGCTCTTTTCAGATTAGACAATCGAGACAGAAATCACTAGCAGTGAAGAAAACTAGTCTAAGTTACAAAGTAGCACAGGGATCACAGGCAATTTTAATACGGTATTCCTGAGCCAAACTATTAACTGGTCTCACATCACTACCACAAAGTGAAGGGAGCAAAGTTTCTGCACAGGTTGTTCCAGCAGTCCAGCACAAACTTGCACCAAGATCACTTAAACAACACGGCAGTTCTATTTTACGTCGCTAAGCAGGTGAATCCTTCAAATGATACCATGGAAAATCTAAATAAAACCTAAAAATTTCAGTTCAGACTATTCCCTCTCCTGCTTGACCCCAGGCTCTTTAAACAAGGAGAGGTGCAGAGCTCTTCCAGAAAAGCCAGCTTTCTGCGACTTACAACTTATCCTTTGGAGCTCATGAGGAGGCTTGTGCTCTAACCATGTGAAAGCATTATCAGTTGTTATTACACTGTTTCATGCAGATGCAAATCTTCTATTTCTGGATTGTCTTCCCTCTGCCCCCATCTTTTATTTCCTTCCCCCCCCCCCCCAGATATGAACATAAACGTTCAGATTTATTCCACAGTTCAAGAACAATGAAATTTTGGTGAAAAAAACATCTAAGATGACAAAATGCCCGGTGCATTAAAAAATATTAAAAACACCAATTGTTTTATTTCACACATTAAAACCTAGAGTGAGTGTTAGTAGCCTACAGAAAATTAAAGCTTTGTAAAGCCATATTTGCAACAGAACTTGAAACAGCCCCATCTATAGCCTACGAAGTGCTGTTATAATACAAATCTTAAAAGCGTTGAACTTCAGTGAATTACGAAACTCAGCACTTCCCCTCTTTTTTAGCTGTAATCTCATATGGAAAGTGGTTACCAACAAAGCTGCCTGCCCTTATGTTGTAAAGATGTTATTAGTTTATTTATTTATCTTACAGCTGTTATGAAATTTAAAGTGACAAACCATGCACTAAATCACTCATTTAGTGAACTTTTTTAAAGCTTGAATATCATTATGAGTTCTGGATTAAAATATGTGGCTGAAAGCAAAAGGAATAAGAAAAACAGGAGCTAGTAGGTACATGAAAAAAAAAACAGGTTTATAAGTTTCATATTTTAAAATGTATGGGAGGCAAAAGACAACAAGAAACAAAAAATCTGTTTAAGCCACAAATTTGGGCAGTAATGATATGAAACTTAAACTGAACAACTGTCTATGGTTTATTATTGCTTTTTTTTTCTAGTTTCTCTTAGATTTCTGTATTTCCTGCAGGACTTCAGTAAAAACACATAGTATGCTGTTCTTAGGACAAATCTGGTCATGTTCTTATCAGTAGATCAAAATAAAATTTAACAAGTATTAATTTATACCTATTTTTCACAATGCACAAAGGTGAACAACTACTGGTATTTCTGAAGAAATCCATGTTAGTATACGTTCAAGACCTAACTACATACGTGCATTTCTCTTAAGCATATGGAAGTACAATTCCTTGGGAAAGGGGAAGAACCCACAAAACTGCTAAATAAATTGATATGTGCTACATTTTTACAGTGAAGCATCAAATCATATCTATGTGACAGACTCCACCTTTTTCAAGTGATATCATGCATGCACTGGAGGATTAATATCCACCAGCCTATTATTGAAAATTTCTGTAATAATTTGTGATTTTTTTTAATAGTATGTTACTAATCCGTGTAAAACAGGTTTGTCTGGTTTTTGTGTGTGTTTTTTTTATATTCATTTATCTTCTTTCTTTCATCATCAGTAGCTAGAGTAGAAAATGAATAACTGAAAAGCCATATGTGGCCATTAATTTCAGTATTACATGAAAAAACTTAGAACTTGAAAAGAGATCATTAGAAATACCACCTTTTTTCATTACATATACGTATATGTGTCAAATGCGTGCTTATCATTTTCTGTTTGGTTTTTTTTCTAATATTTTACCCTGAACTCCATAAAAATCACTGCTTTTCTCCCCAGCATACTGTCCAATTCCTACATGGAAAGATGAAGATCTTAAGTACTATGTCATTGTTTATAATACAAAATATTTGATAAAGAGTAAACGGAATTTACCTCATAGCAGGGGGAGATAAATGACAAATATCAGAAATACTGCCAGAGATAGAGAGCAAAGACATTCATCAAATAAGGTATTTAGTTCCTAGATTAAGATATGAAAGAATGAAAATAACAGAGGATCAGCACTTCCACAGATGATTTGGAGAGAGCAGAACAAAACATTTCTATACCAATTAAAACTAAAGTATATTAAAACATTTCTAAACCAATTAAAACACACCTAGCCATCAAATTATGTGCAACTTGTCAGTTTTTCCTCTGTGATGCAAATTGAATCTCCTTTCCCCCAAAAAACTCTTCTTTTTTAAGACCTTTTCTGGATCAGTTCCAGGGGAACAGTGAAGCGCAGATGAGCTAAAACAAGTAACCCAACTTATTAAACACACTGCAAGACTAGATGCATATGGAAATGAAATCTCCTACTCCCAAGCAGATAGACTAGATATGTCAGTATGTTTTTGCCATCTCTGATATAAAAATAAGTGTCAGCAAAACCCCGTTTAAATTCCTGCAAGCCCCTGCAGGAATGCTGCTGTTTTCCTTTGGACTGTTCAACCAGCACAACCACCCAGAAACTTCTCACAGTTGAGGGAAAAAAGTGTGTGTGGGGGACCCATCCCAAACACTTCTATTGTGTTCAAAACCCCCACCAAAACAACCAAAACAATTTTTCTTATTGTTTAGATGGACCTTGCAAAAAATATTCCTGGGTCATCGCCACTAAGCCACGGTTTGTCCCTTGTCCAAGAAGGGATGACAGGATCCCTTCCCTGGGGTGCTGGTGCCATCACTGGCAGAAAGGAAACAAGTCAGGAGCACTCTGCGGCCTGGAATTAAATCAAAACATATCTGCTTTTAACACAGCAAAGGCAAAACGAGGCGTGCTTCTACAAGCTGCATCTTACTATTCCTGAAGAAAACCTCCTTGGCTTTTTCTGCTCTGTATTTTTCTGTGAGCAGGCATCAGGATCGGCATGTGCGGGGGCTGTTGCCAAGTGCTCCTAAAACTCGCACTCCTACACCTCGTACGTGTGTGCCTGTGCTCACGCACGCAGAAAAAAACAGCGGCAAACTGTGGCAGCCGTGACCCAGAGGAAGCACCAAGCATAGTCGGCCACCCGCTGAATCCATTTGTGCAGACTGCAAAGATGCTCTCCAGCAATCACTGTGGGCAACAGCAAAAAACACAATAAAAAAAAGGAGCTTTTTCAAAAATAATGAAAAAAAAAAATAATTGGAAATGTTTTGCCTTCAGGCAGCTCTCTATTTCTCCTCCCACCCAAAAAAGCTAATGTTTTGCTTCTGTAACTGACTATTATCTTTCATATACACAAATATAATGATCCCATGCCTGTTCTAGAAAGTGAATAAATTGAACTGCTGAAACACATCCCAGTCTAGGACCAAAATGCAAGCTCTTGTGCATCAATCAAGCTCCTCAAGTAAAACTCCTCTGTTGTTTTTTTTTTTATTTCTTTGTCTTGCTTTCTCTAGTTGCCTCCATTTCATTCCACATTTCTGATATCCAATTTTCAGCAGATTAAACTGGCAGAGACCTTGCTCCTCAATAAAAGCACTTGTCGGCCTGCAACTGCAGCAGACAGACAGGCCGCAGCCCGAGGACGCTGGATCAGCCACAGAGTACGGAGCATTTCAAATTTAGGTCACTCGTGCTGCTCCAATCCCAGGGAATAGTGACGGTGTTTTTCCACTTGTGGCTGTTTTCCTGCTGACCTATCCCTCAAATGAGGCAACAATCCCAATGCAATTTAAAGAACAAAGTGAGCACATAAGATATTTAATGCTGAAGATATCGGGAAAGGGTCAAAGTGATAGTGGAAAAAGAATTAACTTTCCCAAAGTCTGCCCCTGGAGGCTGAAGGTGCAAACACTAGCACTGCATGAATGTTCATCCTACAGCCGGGTTCATTGCCTGCATGACCAGGACACATCGGGGGGACCGACGGCAGGCAGAAATTGTCGCCACGTGAGGAAAAGCAGAGCTGAGCCAGCAGCACACGCGATAAGAGTTATCTGTGCTGGAGGCTTCCCGCTGTGGCGCCGGCACCTCGGCTCAGCGCTGACAAACGCCAGGGGGGAACCAATGCAGAGGCCGCATCTCAGGAATGATAAATGTGACGCTTCGGGCACTGGGGCTGTCAAACTGGCAGCATTTCTGCAAATGAGTCACAGTATCACAGTATGTTTGGGATTGGAAGGGACCTCAAAAGATCATCTAGTCCAATCCCCCTGCTGGAGCAGGAACGCCTAAGTGAGGTTGCACAGGAACATGTACAGGTGGGTTTTGAATGTCTCCAAAGAAGGAGACCCCACAACCTCCCTGGGCAGCCTGTTTCAGTGCTCTGTCACCCTTACTGAGAAGAAGTTTTTTTCTCAAGTTTAAGTGGAACCTCTTGTGTTCCAGCTTGATCCCATTACCCCTTGTCCTATCATTGTTTGACACCGAGAAGAGCCTGGCTCCATCCTCATGGCACTCACCCTTTATATATTTATAAACATTAATAAGATCACCTCTTAGTCTCCTCTTCTCCAAACTAAAGAGACCCAGCTCCCTCAGCCTTTCTTCATAAGGGAGGTGCTCCACTCCCTTCATCATCTTGGTTGCCCTACGCTGGATCCTCTCTAGCAGTTCCCTGTCCTTCTTGAACTGAGGGGCCCCGAAATGGACACAATATTCCAGATGGGGTCTCACCAGGAGGGGAAGGAGGACCTCTCTCGATCTACTAACCACCCCCCTTGTAATACACCCCAGGATGCCATTGGCATTCCTGGCCACAAGGGCACAGTGCTGGCTCATGGTCATCCTGTTGTCCACCAGGACCCCCAGGTCCCTTTCCCCTACACTGCTCTCTAATGTGTAATTTCCCAAACCATACTGGAACCCGGGGTTGTTCCTGCCCAGATGCAGGACTCTACACTTTCCCTTGTTAAATTTCATTAGGTTATTCCCCGCCCAACTCTCCAGCCTGTCCAGGTCCCACTGGATGGCAGCACAGCCTTCTGGCGTGTCAGCCACTCCTCCCAGCTTAGTGTCATCAGCAAACTTGCTGATAGTACACTCTATTCCCTCGTCCAAATTGTTAATGAATATATTGAATAATATTGGCCCCAGTACTGACCCCTGAGGCACTCCACTAGATACTGGCCTCCCAGAGGTATTCAAGAGAGTAAAACTCCTTGAGTTTTACCGCTTGATCTGCAAGAAGGTGAGAAATGGCACCAGGTCCTGTACTAGTGGAAGGTGAAATGGGGGAAAACCCCGACCCTCTGCCACTGGGGCTCTGGTGTTCCCCAGAGGGCCTGGGAGGGAGGGAGCGGGGGGGCAATCTCCAGCACCATGTCTCCCGAGGTGACTGAAGCCATCCCAGAGCAGCAGGACAAGGCAAGCTCTGATGGCGCCTCCGCACTGTGCCTTCTCAGACTGCTTTCTAGTCACTGGATTCCATGTTTGGTGGTTTTCCCCTGTAGTTCATTACAATTTAAAAAAAAAAAAAAAAAAAAAGGATTACATGCTCAGTACCACATAGCAACTATAATGTTGTTACAGAAGAATGGCTCCTACATGACTGAGGTGTTCAGCTACACATTAATCCAGAGGGGAAAAGCTTAAAAGATAGTAATATGAAGTATTTTAGCTTGCCCTGTAATTCCTACCATAGAATCATTTTAGGTGGAAGAGACCCCCAAGATGATAAGAGTCCAACCATTAACCTAACACTGGCACTAAACCGTGTCCCTCAGAACCTCATCTACACACCTTTTAAACACCTCCAGGGATGGTGAATCAACCACTTCCCTGGGCAGCCTATTCTAATGTCTGACAACCCTTTTCATTATTAAATTTTTCCTAATATCCCATCTAAACCTCCCCTGCACAACTTGAGGCCATTTCTCCTTGTCCCATCAGTTGTTACTTGGGAGAAGAGACCAACACCCTCCATGCTACAACCTCCTTTCAGGTAGTTGTAGACAGCAGTAAGGTTTCCCTTCAGCCTCCTTTTCTCCAGGCTAAACAGATGCAGTTCCCTCAGCTGCTCCTCATCAGACTTGTGCTCTAGACCCTTTACCAGCTTTGTTGTCCTTCTCTGATCTTTCTCCACCAGCTCAATGTCTTTCTTGTGGTGAGTCTTGATCCTACTGATTCAAAGCTGTGTCGTTCCTTCATAGGCATCCCCAAGCACGGGTAGCATGTGCAATCCAAGGGAAGAAGACTTGCAAGGATTTTTGCCCACTGGCTGTAGGCTTAGCCAAAGATTAACAGAGGGATCACTGGAGAAGCTACACCTACTGAATATTCACTAGCAACTAAAGCAGCTGAGCTTGTCATCAGGCATTGCAAATGATTCACAAAGGAGAAAAACAATTTGGATGGGTCACAGTATGAGAAAAAAATTTATTTTAATGAGTTTGAATATATCCACAGATTGGTAGATGTTTTACCTGGAGGATGATTTTCGGTTTTAGAAAGGACAGTAAGGATATATAAAGATCCAACTTGGGGGGAAAAAAACGCTTTATGTAAACGGAGATAGGTTACATGAAAGAGCTGAGAATGAAATTATAGATGGAAGAAAACCCAGTGTCATCTCTGTATCATGACAACAGAAACCAGACCTGTCATAATAAGTAGAGTTCACGTTGTCTAATTTAGTTAATCCATTTTCAGACAAACAGGAAAGTTCATTCATGGGATACTTTTTTTTCTCTCTGATGAAAGATTTGCAAGAGCAGCAGTGCAACAGGCAATCTTATTATAACTTTCACACATATAAATGGCTAATAAGGAATTAGGAATTATAGATGTTAGGGAAAGAGCTGATCCCCTCTCCAGCCCATTACCCTGCCAACTCAAGATTATTCTCTACCATCTCTTTGCTAATGAATGGCCAGATCTAGTACTAGAGGCCACAAGTACTAGAGCCTCTTCCCAGTTTCCACAGGAGATCATTCCCTGGGTTTATGCATCTACAAAATGAATATTAAAGGAATTTTGTTTATATTTTTCTCTGCTAATCCCTGATTCTCTTTACAGTCACCTACGCTGAAAATTCTTTTGCACTTCAATTTTACTTCTTGTATTTGTGCTTTTCTTTCCTGATACCCTTCCAATGTCATTGATCTCCTCCAAGGAATAAAGTATCTACTGCTGACTGCTCATTCGAGGTGTCCCCAGGAGAGAAGCATAGAACTTGCTGCAAAGCCAATCAACGTAAATAGGAAACCTCCGCCAACTTCAGTGGCATCAAGATCCGGCCTTCAGAGCTGCTACACTCAGTTGGGCATCTTTATATGGCTAATAAGTGCAATATCCTCCCCATTATATTTCATACCCATACGGGTATTATTCCCAAGTTTTTTCCAGCATTACCCTTTTTGAAGTCTCTCTGCTACTTGCAATAGCTCTATTTGGGATTATTGTTTGCAAAGTTAATTACAGTTTTGCATTTTGTTTTATGTTCCTGACCTCTTTAGATTCTTTTGAACTTTAAATATTTGCCCAGACTTGTATTTTCAGATCTTCCTAATTTGAATGTGGTGTGTACAGCATCTGAATTCCCTTCATTTAATCAGTTTAGTTTTGCAAGGGCAAAACTAGTCTTTTGTAGCAGCAAAGCAGGACTAAGCTTTTGAAGAAAGATGCGACAGTTAAATCCTGTTTTATCACGCTACCCATCAGATTACTTTTGCTGAAGCAATTTTGACTTAAAGTCCTAAAATACTGTCAAAAAGGAAATATAACCTATTTTGAAGAAAAAAGCCCCAACAACCCAGAATTAAAGTTACATAAGCTTAGACTGACTTCTTTAGTAGAGAAATGAGAAGAAGCAAACTGAGGAGAAACAAGAGAAAACATCAGTAATGGATCTCTGGATCAGAGATTATATTGCCATATTTGAGAAAAACAGACGCTTCAAGAGATGCCAGCCTATTGGGAATACTAAACAACATTGCCGCTTAATATGCAAGAAGTAGTTATTTTTTATTTGCTAGTTATTTTTTTATTTGCTAGCCTAAGAACAACGTGGCCTCTGCACACAACATGCAGGAACTTGGGAAAGAGAGAAAAACAATTTGACATGAAGACTTGAGTTTGGAAATAAAAGACGGTTTCCAATAATTTTTCTGCAATAGACAAGACAAAGGTGATGTAGGCACCATATGGTATGTTAATTCTTGTCCTGACAACAGCTCTGTTCTCCATCCATTCCTTTGCTAGACTGTGAGAAAACATGCAACTTGTGTCACTAACACCAACAGCAAAACCCAGCCTCACCAGTCACGGCAAACATTAATGTGTAGGTGAATAAAAGCACGGGGCACTGGGAACACAAATTATGAATGAGCAGCCCCGCAAGCTCGCTCTCTCCAGGTAAGGAGCATTTCTGGGTGGATAAGGTACCACAGTAACTGCTTCTTAGGTGTTGAGGGAAGCTGGGATAAACCAGACATAAATACTTCCTGGAGCAAGGAGGATGGATGCTGCCTTTGCAGAACAACATACAACAAAAAAAATGATCCAAATAACATGCTTGGAAAAGAAGCCTGAGTAAGAGCACCCCACCTTTGTGGGAAGGGGCAGCCCCAATGCACCAGTGGTGATGCACCCAAATCTTCCTTCCAGGTGAAGGGATGGTGAGGGGACAGGGTCAAACTGCCCACACTGTCAGTTTACAAACTGGCCCACAGACACCCCGAGGCAAAAGGCTGTGCACAGACATTCGGATTTCAGGTGTGGAAAGAAACAAAACCATCTCTGCTTTCACATTCGGCGTGATAGCGGGTGGTTGCTTCTGGCAGAGGTAGGCCTTGACTTTTCCTATATGCATTATTCTCCTCAGCTGGTGGGCAGGGACATACTACACTTAGAGAAAGGAAAAAAAAGGGGGGGTGGGGGGAAGAACAACAAAAGAACAAAAGAGAAAAGAACACCACCCCACCCACCCCCAAACCCTCTGAAATTAATTATGCTGGGGTAACTGCTTCCAGCATCACCCTAATGATACTGCAAGCTTAGAAAACCTTGGGATACCAGTCCTCTAGCAACACAGATGAGACAAGCCGCTCAGACGTCCAAAAAAATACAATTAGTAGCAAACCAGGGTGAAACTGGGAAAACTGAACAGGGTGCTAGGGCAGAACATGAGTACTCCAACTAAATCACTACCACCAGCATACATTTTAGGTAGATAAATCCAGACAGACTTACAATTTGTATATATAAATATATATACAAATTGCTAGATAATTCCCAAATGCCATTGCTACTGTTACTGAGTTACAAGGAACATGGCATGCAAAAAAATGGAATTGCTCCTGCTAGGCAATGTAATCCAAGCTCTAAATATTTGTTTATTTTTGCAGGGGGAAGGGAGCAGTGGGCAGCCGATGGCACACTGCAGGGTGCGCCACTGCTGCTGTCCCAGGGGCTGGGGCTCCCTCCAGCCACCAAACACAGAAACTCAGCTGAACCCTGAGCAGTGTTTCACCCATGCTGTTCCTCTCCCCTGCCTTGCTGCTGTTAAAGGGGAGATGAAGCTGGGCTTCTACCCACTCCCTCCCTGTCCTCACCAGTGCTCCCTGCTGCACCAGCCCCAGCACCAAAGTGCCCCACAACGAGATCTGCTCTGGAGCCCATCACAGCCTGAGACCAGCTTCCTGAGGTATCATCCCAGTCATGATTGTTACCTCTCTGACCTAAAATTAGGCCATTTTGGCCCAGAAGCATATCACTACGACACTGTGGATCAAGTGGCTGGGCAGGGTCAGGCTGTGGAGGGAGAAAGTACAGTGACAAGGACAGGTCGCTGCAGGCACCATCTGCACTTAAATAAGGCTGCAGGGAGTGTACTCTGGCAAGAACATGGCCCTGCCTGCCTCCCATGTGGCAGTGAGACCTTTCTCTCTCCTCCAAAACATCCCTTAGGTTACGGAGCTGCAGCAAAATCAGGACAGAGAATTGACTCTGCTTAAAAATAATGTCCTCCCACCAAATGTAGAAGAGGAGGACAAGAAAGAGAAGCATAATTTATAACCTAGCTCAATTCTGTGTGCATTTAATTGTGCAAAACACTGATGTTTTCCTGCAAGTTTGTTCAGGTTTTCTTTAAAAATATCAATGTTAACTGCATTATTTTATGTAAGTATCTGCATCCGACATGCCCTGCTCACATTGCTGGCTGCTCCTTATCAGTGCAAACCTACACAACATTAACTGGTGTGGGAAAGCTTGAAATCCTGGCAAGAATGCCTCATTGCATGGTTTTGGTTTGGGGTTTTTCCCTCTCCACCCACAGAGGAGCACAGCACACGGGCACACTCGCTGTGTGTTCGGTGAGAAGTCATATAGCAGCCTTCAGACATAGGCTACAGTTGTTCTGCTTCAGAGCTAACACTTTCTAAGCGCCACTATGGTAAATCAAATGTATCCGAGCTCTGGGCTTGTTTTTCTTTTTAGTAAAAGTTCAGAATCTAGAACAGTCTTAATCTAATCCTAGCTGTTATTTCAAGATCTATCAATTTAGTACCAATTACAAAAAATAAGATTAAAACAAATAAAACCTACCTCCTTGCCCAAAAAAGGATCTAAGAAATTATCATGAAACAAGAAGCATATCAATTCACTACGAAGCAGATTTGGTTAAAAATACTTCTGCAAAGGAGGTTACTGCTTAGTGAACTTTGTTTCAATGCATTTCTTGAGATTCCAATCTTCTTGTCACTTCTTTTCTGGCAAAAATCTTCTTTAGTTAGACTGCAAAACCAATTCAACTGAGATCTAATAAATACTGCTTATTTCCTCTTATAAGATTGGCTTTGCTTAACATAACTGAGTTAGGTAAAGAAGCGGCAAATCCAGTTGTGCACGTATATAGTGACAGGAAACAGAAAAACACGTGGCATTTTCTACTGTGACTGAAGAAACATTGCAGAAAACCCCCACAACAAACAGAACCAAAAACCCAAAATAAACAAACAACAATGTGAGGAGATGTGGCGGAAAGGCCGTACCTTACCAGCACCCGGGGCATGCACATGCTTTGCTAGTCCCACACAACCAACAGTTCTCACCAGCCTCAGCAAGAAATAAGGGCTCATGGCAGCCTTAGAGGGCATTAGGAGAACAGGTTCAAGTAGTTTAGCCTACAGATTACTCTATCCATACGAAGTTACCCATGACAGGGAGTACAACAGTAAGAAAATAAAAATGATAGATGCACTAAAAACCAGACATACCTGATGGAAACAGGCATTTCTATTTGATGCCAAGATTAGCATTCCTTCCTCTCTACTGCTGTCAGTTTTCACTGGTTTTCTTTCTTTATTAATTGAGAATTAAGTACATTACTAGTTACATAGCATTTCATTAGTGTATTTGAATCACTAGCTTTTTTTTAACATATGTGGGGGAAAAATGGTAGTAAAACTCCCCAATATAAGCATAGCTGACATAAATCACTATTGTTGGAAGGAATCTGTGATCACAGACAAATAAGATGAGGCACAACTTGCTAATACCCAGGACTTGCAGTGTGATATACTGCTGGAGAGAACCAAAATACATAACACAAAACTGCACTTGGGAGGGTACTGCAGGAATCAAGGACCCAAATAACAGCTCCTGTAGCCGAAGGGATAAGTAATTGCACCTACCATGGCTTTCACAATGGGACCATAAAGGTTCAACTCCAAGAAGGAAATAAAACAGATTAACAAGAAAAACAGGACGACCATTAAGATAAATAAATATTACTTGGTTTCTGGTCACAGATATTTTTTAAAACATAAACATTGTGAATCCTAATAGAAATTGAGGGGGGAAAAGTCCACATGTACCTGTGGGGCACATCCTAAACATTTAGCAGTTACTTTGACAGTAAGTCTTTCCATGTTTTGGTATACTAGTGCAATGTTAGTGTTCTAAACACTAGCCTGAAGGGTTTCTAAATTAGCAAGTCAATGTTACCATGGTAACATAATGTACTACCAAAATGGACCACTTTTTATACATCCACTGTAATCAAGTTAGTGACCAAGCAAGTTACAAAAATTCTCGCTTCTTCTGTTTTGGGGGCTTAGGGTTTTGTTAGGTTTGTTTAACCGTTCCTACATACTTCTAAAAATTATTATAAAAACGCACACAGAATGTACTTTGTTTATCATGCAGGAATAGATCCTGTGCAAGCAGAGAAAGTCACCACCACCAACAACAAAAATGTAGCGCTTAGGACTTGCCAAAAGTCTCTGTAGTTTCGGTTCCCAGGCACACAAAGTTTCAACACCCCATCTCTAGTTTTGCTTTTGCAGAGTGCTCGCAAGCAGAAGACACTCTTTTCTTGTGACAATACTATTTAAAACAAAGTGACACCTCACACTCTGACCTTCTTACACACCAGGATCCTGCCCATGATGCTATCTCAGATACCCTGGGGCACACTAAATGGCACTAGATGCCCTAAAAGTCAACCTGCCATCCTTGATCAGACAATCTTCAAACTGAGACTATCCAAGTTAAAAACATTCTCTTACAAAGTTCAATGTTCAAAAGAGATCATCTTCACGGTCATCACATCCACACCAACCAGGGTATCTGTCCTACATTCACACAAATTTGATAAAGTTCTCATGCAATGGTCTTTATTCAAATGGTATCAAGTATTTGAATTAAAATCTAGAAGACCTATATTTGAATATTTTCTATTAAAAGCTAGCATCTCATTGTATATAAATATTTTTTTGTCGCAAGCCTGCAGTAACAACATTCTTGGGGTATTCCTGTTGTCTAACCATTCACAAAAATATTTGGAAAAATCCTGAGATTGTGTAAACTTTTTGTGACTCTTGCTATGTTGGAATAAATGAGAAAAGAGTCACTGGTTTGTGGTTGTGTCAATAAGAGCTAGAAGTATCGGTTTATATTGCTTGCCAATAGCACTGACATTCTAAATTGATCGCCGAGTTCCATGACTTATGAAATTAAAGGGGTTTTATATTATGAAAATTAATAGGAATTTTTACTTGCTTTTATTAGTGGGAGAATATGTCAAATATTCAACTGCTCTATGTTTGACCTCGCTGACTAGTTTTTATTCTTTTAGATGATGTTGTCATTTATGGTTGAGAGGTAATAGCAAAGCATTTCTGATTAATTTGCTGAAACAACTGGCTATAATTTATATTCCTTTCAGAAAGCTGGAGGGAAAGGAGGAAACAGTGCCCAAAGACATTATGCAAATCCCTCCCAAAAGACACACGAGCACAGGATTGTCCTCGCCTTCCTTTGCCACATGAAGCAGCTGTAAGTGAGCAAGCAACTCAGGGCTCCTGTTCCCCTCCACCCCCAGCTTTCCAAAAATCACATCCAGAAGATATAAAGGAGAAGCTGCTCTCTGTTCAAAGGATCTTTCACTAGAGAAAAGACGTCAGTCAAAATAGAACATATATATATACACACACATATAATATATATATATGTAGCGGCATATATGCGTACACACATACACTATATAGAGGTATATATGGCACTCCAGTTTAACTTGGGTGATCTCCAATGTGGATGGCACTGATTTAGTTATCAGAGACTTTCTGCTGTATGGGTGGAGTTTGGGGGAAGAGTACAAAATATTCTTTTCAAAAAACACATATGCATGAATGGGCCACCAAAGTGAAATTAGACATAAAGCTCAAATCTAGCATTGACCATCCTCAGACTGCTTGACTTCCTAACTTTAAATGGCTGGTTCAGCATGGTTGTACAATCTGCAATACATTGCAGTGATTTGTGTGTCTGGCTTTCTCTCCTGCTGAATGCCATTTATAGGCTATAACTAAAAAAGTGTGGCTCAAGGATTTTTCACATACAGCACTGAACACATACCTGAGAAAAAAGTTAAAAACCCCACAGGCTTATCTGTTCACTGAAAAGTGAAAAAAGCCCTGTATCTGCAAGACCTCCAAATGTCACAGGAAAACTGTAAGCTCAGAGGCATTAGCAAATGTTCATTCCTCTATTATGTTATAAAAGATGCAGTGTGAAAAATCCTTTAGGATAATCTTCTCCGAATAATTAATTCTCTTCCATTTACATGAGAAAAGAAACACCAGATCTTTTTACATAGACTGTCACAAAAATCACAGTCTGGGGGTATTTGTCACCAAACTTTGAGGTCACACAACCTGATGTTTTTCTGGCTATTTTGAAGGACAGATCTTTACTTTAGGATTATACCACGTACATCATTAGGTAAAATAATCCTCCCACACTCCAGAAGTCCCAACAGCTGCATCTTAATTGGAAAGAAAAACTGAGAAGCACGCGAACCAACAGTTGTTACTGCAAACTAATGACTCTGGATCATCAAACCCCATGCAGCTGCCTTTCTGCCAAACAACAACGCATGAGTTGTAAAACTAAGGTGCTTTAAAATAAATCAAACACCAAAACTAAATTACTGCCAACGAGGACATTGTATTTTAATAATAAAAAGGCACAAAGCACTAACCAATTTCAAGCTGCACTAATTTGACCATAATCCTTACATGTAAGTCATAATTTATGGGAAATAATAACATGAAATACTGACAGTAGAATTTATATCTTAATAGCTGGCATGCCAATGGCTAAGATAGTTCACACACCTGGTTGTTTTTACACTATGTGAACTGCTGGGGCAGTGCAAAAAATCAAGTTATTTTCATTGACGCCTACACTGAGAGCGCATCCATCCTCTGAGGGTGAAGGGCACCGGTGGGTCAGGGGCAGCAGAGCTCTCAGTTCACATCCCTTTGCTGCACGTCTGATCGCCTGCCTCAAAATACTGAAGCTTTGCTGGAGAATTTCACTCCTTGACAGAAGAGCATTTAAAATACAGCATCTTCTCCTCTTGTCAACAGTAATATTTATGCACAATACATTAAAAAAAAAAAAAAAAAAGAAAAGAAAAGAAGAAATTGCTGTGACAGTGTAAAAGAGTCATGAATGTGTGAGGGGAGCACAGTGCGAGTCCAGGTGCTTCTCCATCACCTTGGCAGTAATGTATGGAAGGAAGGATGACATGGAATGAAGGACAGCAGCTGCTGGGCAGCCACCCCACCGTGCTCCTCAGTCCCCCTCTCCTCTCCCTCCTGCAAGGACAGTCCCAGGGTAAGGGAGAAAAACACCGTTTTGAAGTGCTTTGCAGTTGCTTAGCAACTGCTACAAAACCCCAAGAGATTTCGGTCAATGAACCGGCACATACACCTCTAAACATGTCGACAGTGACAGGAGGAATGCCACCATGTTGTCAGACATCTCTGCTCTGGATGCCCCCAGCACCAACACCACCATGGGCCCCCTCACCTTCCAAAGCTGCTTCCAGCCTCCACTCACCCATCCCGAAACTCCCTGAACCACAGAGAGGCAGAGCAAAGCACCTGTGTGCTGGTAATGAGATTATTTTTAATTGTGAAGAGGCCAGCTACACCCTTCTCTTGGTTACCACATACCTACAAACTACGTCTGCATTAAAAAGCAATCAAGATCGAAAAGCTGCCCCTGAACTATCTCTCCTGTGGTACAGACTGGTTTTCTTCCCAAGCAGTATAATGTGCAAGCAGTGACCATTACCAGCAATTCCCAGGCCTGTTACTAGTTTCAGTGGGAAGCAACAGTCAAACTGCATAAACCTTTTGGCCTCTGTGATCATACACCATCATAATGCAAAGCGTTTTTAGATTTTCAAACCTGATATATATATGTGTATGCACAGATTATGCCATAGAACGAAGATTCTTCCACTGCTCTTCCATGAACTGCTACTAGGTCCATATAATTTATATGAACTTCAAGAGGTGACACAAGGATGCTATGCTTGAAAAAAATACTTTCTGTTTCACAGATGCTTCACTCCACAGAAGAGTACATATGGTGGGGGAACCACACCACACTGCAGTGTAATAAGTTTAGGACTTTCCATACCAAATAGGACTATAACAAGTTGTACTTCATTTCATTATTCTTTAAGCTGTCCTTTATCTTGTATTAATGTTATTCTTTATCTTCTTCCCAGGACAATTTGCGTTTCTAACTGATGATAATTCTCATCGCATACAAATCCACTGATCTAGAAATGCCACAGGACTAGACTGGTTCTCTGTAATCAGTGAAGACGCCTCAGCAAGTTTCTGTTGTGTTACCAATTTTTGCCTATCATCTGCACAGAAAAGTCTTCCCAGCAGATAAGATTCTCCAGATGCAACGTTGCAAGTACAAATGCAGGTCCTTCTGAAAAGACCTTTTTCTAGGTCTTAATTGAAAAGAGATTATTATTAATTTTGCAAGATTGCCTGTATCACAAGGTAAATTAAAAGAAGACCGTAACACAGTGGAGTGCACTAAATTGATTTAACAGTATTAGCTCTTCCTAGGTGGAAAGTATGTAAAACAAAGTGAAAAGATAACTATTTGAAAGCATAACAACAAAGTGACTTAGGATGGCATTAGAGAGACAAGAAACCAACATTTTGATAATAAATGAGAGATGACAGATAATACTAGGATGTTTTACCAAGAGTTTCAGTACTAGGTGCAAGAGAGAAGAAGGAACCAACAAAAAGATGTAAAGAGAGATGATATGATCAAAGCCACAGGCTTGGGAAATGCTCTTTCAAGCAATATTCCAAATTGATATAAGTGGGACAAGGCTGCTTTCATCCAGGCTAGAAAAGTGACAGTGCAGTACTTCAGCAATACAATGAAAAACACAGATGGAAGATTTCACAGTGCAGGCAGATAGGGAAGGCTGCAGCTTAGATGGGCTACACTGGGAAAAACTTCAAGATACAGCCTCACCCTTGTTGTGAAGACCTTGGGAGAAATAAAGCAGGGATATGAAGGACTGGTCAGGTTTTATTCCACTGATACCATATTCGATGACTGCTTTTTTAATGCATCCATTCCTCATTATTCTTTTAACAGATTAACAGGTTTAAGGCAGGAAGAGATTCAAGTGGACTGCAGAAGTTTTACCCTAAGAGAAATTATGCAACTAGTGTAATTACTACTTTGTCTGCAGAGATCATGAAGGCTCCTTAAGACATGAGGCTCTCCGTAGGCTAACTTAATAGCAACTGCACTAGCTACACCAGACAGTGACCTTTATTGATAAGAAATACTGGGACCCTGAAAGCAAATTCAAGATTCCAGCTGAGCAGAGGACAACTTAGAAGAGAGACTAATGTTAACCCTATTTTTATGTACTTAAAAATTATATAGACAAAAAAAAAAAAAAAAAAAAATCACCTATGCAGAAATGAAGTTGTATTCTAACTGTATCAGAGGCAACTCAAGCATTCATACCTTATGCAGGCTATTTAAGAACTTACTTTCCAGGGAGAGCATATTTAAAGAAGTACAAATCACCTCAGGTGACAGCTCATGTGAACAGGGATGTTAAGGAAATCCCCCTGGACTCCAGAACTATGCTAAAATCATACTAGATATAACAAGGACTGAAACAGAATTACACCAAGTATGGTTTTGCCCATTGGGAGGGGAAAATTTTTTTTTGAGGCTGTATCAGTTCTGCATTCATAACTGGGCCATCAGATTTTTCCCACAAGCGCAAAAAAATGGAAATGAACTAGTAGTAAAAATTAACCTCATCAGCCTGTTTTTCAATATTAGCAACTTATGTTCTAAACACGATAAACAACTCCATTTTGAAGATTAAATGCAAACAGGGTCCCCATAAACATCACTGTATCTGGGTTTCTGTCCTCTTTACAGAAAGACACAGAGCTTCCAAATTTCTCCGTAACAGCACAATAGTGCTGATGCAGTGACACAGGGTACAGGGTTGTGCTTTGTTTGGTACTTCTGGCTGAAAGAAACCAAATACTGTCCTATCTCAAGCTATTATAACGATCTCAAAAAGTCACACCTCTGTCCTGGTGTTCCTCTCAAAAGCATCTGGTACGGATCTGCCTTTGAGCAACTTGCATTTGTTCCACTTTACTGGGCTTGGTGTTACATCCAACTGGCAGGTTTTGGGAAGAAAATATCCTAGAAAAGAAGCTCATCCAACACCTTGACACTTAAAGCTCCTTTCCAGCCATGAGGAAAAGCAGGAAACTCACATCCTGGTACACGTTGCTTTCAGAGGCAGCACACTGCTAAAACCATTTTGAAGATGTGAGATCAAGTCCCTAACATAGTAAACTCTTCCTTGGGGAATGCCATGCAAATATCCCAAGTACCTGAATGGGAACTCCTCCTGCCAACTCTGTCACCTCATCCTTGTGCAGTTTGGAAGGGAAAGTGGCGGTCACATCGGTGACACCCTGCTGCTCACTGCTGGCAGCACCGAGCTCATCTCAGACTTGCAAGGCAGCTTGATTTACAGGCAAGTCTCACTTTTATTGAAGAATTTCACATCAAACGTTTGCAATGTTTCCAGATATATCATGAAAAAGGAAATTAAAAGCAAGTTTTACACTTTAAAATAAGGAACAGACTTTTTCTTCTTGCTTCAGGTGGTCAAAGAGTCCTTGAAATTGAGCATTAGAGACCTGGGAAGAAGAGGTGCTGGAGGACAGAAGGAGGTATGGTTTTGAAGTACACATGCAGGAAGGGAAAGAAGAGCAGGGAAGGGAGACTCAAGTTGTCAGTATGAACTCAGCCCTTCTTTATGTGTATTTGTGATGCCCAACAATACTTCTCCTCCACTACTACAGGTTACTTCTAAAGGATTTTCAAAAGACAACCGCACAGACCAAAGAAAGTAATCTATTCAAGTGTAGAAGGCCTAAACTGAGACAAACTGGGAAAACAATGGTACAGTTCATAAGAATTAAAGGATTTATCTTATTAATTTTTGAAAACACAACAACAACAAAAAGTTCAAAACTTCCTAGAGACTGTGACTGAAGTTGATGTGTTAAGCATGGAACTAAGCAAGCTCTCATAAATAGAGATTGATTTCCTTCATCTTCAAAACAGATTTTATTATTATTTTTGCAAGTGCTTCACTGAGTTAGAGATGTCTAAGTAGCATCTCTAGGATGTTACGTCAAGACCTGTGAACAAGCAGGAAAAAGTAAATCCCACACCATATTTGACCACAGAGCATCAGAAGAGAACATAAGGCATTGACATGTAATTTAAACACTAAAAGTCCAAATGTTTTTGGGAACAAAGATAACAGTTTCTGTAACTTCATATATAAAGACCCAGGTCTGCACACACTGTCAACTTATCTTGGCCAAGATGTTAACAAAGGCAGCATCTTCAACCCCAAATTATTTAATAGTAATAATGGTGATCCTTTAAACAGGGGGAACACTGATTTTAACGGGGGCTGAACAGGAGAAAGAAACCATGCTAATGCTGTAAGGCAAGATTCATGGCTTTGAAGGGACGCAAGGAAAAACTTTGAAAGTATCTCTTTTTCCCCCACAAAGTTACTCAATTCATGCTACAAAGGATGCTCATAAACAGCTTCCTCCAATACCACCCCTGAAGTCACCTCGTGCTTCGTGTACTCCAAAAAGATGAAATGTAATTTTAACAGCCAGCCTTGTCCAGCTTTCTAGCTTTCAGCAACACTGTCAGACCTACACAGCTACCGTGGGCTGCAGAATCAGGGCTTAGCATCACAACAGCAATTACGCGTATGTAGGACTCCAAAAAGTATTTGCATAAATACAAAGTGCCTGTAGAGAGTTCTCAACCCAGGCTAGTTTTCCCATATTTACTACTTAATTTGGAGAAATGTTTATGAGACGGGGAATCGAGCTGAGGGTACACCCCCCTCTTCTGACCCAGAGCCTTTTGGTCTCTTTTTCGCATGCAAATCTCCTTCTGGGCGTGCTTTGTGCCCACTTAACACATAATGCGTACCATAACAAAGATGTAATTATGTATAAGTAGAGCCCACCAGAAATAATCTAGGAAAAAATAAAGCTTTCCTTAGAGAAATTTTATCTATAGCATTTTTTACTATACAGATACATATACCTATTATAGTGGAAAGGAAAAATATCGCAATGACTGCATAAAACACAGAAAAACAGTGTGGCCTATGTGAAATGGCATTTGTGTATTCAAGAAAAATATAAAAACATTCTCTTCCTCCCTTTTCCATCTGATATTCTCCAGTTTGGCCTAGACTTCAGACAGATTTACACAGCAGCCAGAAATAGGTAGGTGTATACGCACATTCAGACCTAACGATAGGTATAAAATGTGAAGTGATTTTGGATAGGCACCTCTGGAGCTTGTCTGCTCCAACCCCTTGCAGAAAGCAGGGCCACCTAAAGCAGGTTGCCCAAGACCATGTCCCATTCAGGTTTTGAATATCTCCACGGACAAAGACTTCACAACCTCTCTGGGCAACCTGGGTCAGCGTTTGGCCATCCTCGAAGTAAAAAAAAAGGGGTTTATGACGTTTGAAAGGAATTTCCTGTATTTCAATTTGTGCCTGTTGCCTCTTGTCCTGCCACAGGATACCACTGAGAAGAGCCTGGCTCCATCTTCTTTACTCTTCCCTGTCAGGTATTTATATACACTGATAATTCCACAGTTAATTTCAGTGAGAAGCTCAGAAAAAAAAGCTCTGTGTAGGATTCTAATTCTTCCAGTACTATGTTCCCCAAAAGCCAGAAGTAAGAGTCACTATAAATACCAGACATACATATCTCTTGGAGATGAGGGAAGCATCAACCCAGTTTCAGCAAGCTTGCAAAAAAAAAAAAAAAAAAAAAAAAAAAAAAAATTAAGAAAAGCAATGATAATTCAACACCAGATGGATTTAGTATTTGTAGATGTCTTCTAAGAATGGATGTTTTAAGAGTTACTTGCAGACATGTTTTTTGATGCAGATTTAGGCTTCAGAGTCATGCTGAAGTAAAATAAGAAAGTATAAGTTGCTTTGTAGCATAAGGAAAGAGAAAATACTTGCAAAAAACCTGGCTCTTTGGAGAGCTAAAAAATCACAGTAAAGCAGCATTCCAGTTCTTCTATACATACCATGGGAAAAACTCCTTACCAAGCCACACTAGAGATGAAGAACCCAAATCCTGTATACCTTAGCATGGGATGGGGGCATGATCTGCTTGGCTGTTGCTGTGTGAGGATTTAATGAAGGTTCTCAGAAAAACCTCCTCCCGGTGCAGAGCCTCTGGCTCTAGCAGGGTCCTTTAGGCGCCCAGTGCAGCAAACATGCCAAGTAGCCAGCACAAAAAAGAGCAAAATAAATGTGACTTTAAGGCAATAAGCACCTATGTGGCTCAGAGCCCTGAAGGCAGCAGAGAAGCTGTCAAGATTCAGGTCAGTAATGTGTCACCTCTGCCTGAGACACCTACCAAGCGCAGGACAGGCAGAAGCAGCTCCTGGGGTCAAGCACTCCCAGAAGTATGGCTGGTGTGAGGTACCTGCATGGAGGCAGGACGAAAAGGAGCCCTGCTTGAAGAATGATCAGCAAAGCTAATTAATCACTTTGGAGAGATCTGATCTACAGATGACAAGAGGATGACAGGAAGATGAACAGAGATGCTCGCTTTCAGTAAAGAGGTAACAGGCTGAGAGAAAAAAAAAAAAAAAAAAAAAAAAAGCTGATATGTCAGACTTGCAAATGTCAGGGGTAAGATTTGTATTTGTCAGAATGAACTTTCCAAGCAGGAGCCAAGGACATCTAGCTCCAACAAATAAATATTTTAAAACAAACAAACAAAAGCAAACACAAAACACCCCCCCACACACACAGACACACAAAAAAAACCCCAAACAAAACCAAACAAAAACTTAAGAGAATTTAAGAGAATTAAATTCTTCACCTGCTGCTGTCCTTGGGCACCTTTGCCTAAAAGGTATTTTTGAATACCCATCCCCTGCCGAAAGGAGCAGCGGCTGTGAAGATGTCAAAGAGCACATGGTTGAATGGCAGATAGAGGCTGAAAGGCAGAGAGAGATAGATTGGAGGGAAAAAAAAAAAAAAGTAGATTTGAACAGCAAAATGGGGCAGACAAATTTAGCAAGGAGGTGGCAGCAAGCCAAGAAGAGAAAAACCATGAGGAAGAGAGAAACAAGAGGCATCAAAACGCTGAAGGACAATGACACCATCTATTTTGAGGTCCTGTTCTGTTGCACCCACCATGGTATCTGCCTTCCATATAAGATTAACAGCAATCTTACTGCTTCTGCTGGGCTTCACCCAGTCCCTGGGGAGGCAGGGGCCAAACCAACAAACCCTGCACTCCACAACGTGCTCAAGGACAACAGGGAGGAACGGATGGGATAGGAGCTGGGATTGTAATAGGGTTCATGTAACAGTAGTGGAAAGGAAGGGATGTAATTTATCAAGTCCTTCATGTATCTTCTGATGAGACTGCTGTTGTAATATCACAGAAGAAATACGAAGCTGCACACTCATTTCCAGATAACTGCAATGCCCAAAATACCCAACATCAGTTATGACACTGAGACAGAAGGAAATAGTCCTTATCCTGGGAAGTTTATACTGTAAGTGCTTATACAGACAGGAATAGTTCTACCAATCTTATAATACTTTTAACTCTTTCTAAAGACATTTGCAGTGATGGTTTATGATCTTAAAGCACATACTGTTCATCCTACTTTACAAGCACACAGGCTGTGGTCACATACAAGATGCTTCATCTTTATTGTTTCTGTTTCTCCTTCTCCTCTGCCCTTTTTCTACCTATATAACACAGGCAGGAAACACTTTGGAACAGGGACTGTATCATATAATGAATTTGCATTATCACAAAAATCACAGAATTACAGAATGGTTGGCGTTGGAAGGGACCCCTGGAGATCATCTAGTCCAACCCACCTACTAAAGCTGGTTTACCTAGAGCAGATCACACAGGAATGTGTCCAGGTGGGTTCTAAATGTCTCCAGAGAAGGAGACTCCACAACCTCTCTGGGCAGCCTGTTCCAGTGTTCTGTCACCCTCAAAGTAAGGACGTTTCTCCTCATATTCAGATGGAACCTGCCATGCTTCAGTCTGTGCCTGTTGCCCCTCATCCTATCATTGGGCACCACTGAAAGGAGTCTGGTCCCATCCTCTTGACAGTATCATTACCTACAAACCCAATACCCAGACCTGAAAAGAATCAGTTATAACCATGGACCCTAAACAAACACAAAAGCCAAATATTTCCAAACTTGTGAAAATGTGCATGCCTATGCAAACCTGGATATTCACATTTCTCTCCAGTTAAATGGCACAATTAACCCATTAAAGTTGTATTATACATGGCATAACTTTGCTACAGAATGTGTTTCTACAGACTTCCTACTCAGAGAGCAGAACAGTCTAATCTTTGGGCTAGCCTACCAACTTCCAAAATGCTAAGCTCCCTTAAGAGAAATAAGAATTTAATATCCCTCTTCGCCATTAATTGGGATTTTGTGGTACAAGCATTCATATTAGAAAGGTATAAATGGATGCAGTAAAAACTCTACCAGACCAAACAGATAAAAATCAAAATAGATGGCCATATAATCGTCAGTTGTATAAATGATATACTGTTTCAATTAATAAACCAATATAGCACAGAAGTATGAGGCAACTATGACAGGACATAAAATCAAATAATGGCTGTTGTGGAATGGAATGGACAACTCATGTTTAAAAATGACATATTTAAAAAGTGAGGAACCAGGCTGGAAACTTCAGCTGCTTCACAGATAGGCTGTAGCAAGTAGTTGTGCCTACAGGTGACTGAAGCATATCCACAAAAGACAACGCAAAATTAAGACAGAAATCTTGTTACTAGGATTATGCAGACAATAGCATTCAGGATTACTATTTGCCAGTTGAATTCTACATTAAATCTATCAAGCCGCATTTAATACTTCAGGTAATACATTTACAAACAATTATAATTAATCATAACAGGAGATTAAGTGTAAAAAAAAAAAAAAAAAGAAATTAATATTATCCATTTTGTTTTCAATTCACCATACCACTGCATCTGTGAGAACTGCAAGAAAAAGACATTGCTGCTTCTATTCCCTGGTCTATAAAACATGACCTTCCTCTAAACATTGCAAATGTTTGACAGACAGATGCCAAAAGCTAGGCACATTTCTTTAATCCGCTGTTTAAGTTTCTGACTCCATACAGTCCCCAGAATAACTTGTGGTAGGTGAGGAAGACCCCCAATGAAGGGACAGCGCAGGGTAGACCTTCCCCACCATAAGGCCTGGTCTTGGCCAGTCCTTGGGCACAGGAGCACCCGTGTCCCCAAACTGGGGCAGCCGCTGTCTGCATACAGACAACATGGTCACATTTCCAGCCCCATTAATTACTGCTGCTGCATCCATGTGGGCAGAGCGCCATGACGATAAGGCCTTCCCAAATCACTGTACCCCTTACCGAGCCTGCAGAGGGAATCGGCACCAAGAGACTTCATCCTGCGCCTCCCCAGCACCCAGTCCGACAGTTTTCAGGTTTAAAAGAATAAAAAGACCATCACCCAACAAAACACAGAAAACAGGCTACTGATTTCCCATGAAGTCTCAAATTGTTCTAATAAGCATTTATAGATGGGCTATTGCATGTCTCACCCAT
Source organism: Columba livia (assembly GCF_036013475.1). Classification (NCBI taxonomy): domain Eukaryota; kingdom Metazoa; phylum Chordata; class Aves; order Columbiformes; family Columbidae; genus Columba; species Columba livia. The sequence goes on along the minus strand of NC_088603.1, from coordinate 122,847,128 downwards.
CTAAACAGACAGACGTTTCGTCAAAGTAGCAACTGGAATTGGTTCCAAAAACAGAGGAAAATGCAAGAGGAGCTTTGGGGCACAATGTCGCTTTCCTCATTTTGATGTAAACCTTTACACATATATCACTTACTGCTACTCAACTTCAAAACTATAAAGCGTAAAAGTGCAAATCCTGCAAAATAAACACTGTGGTAATACTTTAAATCCCCAGGACTTTTTCTCAGGAGTATCTCTTTCATTGCTATCAGACTAGAAAAAAAAAATGCATTAACCTTAAGCATCACCTTTCTGCTTCAGATTTTATATGGTTTTAAGTAATGCAAAATTCACTTACACACATAGCACTAAAATACCTTAATAAACCAGAGCCACTGTAGCACTGTTTATTATAGGCATCCAGTTTACTGCATATATCCATCTCAAGCTAGCAGCCAAGGCTGGTGTTTCTGAAAGCATTACTCTTGAAGGAATATTTATATTTCTACTGGATTATAATGAGACTACTGGTATGACATTGAAAGTGTAAACAACATATGAATTTCTACACAAACATGTATCAGTGTTAGATCATACAAGCGATTCTTCTCCAGCTATATATGGATACATATGAAAAACCTGAGACCTTTGTTTTTGTAACACACTTTTGTGCCCTTAACATACAAAAGCAAAAACACACACACACACACACACAACATTTCCGGTTGGAAAGAAGTTTCCCTTCTACTTAACAGAGGACTTGGAGATTTATCTACAGGGCAAGATATCAGAAATAAGAACAGTTCTCAGAGGTGCGCAGCACACATGCAATGCATGCCTCTCCTAACAAAGAATAATCAAAAACTTCTACACCAAGAAACTCACTGGCAACATTTGTACATAAAATCTCATTGAGAATAATCTGAAGTGTGCAACATTTCCTGTAGCAATATGCTGACTATATTTAAAATATGTTTACAGCAACAAAGACAACAACTTTTTTAGAGAGTAATCCACATGAACTGTTGCTTCAATTAGTTTTCTTTGTTTACTCGGAAGAAAAATGAGGTTATAACAAAAAGAAATGCAATAACAAAGTATTACAGCTTATTTCTTCCTGTTAAGGTATTGCAAGTTTAAATTACACTTTCACCAGTTCTAGTTTCACGACTGTCATTCTTATCTGGTGATGCTTGTATAGATCATCACAGCTCTTTTTGGAGGCAGAGATGTCCACACCTAAATAACTGCTGGTGCAGTATTTCAGTTCCAGTGGGTGGTGGTATTCCCTGTACCAAGCACTAAAAATATGCTAACTTCTACAGCATTTTTCCAGCTGTGCCTTATGTTACTTACAAATAACGATAGCTTAATAGATGGAATAGAAAATAACAGCCTCTTGTCTCTTAAAAATACACACAGTCTTGAAAATACACACATTACTAACATAACTGTTCTTTGCAACAGCATCCCGTACATGAATAAAGGTCATAAAAATGTATATAAATTACTTCAGGTAAGGCATAGTTTAACTTAAAACCTCTTAAAGACACTTTTGGTTGTTGATTTGGAGAAATGAGGGAATATGAAACAGCCTGAGAACAACACACCTTCGTATCCAGGTTTAACTGTTAACATGCAAAATTGCCATTTTCCAAGCCTACATAGAAGACAACTTTGGAAATAAAACCGAGGTGAATGTAGACACCAAGATACCTATTTTAGTCAAGACCAAAAATTCAAAGAAACTGGTATGTACTAGCTGTGATTAAACCTCCCAAATATTTTGCCTTTTGAATATGCTATCACAAATAACAAAGCATGCGTATCTGTTGTCCCCACAGTCATACAAAGTTAGCAACCAAATAAGTGCTCACTCTAAAGGTTATCTACTCAGAGGGTAACACCATTTCATACCACAGAGTTTAAGAGTGAACAACTCAAATTTTATTTTAGTTCAAACAGTAGGAAAAACCTCTTAATGGATAGGTGCAAAAAGAAGAGTGAAGACTAATACCGAAATAGCTCCCGTTCCTAACACCTTTCTGATCCTGGCTGAGACAATCCACTCATACCTCAGACGCATGGTGGCAGCCAGCCAGCCAGATGACTAGTGACTTAATATACAAGTTCATGTGGGCTCTGGAGTCTGACAGAGACAAGGGCATTAACTTTGAAGTCTCAGCAGTCAGCCTCAATATTCAAAAGTCATCAAATGAGGCATGACTACATTAAGGGACTTTTTTTTTTCTATACTTCATGCTTGCTTCCTTCTGTTCTGAACAGCTTTCACTGTAGGATGTGCTCATTAAATATGTATGCTTTTTATAGGAAAAGTTGTGATCAATTGATGTGTAGGTCAAGTATGAAAAGAACTTAAATGGGTATGACGCTATGATAAATACTGTAATAGCTTCAGAATCATAGAGTAAAAGATCGGCGTATATACGCATATATATCTTGTTTCATTCTACTGATGAGGACAGTTCTGACAATAAACACGGCTTTGGGCCAAAATTCAGCCTTTGAGAACAATACAAATATATACAGATATTACAAATGTGTGTGCAAGCAAAGGATATACTGCAATCTACCAGACAGGGTGGCTTTAGTTTCATTTTGAAAACCACTTAAAATAAAACCCAGTGGATGAAACAAAGAATCCACCCAAACATGAAGGCTCCAGCATCTTTGTTGAAAGAACAATAGCATATTACTCCTCATCCCTCTATCTTGTTGCAAGAGAACCAACAAGATAGTTATTGCTGTTATCAAATTAAAGAACACTTCACAGAATTATTCTTTAAACTAATCACTATTTATAGAGATTTATTTTCATGTGCCAATCGTTATAAATGCTCTAATTCAATTGCTCTGCAGAAAACACCCCAATAAAAGAAATATTTCAATTAGCATAACAAAAGGCAGCCAGTAAAATCACTCACATGCACAGGCTCAAAATTTCAAATGAAAGCAATATTCCCATAGAAATACACTCTATTTTTGAACTAAATCCATTCTAATGATATGTTTTCTAATCTGACGGTTCTCCTGCCGGAGTACACATGATATTAATAAAAGCAAGATCAAATTAAACAGATGACATGATTAACAGTATTCATTTCATGCATGACTGTTTTACCGGAGAGATAAAGACCTGAAAGTAATTACCACCGAGTCAAACCCCTTCACTGACCTCCCGCCTTGCGACTAGCAGTCCTTAAGCACTGATGTTTTGCAACAAAGACCAGTGCCTTTCATCTGGGGGGGTTTCTTTTACGCTACGAGCCCAGCACCTCTCCCGTGGCACGCAGGCAGTACCTCTGTATCTATGTCTGTAATGCAGCATAAAGATGACTGGGGAAACCTATCAAACCGGCAGGCAGCAACCTCGCCCGCCAATAAGCGCCGGGCACATGCAGAATCCAGCACATGCTCGCTGGGGCTCGCAGCCCGTCACCGTCACCGCTGCCGAGCCGGCTGCTCAGCTAATTATAGCCCTTCGCTGGAGCACGGGGCTGCCGAGGCACCGCACGCTGGGAAATGAGAGCTGGACCGATCACACCTTTTAGCCGAAAGCATCAACATTTGGGATTTTGTCTGGGTGCATAAAGATGAAATTCCTGTTTGGGTTTGTTGGGGTTTTTTGAATTATTTGCCTATAAGAGGGTTTGTTTCGGTGTCCAATATATTTAGGAGTGCTCTTTCAGAAGATGAGCACTTGTAGTTTGCTAGGTCTATTAGAAGGAGATAATAAAACGTAGCAATTTATTCTGCCAGTATTCTTGTTTTGAAGGCACACATAACCAGCATCATATACAATGCAGATTTCCGATTGGTTTATGTCCAGTACTTCAAAATCTACACCATAGCCCTCAGATTGGTGAGGCACCACACATGGTCTTAGTGCACAGTAGCCCTACAGAAGTCAACAGGACCCCTCTGTCCTTTACATTGACACGTGGGCAGATACTCCAATGACCCGAGCGCTTCTGTGTGCGTTGGCACATAAAGTCCTAACTAAGCTTTCATGAGGCTACGATGGAAATGCCAAGGAAATTTTTGCCATTATGCAAAACAGCTGAATTCATTTGGAAAATACTTAACCATGAGCCCTTCTAAGTATGGAGAACTGACTCAAATAAGGCTTACACGCATCTTTTAAATATGTAAGTCCACGAAACTAAGGAATGTTAAGATCTAAGAGACAACTGTATATTTGAAAGATGCTGAGAGCTCCTACAATATCAGGTAAATAATTATGAGAAAAAAAAACAGGCACCTGTAATTTATTCTTCCTTGACAGCATATTTCATATTGATCTCTCTGATTAGCACAAATCGGGGCGGTGGGGGGGGGGGGGGGGGGCGGAATAAATCTGAAGTTTCCTGTCCCTACATGGTTCATATAATCAACTAATCTCTACACTGACCAAAAGGTTTTCAAATGTCAGTGGCAAGATGAAAGTACACAGCCTGTTTCTCAGAAGTTCCAGGGCCGGTTGTCTCTCCTGAGGTACAGTATATTTTTCATGACTCATATTGCCAAAACATCATAATGCTACAGCATTATGTGTATACAAACTTTACAACACTTTAAGATGTTCCACTAAGCTACACATAAGCCACAGCCACAAACATTATGCTTAGAATAGTCTGAACCCCACTGCAATAATGAGCTCCTATATGCCCACACTAGCATTCTTCCTAATTCTTTACTCTTATCACTAGTGCCATACAGTATCAGGCACAGCCCAAGTGCATGATATTAAGGGCTGTTTATAGATATTTTAATCTATCATACTTAGCTTGAGAACAAAAATTATATTCGCTACTACATAAAACATTACTAACGGAACAAGACTTTCATGTTGCAACACAGTGCAAGACCATATTTATTGACAATATGTAAATAGCTGTGCTACAGCTTTTTTAATCTGCCAGTGAAAATTGCTCATAACGAGTGCTGTGTGCTAGAAACAGACTTCATCTCTGTAAGAAAAATATTCTCAAAGCTATATATGGCTAGAAATAAAAATGAAACACAGGAAGAGTGACATTTTGCTCCTTGATTCAACTTTCAGTCAACATTAAGCTGTGTGTTGCAATAAATGAAGGAGGCTGTTTTATTAAGTCTTACTTTTCAGATTACACCATTTAAGGAGCACATAAATTTTTATAAACTGTGCTTCTTTAAAATACTGTAGAATATTCCAGCTTTCTCAGCAGTACTGCTTGAAGCCAGAAAACTATGTATTTCATTAATAAAGGCAGGAGGAGCAGTTATACAAAGGTTAAAAACTTAATTTAAAAAGCATTTAAGAGACATGGGAAGAAGAGGTGCTCAATTATTTGATTATCAGATAAGCAATGATTTTTCTAGCAATGTTTTGCCGAAGGTAGCAACAGGAGAACATGATCAGTAGTCTTGGCCCCAGACCTCTAATCAAGCTTTTGGGAATGCTCATATTTGCCAAGCAAAGGAAAATACACACATATACCCACTAAATTTAAAAAAAAAAAAAAAAAAAAGGACTTAAATAATAATTCTAATCTAATCCCCCCTTCACAGACCACCAAGCTACCTATGACAGGTAAGAAAACAACCAAGAACCCTTAAACAGAAATTAAACTTCAGCTGCCACAAGCAGTTGTGGCTCCCTCCCACGCAAGCGGCTGAGCTCATGTCTCCCCCACCTCTCCCCAGCAGCTCCCCAAGCCCTCGCTGCTCCCTCCTGCGTGTGTCACTTCCTTTTTTTAAAACCTCATGGCAGCAGCAGTTGGGGGACACCCTACCAAATCTAACATCATGTCAGGTCCTCTATTAGGATGTTTCCCTATCAACAGCTGCAAACTGCAAAGTTGAATTTCAAGAGGCACCTACTTGTCTCTGCAACACAACCAACACTCACTAAATTTCCATGCTTAGCTAGCAGACAAGTCAGAAGTGTCTCCATATCCAACTCAGTTTGAACAGTCACTTCTAACCATCACAACAATGTGCTGGTCAATAAAGGTGTAGGGAACAGCATGGCATGTCTGATGTCTGGAGGCAGAGGTGGTTTGCAAGGGTCCACATCCAGCAGAGGCAGGTGGCTAAAACTCCATCTGAGAACACCACAGAGCTCCATCAGCCTGCCCCACCACCTGTGGTGACCACACACAAGTGCCTGGACCATGTACAAGACCTGGGACAGGACACAGGCCAGCAAGAGGACAAGAGAAGTTTCAGGAGGACACAGTCACAAGAGACTCCTCAGCTCCAGCAAGACTCTGTTGGAGGTCAACAACTTGTAAAAGGTACGTGAGTTGGCCGATATTCAGCAGACTTGGTAGAACTGGAAGTCTGCAGACTGGTGGCAAACTCACCACAATATCTATCATCATTTGTGGAGGAAAAAACATGGGCCTAGCATCTGCCATATAAACATTTCTCAGAAAGTCACAAGTGCCAAGCTTCAAGGTCAGCTCTCAGCATGGAAAAAAACTATGTCCATTTCATGGAGCACAGGGACACTTCTCACACGGATCCTGATTTCAATCTGGTAAGACAGCAGTTACCTGTACATGTGTGCATATACATCTGCATATATGTCAGTGCAATTGATCATGTTTTGAAGTTGGTCAGCTAACCTGCAACTTTAGGGCTTTTTTCCAAATAGGCTAATTATAAATCCAAGTGCCCCAGACAGCACTTCCTCTGGATGCTTAATAACAGGCAGAGACATCTCAGTATTAAAGCCAGAGATTCTCTACAGGACAGTATTAAGACTGATTCCTACAGAGTATTTTTAATAGCATTCATATTCACTTTTTCCTCAGAATCACATAAAAAGAAAAAAAAAAAACCCACATCCACATTGCAAAGGACATGACCATCCCTCACCTCCACAGACCTACAAGTTGGCAGTGATTCACTGGAGACTGAACTGACTAAAATGAAGACACCGGTCCACCATCGCCACCTCAGAGAAGCAGGGGAAGAATTGTTAAGCAGTCAGTGAGGTGTGTTTCATCCTATGGCTAATGGATGCAGTAAAGAAGGATCTGAAGTGAAGCTTGAAGCAGATTTACTACACTGAGCACTTGCACTTTTCCCACACAACCAGACGTGGAAGAACACAGTATCAGAATTCTGTGAACACAGAAATCACAAATGTGAATGATAAGACATTTTGAAGACTTCACATCAACCTAAAATGTGCTTCCTATCACATACCACTCTGACACTTCTCCAACCCAATGTCAACCTTCTCCAACCCAATGTCAACCTTCTAACGTCCCAGTGTTCAAATTCCTCAGGTTCCTTCCATTTCTCCTTCACTACAATGTATTTTTCCACCCTCTATGCTATTTCAGCAATCACCTCAAACCACACAAATATCTTTCGTGTCCTCTTGTCTTTCCACTCTACTTATTTTTCTTCCACTGCCTTTCCTCACAGTCGGCAGCAGAGGTGCAGTATGAACTGTCGATTTCAGAAAACAACACAGCTGTCAGCACAACCGAGACCTTAACAAGACTGAAACATGTGTGTCTCCTAGCCAACACTTCATGACCTCTGGCTGACCAGCCAGATGGCCGTGAAGTTGGTGAACCACAGAAAGGGACCACGCTGCTTATTAGTAACACAGTAAGCATAAGAAATAGCCTTAGGTAGTGCATAGAAGTCATGGACCCCATATAGTGCATACCTGGCTTGCATAAAATGAATGCTGATGACCCTAGTGAGCCAAAGATTGTAAAATATAGTATAGAAAAAGCAGCCTCTGCTTCCAAGTGGACAACTGAGAGAGACATGTTATCAGACCATAAAAAACACGTTTGAAAAGGAAACAATTAAAAAAAGGACACAAAAACAAACCTCAAACAAAAAAAAGAAACAACAAACATGACTGACTGTAAGATGCTAAAGTCCTTACACAAGGCATAATGGTAGCAAAAGTCAGCTGCTTACAAGGACATGGGAGGTGTGCTTGTCTACACTGGAACAAGACACTAGAGGGTTTTGTAGATGAAGATACATTTTTTGTATTCCATGTGGTGGAAAACAGGGAACCTGAGAGCGTCACTTAAGTCAGAAAGCTGACACAAATACAGATTTTCCTCAGTGGAAGAGCAGAAAAAAAGAGCTTGCAATATAATAAGTATACTTCCCATACCTCTACATTATTAATCTTCATCACCAAGGCTGGCACTTTCTTCTCCTCTATTTACTATCATTTTCACTATGACCACATTAAAGCAATGGGTGACACAATCTGATGCTGAGTATATCTAACTGAGATATCTATAGATTGGCCTGGGAAAACTTTAAATTATATTCTTCCATTAGAAGACAGGTGCAATTTTTCAAAAATGCTATACTGCAAAAGCTGAAAGGATGAGGTGCAGCGCTCCTCTCTTTGAAGAAAAAACTCCCTCAGACTTGCTCACTTCTGTAATTAAGAACATTATTTCCAATTCTGAGTAGAAAGTGAAGCTCTGAGGCTTTCTTTGATCTTATGTGATGACAATGAAGACCCATCAAGCTCTCTAAAGCCCATTGTGTTTTTATTCTTCAAAGACTGTTTTCCGCTCTCTTACATCTCTCTATGCAAGAAGGTGTTTATGTTGAGCTGCAAAATGCAACTAGAAAGCAAGTCAAGGTGTGACTGTTGGAACATGAAGTGGTTCCTCACAGATGCTACCGCATATAGGCATTCACTCAACTTCTGGCCTGCTGCCAGCCAGCTGGCTGGGAGCTCAGACACTGCAAACCTTTCAGACTTCAAGTCTCCAGTCCACACCCATAATTCAGAGTTTCAGAGCAACTCTCAGATCTTATTACTTTACACAAGAGTTGAAGATATTCAGCACAATCAATCCCAGAAGAGAACTAGCTTCAAATGCAATGGGCTTTGGTTATCATTTCAAGGCTCACAAGTTTGAAGACAGCCTACTAAACTTTGAGCCTTTTTAGCCAAATGTAAAATAAATTTAGATTTTAATCTTTGAAAGACTGTTAATTTAATGACTAGAAATTGTGTCCATCTAAAACCAGCAGCTGTGACTTGCTATACGAGAATCCAGTCTTGCAGTCTTCTTACAAGAAACCAGAAGCACTTTGCTGGCACAGATGAAGAGCCTTTCTTGGAAGAGAGGCTTAATTATTTAATGGAGCAAGCCAAAAGCCCTTTCATAAAAGAGTTTTCAGGACTCTCATTCCATATAATGTTCCTGAAGAAGAGCATACTTGCACCTCGGGCAGCTTGTAGACCTAGCAGTTGAAGTTTGCAGGGCTGATAAGATCCCAGCCCCTGCTTGCAGGACTGCTTGTAGTTTTTATCCTACCCTCTGATGCAAAATGCATGCATGGGTCACATAACTACAGCTATGAAAAATTAGTATAAATGGGGACAGATAAGTGCCCACCTCTCAAGTCTAGAGACTCCCACTCCTTGTTTTCCACCCCTTTCTGACCATTTGAACACACTCCCCTCCCTGCATACTGCTCTGACTAAGGTGAGGGGGAGAGTGATGTCCTACCAAAACTGGCACAGGAGCTGAGGAGTGCTCTGAAGAAGATGGGAAACATGCACCACAGGAACTCAGTCACATCGCGGGAATAAATTACTTACTGGTCTGCCTTCTCAAACTTTTCTTGGGCAAAACAGCAGGCATTTTCTTTACCTTCCCTTCCTAGGCCCGGCAGCAAAAAATGTTGCCTAGTTTCTCTACAGCACATGTCTGGATGGCAATGTAGCCTCACACAAGTCACCACTTGTAACACTGCTGCTGTCAATAACCAGAATTACTTCAGGTGGCCATCCTCATGAAGTGCTGACTGCTCAGAGGATCAATCCCAAATCAGATAGAGCCTTTTATACCCCTTTGTCCCAGCTGCAAATCAACAGGGCTTCCAGAATAGGGTTCTAAAAGCACAGGCATCAGGATCTTCAGTTTTACATTAAACAAAATGCAAGTACAGAACAACCTTTGTCTCACTAGCACTGTCATTTAACACCACTGAATAGACACAGAATTTTAGTAGGCATTTATTTATTTTGGCAAGAATTTCTATCAACATGAGATCAGGAATAAAGCAGGCTAATGGTTATAGGTCTGAACCTAGTCTTCACTGCAAACTCAAACGCATTTTGTGAGCATAAATATGCAGCAAGTATGCCTTATCTTTTCTAATACTGTACCCTGCAAAGAACAGCACATTTTTGAGATCATTGGTTTCCCAATGCCTCATGCAGGTCATCTATCAGTGGTGAGTCTAAAAGTCACAAACATATCAGAGGGGGAAGGGGAAATCAGTAATCCTACAACAACATAACATTAATAGCATAACAATAATCCTTTCTTGTCCCTATAAGAATTAGGTACAAACAAACACGGGAAAATAAGGTTAAAAGGTGATCTCTCAAAATTAAATGAAGTCAGAACTGGAGCTTTCAATCTGTCTCAAACATGTTATCTCCTGCATGCTCTATGATAATGTAGTCCTCAGTGATCTGAACAAGAAAGTCTCTCCTTGCTCCCCAAACTTTTGCCTTAATCAGGGTCTAAAGAAGGAGCTGCTCCAAAGCTAATCAGCAAATAAAACAGATATTGATATTTTCAAAGCAAATTCCAGCAGCCTGTAGTCAAAACATAAGCAGCATAACCACAGTAAAAGCGTTGTTAGAAAGGGAAACATGAGCAAGTTTCAAAGTTGCATAAGTGCTTAACACTGACTTCACTGTACGTGTTATTCATATTTTTTAACAGAAACCACATAATTATGAAAAACACTGCATAACCTAAAAGCCATCATAATTTCTATACTCAGTTGGATTGCTGCATGCAATCCCACCATATCCCACCCACTAGCATAAATATTCATATTTGGAAGGACCAAGGAGAAGCAATGTAAATAACCCTGCGCATAGTGCTGAGATTCATACTGATCAGTTCAGCACACAGGCTACAGTGTGTGCATGGCTAACCTGCAATATCTAACCATTTATCTCACTTAAAGTATTCAAGCTATTCTGGGTATTTAGAACTGCCCCATTTATATAATTCCATATGTGTTTCATTAAAACCAAATTGAAATAGCTTTGAAATACTGATGTTGAGAAGGATTTAGAAGGCTCATTTTCTCTCTTTTGGTACTTAGAATATAATAATCTCTTGTGGTAAATTAGTATACCATGTCAGGAAATGGTAGCTTCTACTATTGCTCTGCATCTCATCAATACAATGAGACAAAACCCAAACAAATTTATCTATGAATACTGTTTTTAACACTAATTTAGAAGTTAGGGTAATGATTTAACTATGTTTAGAAGCATCTGCTCATTCAGAACATGGGATTTAAACTGACGTTTTCAGATCTGAGACTGAATAAAGGAAAAGTCTGAAAATTACCTTTCACCTTTTGCGGTAATCACATTATTTTAGGACTCTCTAAACATGTTTCTTCAACTCCCAGTGAAAGCAGAGATTTGGAGTAAAACCAAAAACTCCTTCAAGCCTTCCCCATCATATTTTACACTAGAATATCTGATGTCTTCCATCCCATGGCATCCCTCCAGCCTTCCTGCAGCTGAAGTCTGAGTTAATGTTTGGTAGAACTTATAGACAACTTCTTCAAGTAAATAAAAATACAAGAGGAAAAAGTACCAAGCCAAACTAATTGGGGATATATGAGATGGGCTGGAGGTAGAGGGGAAAAAAAAAAAAAAAGGCTAAAATTTGTAGAAGCTGATGGTGATGAAAGAGATGCAGGCCTCCTCTTCACAAGTTCACTAAGTCAAAAAAACCTCAAAAGAATAAAATCAAAACAGGGAAAAAAAAGGCCCAAAAGAAAGGGGCAACAAAACCCACACCTAACAGATATGAACAGGCAGAGAAGTCCAGAAAACAAAGTATGCCTTCTAGCTGGCAGTACATCTTTGCTCACCTCATCAGCTTTGAAAGCCTGCTGGCAGCAGGCTTTACAAAACTCGTGAGGAAAGAAGTAAAATTGTCATTGTTGTGTACGTTATTTGCATCTCACTCGTAGAAATCTCGGGGGAACCTACCCGTAACTACTTTAAAAACAGAATTATCCAGGCAAAGATCCTTCCCAGCAGCAACACAAGCAGCAGTTCATATTAACTGTATTTCATGCAGTGTGGACATAACTTTTTTTACAGGTAAACAGATTTAATTTACGTAGTCTTCAAGGCAGTCAGATGGAAAAACACTATTGATTTCACATCTGACCCCCCTGCAACTCAGCACTACAATCTAGTGAGCTAAAAAGGCAGACACCCTGACCTGTGGTTAAATACTGCAGTCTGTGGCACACAGCATTTCCTCAATGGAGGAGGAAAGTAGTGAAGGCCAACCACCAGAATGAAGGCATTGCTGGAGCTGGTTGCTCCAGGGACACCATCAACAGGCCAGAACCCTCAGCAAGCAGCAGAGAGAAAACATTTCTTCTTAAAAATGGTATTTCCCTCCAACTTAAAGTGAAGCCTGTTGGTAGGCGGGGTTAAATATTTTGTATTTGAAAGTACAGTGAAAGAAGACAGAGGACTTACCCTCAACATGCCCTGACCATCAGAAGAAAGAGCCTGTGAAGAGCCTGCAGAGGCTGTACTCGTGAGAACGCTTGGGAACACTTCATACCTTGTTTTGGGGTTTTGTTTTTCTAAACATTCATGAAACTCACTGTAGCTTACAACTGAGAAAATGAAGATAGAAACAAGGATAAGAAGATAGAACAAAGCTAAATATAGGTATAGTTACCTGATGCTTTAGATAACTGGTGAGTCATTTCAGTACTTGCACTAGAATTAAAGCATTCAAAAATTAAAGGCTGCTGGTGCACAATTTATAAAAGAAGACTATATGCATATCCACACTACATCTCATAAATCCTTTTTTCCTCCCCTCCTCTCCAAAATTACCTGTCTTTTATATTACAAGATGAAACCTTTAACACAAGGAGTACCATTAATATGAAGACTCAGTGTATTAAGCTAACAAGATCTGAAGTTACCTATAAACACCTTCTTCTTCCTTTAACACTGAAATTTATAACATAGACTGTGATTAAAACAGATGAGTGCAGTAACTTGGTATAATCATAAGCAATCGTTCCAGAAAAATATGATCTAATACTTGTAATTTAAAAATTATCTTGCAATCTGACTTACAAAGTAAAGAAAGCAGGTATCATTCAGGTGAGTCAACATTTTCATTACAGGCTGCCTATCCCACTGAGAATTCAAGTGACTGAACATTGCAAAAGAACATGTTCTTGTAGAAATAAGTTATCAAGATATAACTCAAAACAGCCACAAAGTAAGCATGGTGTATATAGGTTTATTCATTTCTGTGAAGCTATTCTCATTAGTAGAACACAGACAGATGACAAATAGAAAGCTCTATAGAAGACAAAACCCCACTGGAATAATCCACAGGTAACAGAAGACTTCATTTAGAATTGATGCAAATACATCAAGCTTGGATATCAGAATTATTACATTTTAATGCCAAGCAATTCTGGCTAGAGATAATTTAAATCACACTAAAATGACTGACTAATTTTTGGCTGAGGTCATGTATCTTAGTCTTGCTTTGCTCAAGCAATTTACCATGGAACGCTTCTGATCAAACACTGTTTGTTTATATGACACATGAGAAAATCCTTCACTTCTCTGAAAGTTTACAGCATCCTAACCTAATATAAATTATAAATTGTGGATGCAACAGGCAGTAGCAATGAAAGAGAAAGTGAATACTTTTTTTAACAATATTAAGCAGATCTATGCATAAGCCATGTACCTTTCTAGAAAATACCTTATAGATTAAAAAACTATATTACAGATGTTGGCACGTATAAATAAGTGAAAGTTGATTTAGGTGGCAGATAGTGCATTTATCTAGCATAAGAATTTAGGCTTATCAAGTCAATTAAGAACCCTGTCATTTGGAAGCTTGTTATTTTGGGGGGAGGAGGGATAAGGAGAGGGTAACAAGCTCTTCTCATGCCCCAGTGCCATAGCAGGAGGACTCAGCAACAATGGTGAAAAAGTAAAATCAGCTCTGAATGAGTTCACTGAAAAATTATTTTCTATTACTTGTACTCTTCAGACTTCAATAAAGAATAGCGCCTAGTACTAGTTCTTCAGGAAAAATTAAATAGGGATTATTTTAATTCAACACATACTCTAAGAGACAGACTTGAGTGAAAACATTAAATTTTATTGCATAGCAGGCAATTCTGGATGACCTGCCATGACAACCACCATGATATCAGCTACCCCTATAGAATCATTTAGGTTGGAAGCACCGTCAAGATCATCAAGTCCAACCACAACGTAACTCTGGCACTAAAGCATGTCCCTGAGAACCTTGTCTAAATGCCTTTTAAACACCTCCAGGGATGGTGAGTCAACCACTTCCCAGGGCAGCCTCTTCCAGTGCTTTACAATCCTCTCCCTGAAGAAATTGTTCCTAATATATAAACTGAACCCTCCCTGGTGTAAGTTGAGGCCATTTCCTCTTGTCCTATCATTTGCTACTTGGGAGAAGAGACCAATACCCACCTTGCTACAACCTCCTTTCAGGTAGCTGTAGACAGCAATAAGGTCTCACATGAACCTCCTTTTCTCCAGACTGAACGGCCCTGGTTCCCTCAGCTGCTCCTCAGATTTGTGCTCAAAACACTTCAGCATATTTGTTGCCCTTCTCTGAGCTCTCTCCAGCACTTTAATGTCTTTCTTGTAGTGAGGGGCCCAAAACTGAACACAGGATTCGAGGTGGGGCCTCACCAGTGCTGAGTATGGGGAGAGATGGAAGGATAAGAACTATCTAGAACAGCCACACTGGGTAGAATGATGCAACTTCTGGTAAGCTGGGAGACAGCTCCAGAACCAGCAACCACAGAGGTAAAACTTCAGCAGGACTGGACTGTAGTCCTCCACTGTAAGCCCACTTAAGCCTCATCATGTTGCATATAAAGAGAGCTGCTTCCTTCCATGAAGAGCTCTTTTCAGTGCAGATAACACACAGCCTCTGCCTTCTGAACAGCTCAATGCTCCATTATCACTACTGGTCAGCACAAACCAGGGCTAAGTGAAAAATCCACAGTAGGCATTTAATGCTCAAGATAAGCAGTCAATTCATTAATGTGACCTACTGGCCCATTTTGTATGTCAAGTCTCTTCTGCAACCATGCCTGGTAGATGCAACAGGAGAATTATGCCACCTAATGCTTTAATTTTGAAAACCTTTCCACTCAGAGAGGGCCTCAAAAATCTTTGTGTTAAACAAAAATTAGATTCACCACAGGAGTTAAATTCCTTTACAATAGAGAGAAGATTCAACATGATCAAAACAAACAATCTCTGTCCTACATTACATATTTTTGGAATATCCTTCATAAATTTAAGTTAGTCTTAGTTTAAAAAAAAAATTACAAAGTCTAGAATTTGGATGTTGGTGGGTTTGATGGCTCTTTCAGGGAAGTGATAAAATCACATACCTAGTATTTTGACAGTGTACTTCTGGAAATTAATGTAGCTGAAAACTTCATCATCTCTGAAAATGTATCCACTAGAGAAACAGCAGGAACATCTAGTTTGTTTAATTATTTGTGGCTGGGAGTAGAAGATCTGTCCATCTCCAAGGTGAATAAACTTTACAGTTGTCATAGCTGAAAGAAAAGCTTTTGAATGACCAAAGCTTGTAATTCCTCATCAACACTGAGTAGTAGCTGAGAGCTTATCAAATTCTTGGTTATGGGGGTTTATTTATTTATTGTTGGTTTGTTTGTTTGGGGTTTTTTTTGTGTTTTTTCTCGTTGTTGGGATATTTCTGTTTATTTGTTTGAGGTTTTTTAAAAAGTTTAACTATTAAAAAAAAATCAGGAGAAAAAGTAGAGGCAGCCCATACACTTCTGCCCCTCAAGTCACCTCCTCTAGAGAAACTGACTGCAGAAATTCAGGTCAACATGAGCCAAAGAAAAAGCCACAGAACTCCTTCATGTTATCTGAGTGGCTTCCAGCAGTGGAAGGGGCAGCTGGGAGACAAGGCACAGCTCCAGGCAGGGACCACAAGGGTCAGGACAGCAAGTGCTTCACCAGACTTCAGTGTGAATGCAGCTCTCCAGCTGGCAGCCACACAAAACATTGACTTTGATCCACAGACACTCACATATGTGCTCAAAGATTTTCCTTCCCATCACCATTTTCTCTACCACCTCACTTTGGAGAGGGCTAGTGAAGAGCGAGACCTGACTACTTTTTTATCCCACTGACTGCTCCTGCCTTTTACTAGGTCAGAACTTTAACATGACATGATAAAAAAGGTTAAGACTACAGGGTGATCCTCCTAGCACTGCAGGGCACCTGAGGGTTTGAAAGCCACACACAATGCAGGGAAAACAACACTGGAAAAGACGTTTTATTTGTGTTTCTGCAGTTGATGACCTTCACAAGACTACTCCTCTGAGAAAACACAAAGCACTGAATATGGAAACACCAACAAGGACCTAACTAAATCCCATAAAGAAGCAAGAGAAGAGGAGAAGAGAGAAGAAGCAAGAAATGATGAATTCATGTTTACAGACGTTTGTGTAAACCAAATAGAAGTCTGAGACTTAAGATGACCATAGTTTACCATGTATGAATTCATGGCAGAGCTTTCTCATAGTTTTAGAAGCACAACTGTATACAGCTATACACAGATATGATCACCTTCACACTACTCACTGACCTGTCTCAGTGTCACAGCAAGCTTTGCAGTACTCTTTTTCTCCATCATCACTTTCAGATACAGTTCACCAATATTAAAATAATACAGCTGGGTCTGGTCTGAAATACTCTGAGAAGTGCAAAATGAGTAGACACCAAACAGAAAAATTGAAGGAGATTGCTCTAGCAGTGAAAGAAAACTTCATCTTACAAGATCTTCTCCCTTCTCCTCTCTACTTTTTGCAACTTCACATTTCTTCACACACTGGCCCACCCATTCCTAGGAAGGGCTGCTTGATTACGGCTCATTCTTTACCTGTCAGAAATGCCCTACAAGACTCCCTTATCTCACCACTTCTCTCACAAGCGCTCCACAGACCTGTACCACCTCTTCTTTTCTGGCCTTTCTACAACACTAACCATACTGCAAAGATAGCTCAGAGAGCCTCATCTCCCTCAGCAGCTTTACTTTCACATGCTGTCCAAGCCTGGTCCTCTCTAGTTTTGCCTTTTCACCAGTCTTACTGCAATGCTCTCTCCTGAGCAAGCTTTGGCATCCCCCCGTCCTTCCTGTGACACCACTCACCCTTACAGGGATCTGCTCCCTCCAACCCCAGGCCTGTTCCTCCTTCCCCAAAACCTCCTGTGTCCTGAGACACCAACTGACCCACCTGCCTCAGCTTCCCACTAACTCAAATCCCTTCATTAAGCTGTTTTGAGCACAGCAAATTCAGTCTCACCACCAGTGACTTTTTACTACAACTCTTCCAGAGCAACATCTTTCATCTGCTGGCCTCCTGTCAACATCTCCTTCCCCATCATGCATGACTGCTTTGCTCCTGCTTGGGGGCCACTGAATAAGGATGTTGGATAGTTTTGTGTTGGGTATACTAATGTGTGCCTAAGGAACAGTAAGCCTCATACTCTCACCTCAGGTATAAGGTTCTAGAACCATTTTGAAGACAAGAATAATGAAGGACACATCAAAAACTGGAAAGTAGGATGAACTGCAACATACATTTGCCAGAAGTATATTGTGCAAGACTAGTCCAGCACCTTTCCTTAGCACTGATTTTTCTAAACAATGACAGTGTGTATACTTAATTTCTAGACTCTGCTACTCTAAGACTTACTAGAGTAGCAGAAATTGAAGTAATAGTAGCTGCACAAAGCACAAGTTTGGTAATCAAAAACTCTGATAAAAACGGCACTCATCAGCTGGAAATAAGAAAAATAATTAAGACCATGTGCATGCCAGTCTCGACTATGAGCTGCTGTTATGAAGCAATCTGTTATTGGATCTTGGGCAAAGCCTTTCCCAGGAGGAGAAAAACATTATGAATGACTGACTGAAACATTGCTTGAGATGTGCAACCTTTTCCTCTGATAAACAGAATTAGAAAGACCAGTACTACATTTAAACCAGTTGAAGAAAGAAAATGACCAAAAATTTTAAGCCACATTTTCAACCATTCCTATACCTTCAGACATATTTCAGCAGATGATCAAGATAAGAGCTTGCACCTTTCAGAGGTGCACACTTGGTGAAAACCACAGTGTCAAGAAAATGTAGATTATTCACCAACATTTCTCCTTTGAATCAGGAGAGACACAACAGTTCAAAATACAGATTGGAGGAAACAACTGTTTATTTTGAGGAACAAAATTTCTACAAGCTCATAGAAAACAGACATCAAGCCTATCACATTTAACACATAATGTAGCGTGTGCTACCTGCAGCATAAGCAGTAAGATGAGTACATACCAGTGAATTCATGCATCGGTATTCTTTTGCATACAAAAACGGTCATACTTTTATATCCCCTAGCAGAGCTGCAGAGCACAGTGTAAGGAAAGCTGGTGCCAGTAGAGGGAGGCAGTTGCTCTCCATGACATGCATCTTCACATTCCCCCATGCACAGTAGGAAGCCAAAGGGTTTGTTTTTGTGGAAGTGAACTCACCCCTCAGCCATTGTGTAAATGTGGCTTTAAATCAAGCTGTAATTAGATTTTTCTGTATTTAACAAAATCCCTCTTGTTGCTCTTCTTTTCCAGCTCTACACAGGAAATAAATGTATTCATGAAAGAAAAAAAAAAAAGTTTATGCCTCTTCCTAGAGCATGTCCTGGCACACATGCAAAAGTAAGTATAAAACATAAAACAATACGCTTACAGGACACTCAATCTTCACATTACACAGGAACACAAAGTTCTCTCAGCTAGTCTACTGTTAAATGTCAGCTCACTATTATCAATATTCTGCTTCACCACATTAACCTTGTTAAAAGTTACTAACAGCCCAACACTTCCAGTCTAGTTTTAATTTGTAAATTGAATTTACCTGTCAGAAAACAAAAGTAGAAATCCTCAGCTAAAGACTCAAGCAAACTAAGACTGCCACGTGTTCATTTTAAGACAGATCTTTTCTTTCCCTCTTATTTCAACTATTTTGGCCATAGCGTTCCTATTTTTAACCAAATATCTTTGTCCTTCTCTCAGTCTTTATACAGACTGGTACCCATAAAATAAAACTGCATGTTTTCTTCACATCCACTGTACTGTAATACTTGTTGCCCAGCGTGGTTTTATTTGTTGGTCTAAGCTCTTTATGAACTAAACTGCATATTTTCACAGCACTTTGCATTTCATTACTAGAAACTGCATAGCAAATGAAGTTGAGCCCACTCAGAGCAATAAACAGTTTTGATTGTATTTTGACTCCAAATTGTACAAAGAACTTTACGATGGTGGCAAAAAAATGTGGACACAATGGTAAACTGCTGCAAGGAAGTCAAGAGGACATGCCCAAGGTGACACAGCAAATCAGCTGCTGACCTAAAACCAAAAGTTTCTGCTCTTAGCCTAGACCTTCTTCCCAGGGAGTCAAAACCTACTGATAACTATCTGGTCTTATAGAAGTTTCATATTCTTTATAAGAAAGGAAAATAGACAACCACCAATTACTTACTTGCATGCATCCATTGCTTAGGATTCATTAAGTTACATTGACATGCTACTTATTTTTAGGAGACTCTGAAAAGGAACATCCTCTTCAATACTCTAATTCCCTACAAATCTTCTATTATGCTACAAGTTTTAAGAAACCAAAGGGTCATTAAAGTAAAAAACAAATATTGGGAGTAGATATTACCCTACACTTGTAGGAGAATTTATTTTGTTTTTAAATAGCCAATATTAGACCTTTCTAAAGGCAGGATAATGATGTTTCATTCAGTACCGATCCAAAATGACAACTCACAAAGTCTTATTATGTGCTTCTGAAACTGTAAATCACCTGAGCAAAAGCTCACAAGTATTCAGCATCCTAACTCTTACCATATCTCTACTGATACCAAAACCAAACAAACAAAAACCTACATTTAAAACAACACAAAAACACAAAAAAAAACCCAAAACAAACAAACAAACAAACCCCCACTAAATTTGCCATAAGCAAAGAGACTATAGGTACACTTATTTTCATTCATCTTCTTTGACCACAGAAAACAAGAGGGGTTTTTTTGTCGTTTTTTCTGTTTGGTTGGCTTTTACTTTATTTGGTTGATTTTTTTGTTTATTTTTCTGGAGGTTGGCACAGTGTGGTGCCATGATCCACAAATGTGTGAAACATTGTGAATATTAATGTCTAACCAAGCCAACAACTCAGAAAAACACTAGAGGAGAAACCCCCAAAGGCCTGTAGCCAGGGACATGGTGCCATAGCTAGAAAAGGGAAGTTTCTACACAAACTCCTGAAGTGGAAGCATACAATAGGATTAGCCTTATCTTATTTAAGTTTCTTAACAACAAAACTGCATCCTTCTGACAACAGTCTGTTTCCAGCAGGACTTCAAGTCACAAGCAGTCTTAAAATAAAGTAGCAGTAGCTATGTCTGGCAGAGCTGGAACCATGAAGACAACACAAACAGCCAAAATAGTTTATTCAGGTGTGACTCAAGAGAAGAAACTAAATTTCAGACTAGATAAAAATAAGACACCACATACGCAGAGAAGCTTCAAGACTACTATTTTTAGGTCATGCCCTGTACTTTTTCCTGCTTTTCAATTCATACATAGGAAGGTCAGACCATAAAGTGGCTTCAACTGTGGCATTTCAATTCACATTGCTCTCTACATAATAATTAGTGTCTTTCTTCTCACCACTTATGTACTGTTTTGCTAGTCTGAGAATGCTATTTGTATTTTATTTATTTCTGAGAAGCTTTTTTTAATCCCTTCAAAGTAGCAGCATCCCAGGCGTAGCTATCTCATGCTCCGTGAACTTTAGTGTAAATACTGTAAGCATTTTTTTCGTCCTAACAACTTCATTACAGTGTTTATATGGGAAAACAGTGCTAGTACTGTAACCATGCAAAGCAAATATGCTGTAGTAAACGTAAGCTTTATTCAAAGTGTAGCTTTAAAAGCGTTTATGGCATACTCCAGCCTGGACTGCCAGTGCTTGCGTAGGGAAAAAGGCAAAAGGAAAAGTACATGACAGATCTTCCACGCTAACAAGAACTTTGGAGCAGTCAAACTCAAAACCTATGGACTAAATATATTGCCAAAATATGTCAACCTGTTTGTTGAAGTCAGCTGCATTTCAGCTCTAGAGGGCTAGTCTAAATAGAAATGTTGGAATATCAGGAAAATCTGATAAAAAAAAAAAAAGTAAGAGTGGTGGTGTGGCAATACGTCTCTTTCTTCTTCTAAAGATTTATGTGTTTTTTCCTTATAAAATCCTTCCTTGAAAGACTATTGGAGGGCAGTACCTCCAGTAATTTTATATTCAGCAACACAGGACTAAATTTGCAAAGTAGCAGCCAGGGAGAAATGTGTGACTGCACAAACACTGAAGATCCAGATTTGTCACTGTGATTAGGTGATGCTAATGCTGAAGCATTTTGTCCATCTTCAGGAAGCACTTCAGAAAGAAAATTTAAGCTATTCAAACTTTCTTGGCAAGATCTCATATCTGACATCTCTATTATGTCTAAGTTAGCAGCTACTGCATATTGGCTGCCCTTATGTTTATAGGAAACATAATCACACTGTCACTGCATACTCTCCCCCACTACTATAAAAAAGATTTTGTAGCAGGATATACATTCAATACATCTTAAAAATTCAGTATTTATGCTATGAGTAAAAATATTCATTAGTTTGAAAATTAAAGGGTTTTTTAAGAATGTTTGAAACTGTACTGAAATTCAGGCTTGTAAATCTGAAGTCTTTATCATTTTCCTCCTGATAAGCAACATTGTTAATATTTGTAATTTGGATTCACATACTTCTTTACTAAGTCTCACATGGTAGCCTTTTCAAATAAAAAAATGCAGCTATCAGCAACATCGCTCACCATCTCAAATCCCCATCTTGTTCTTTGCTAACTCACCACATCCCAAGCTACCCCAACAAAAATGACCTCAGTTCCTCTACATTTTTTCAGGCTATTCATTCACCATGAGGTTGGTAAGTATATGGGAAAGAATAGTTAGAAAATTAAGAAACCTGGATAAAAGTTACTTGAGAAATGGAAGCAGAAATTGTGGGGGGTTTTTTTGATTGTTTTTTTGTTTTTTTTGGGGGGGGGGGTTGGTGGGTTTTTTTTTTTAAAGATTAAATGTACTACTGGCAAGTTATCGGGCAAGTGTCAAGCCATCATTTTCCTTCTGGCAGAGTTAGCACAACCAGCAAACAGACAATCAAGAGACTTCCCAAGGAAATACAACCCTTGGGGAGGTGGGAGAGGGGGGGAAATAAGCTGCATCAGGGACCCCATCCTAAAGGCTCCTTTAGATAATAATTTCTGCCAGAAGTGAAGTGCTTAAGCAAGACTGAATCCCATTAAGGAAGACAATAAGGAGAGAAACAGCAACAGTCTCTTAGAGAGCTTAAATAAAATCGAAGCTATTAGTAGGGGCAAAAGGGAATAAGAAAGGAAACAAGGGCATAAAAGTTGGTGTACTATGAAAATCTGCACAGTTGGTTTCACATCTTAAAAAAAAAAAATAGTACTCTTTTTCAGAACTTTTTTGGACTGAACCAAAATGACATTCCCCTAGCAGAAGGAAAATCAAAGACAACTCAATGTTCAGAGCTTCTTCTGTACAAAGTAGAAAATTATTATGCTAGCCCTTAACACTCATGTTGAATGAAAGCTTATTTTTTGGCTTTGCCCCCTTCTTTTTTTTTTTGCCTCAAAAGAAAAAAAGACTCCATTGAAAGGCACACATGGCATGTACATAAGAGCTGCTTTTGCTAATATCATTCCCACAGAACTAAGTACTTTAATTCAGGATATGCAGCAAATAACTACATGATTTGAGAAAAAGAAAAAATCATAAACGGACTGAACTTGCTATTTTGAAATTCCAGTCTACAGAGTGTTTCAAAAAGATGGACCCAATTTGAAATCACTACTGCTTTGAAATTGGGTCCGTCTTTTTTAAATACCCTGTAGTATTAATGGCAATAAAGCAGAGAAAAGCCATGAATAAAATCCAACACCATAATATCTCAGAGATACAGCAGTGCCTGAATAAATCAAAATCATCAGTTTTGGTTTGCGGTACAGAAGTTTACATTTGAACACAGCTGGATTGCAGTCAACCAGCCAGCTCCCATAGCAGCAACCTCAAGCTGTATTGATTTCTATAGAAGAAAAAGCACCGTAAATCTGCTTGAGCAGCATTGCGTCATTCTTTTGGTTGGCTTGAAGAAGCAAATTAAATGTTTTCCATTAGTATGGTAAGGAAGCCATACAATTTTGTTTTCATTTCAAATACAGTCTCAAGTTACGGAACACTTTAGCTAACTCTGTGGCAGGGACTACATGTTTCGTGTTTGTAAAGCCAGCAATTCATGCTTATGTGAAACCAGATGTGTACACTGCACAGTTCCCAGGCCCATGGAGGTTTTTTTAAATGTGTTGTTGTCGATTAAAAAAGACCCTTCTCAGTTAAATCACGGAATACACTGAAGCAGAAACAACACGCTCTAGAGGGGAAAGAGGAGGAGGAGAGCAAAGGGGATGGGAACAGAAAAAAAACTTTAAGGGAATAAACTCCCCACACACAGAGCAGCGTATGAGCAGTGCTGTAGTACAATAAAGAGCAGCACAGTTCTGAGAAGCAATAAGCATAACATTACTTGAGGTAACAAGAGCTCCTTGATCAATTATTCATACAATTTACAATAACACTTACAGCTGCATCAATGAAAAAAAAATAAAAGAAAGAATCTAGGACAAATATAAAATCTTCACAGCTACGAAGTGCCCTTGATTTTCACCAGAACATTTGGCTGTGTTGTATCATGTGTTTCTGGTTAGCAACACACTAGTCCAAACAAAGGGAAAAAAAGAGACAGAAAGGCACAGAACAAACTGCCTCGCTGGAAGTAGTGACAGAGTTCAAGGCTGCAGTTCAATCGTGGACACTGTGCATCACCAAAAACTGACAGAACCCTACAGCTGTACAAGAATCCCAGCCCCCACCTACCCCCCACTTACACACATCCATGCACCCTATGGGACTATGCAGACACCTTCTATGAAGTCTTTACCCTCTCAGTGTGTAAACTGTGCTTTTTTAAACAACATCCAGAGAAATATTCTATTTCTTTTTTTAGTGCATGGTTATCTCAACTTGTATTGTTTCATGTACTCCACTCCTAAGGCAAACGTAACAAAGGAAAACATTAATGAAATAAATATTTCTGGATTTTTTTTTCTCCAGTTTGAAATCACTGCATAATCATCATCATCATCATCAGTTTTTCTGCTCTGCCAAGGTTTCAATACACTATCCCCAGTTGTTCAAGATGACCTTGCTAGTGGGCTGGAGAAACAAAGTGGAAACTGAATTCAAAGAAGTAGGAAGCAGAGAGAAAGGGAATGGTGTAAGAAACGGATGAGTGTGCTTGACTGTCCTTGGTGGTCCTGCTCCCAGACACATACAGCAGATCATGACGGCAGGTTATGGAGTGAAATGCTGACTGTGCTAACGGGAAAACTCATGCCGATGTTAATTTTACTCCATGGATGGTAGGACAATGAACTTTGGCCTAGTTCAGAGCTCTAAATCCAGTCCAAATTAGAAAAATCAATAAATCATTAACCAGAAAAATCTACAATTCTTCTCAGATGAATCAAGGAACCTTCCAACAATGAAGTTAACACTTTGCAACAGCTATTTTTTAAAAAAAATGCAGAAGCTGGCAGACCTTTAGAAGGACCTACATTTAATCTTGAAGAAATCTGTAGAAAGCATTTCCACTGCTACTCACTTTTTTCAGCCAACTCTCTACACAAAGTTCAATTAATCTTGTCAGTATGAAGGAAAGATATTGCATATATCACCGCTACATTCAAAATCCTGGCTATCCAACAAAACCATAGTATAGTCAATTCTCCCAAAGTGCCTGGGTCTGTAGTGCTGATAGGTTCAACAAAGTACTTGGGGTCACATTTCTTTTTTGTCCATCAGCATTTGTACTTTACAAGCAAGAATGAGTTCTGGATGACCATACTAAGAAATAAGTACAGTGCTGGTAAACAGAAGTTCATCATATGCAAACCTTATTCTCCTCCCATTGCTGAAGACATTCAAGAGTGTTTCCGTATTTTTGTGGCCACTCAAAGCGAGCTCTGAATGTGGCAATTATATTGGGATATGTTTCTAAAAACAGAGCATGCTGCAGAGCTCCGAAACAGCCTGTTCCCTCGTCAACAAAGAACTGCGGATATATCTTTCTACTGTTATTATAAAGAATTACTTCTGGCTCTAGCATACAATACACTATGTTGTTTTTTTTGCCCTCCCCCAGCATTTGCTAGGACAACATTTGTACCAGGTAGCAAGCAGCAATACACACCAAAAAATGAAGAAAGCTCAGAGATGCATTTGTGTGTTTATTTAGTAAGAAAACAAGTCCTTATTTTGAAAATTGTATCAGACACTTCAACTTGCTTTAAAAATGAATCTCTTTACCTTGATGTAGGATTTCTGAGCTCCCGCTACGGCTGCCTGGCCTGTTAGGAGGTCTTCATCTTTAGCAGCGGTCTCCAGAGGCAGGTCTCTTCACCCTGGAACTCCCAAAGGCTCCTTGCAGCAGTGCCTGGAGACACAGCAACAGGGAAAGCATTCAGCTTCATCATCATGAGTCATCAAAGCCACAGTTTTAGGATGGGCAACAAGCATCTTTTTACATTGAATCTTTTCGCCTAAACAACTGAAATTTCAGATATCAGAAATGTGTGTTTTCTTTTAGAGACTGAAAGGCTGCAAAGAGGTGGTTGGTAATACTGCACAAGCACTCAGTCAGCTGTAGATACGTTCTCCAGCGTTTACACTGCTATTCCTAACATCATAATCTCCAAGCTCTGAAATTGATATATATTGATATATATTGATATATATTGATATATATTGATTATATATATTGATATATAAGCTATCAATTCTGAGTTTCATGTCATTATTTTCTCCATACTGAAACTGCTCGGAGACATGCTTTGGGAATGCCTCAAAGCACAAGTGGGGTGACAACATCTTCTTGGGGGAGTCACAGAGTGCTGTGTCACTGCAGGCAAGAAACCCAGCCTGCAGACCCCCTCACCTCCCGGCCCATGACCTCCACACCCAGCTCACAAAGCAGCCTTGGAAAAGGCTTGGAAAATCTGCACTTGAAAATCTGCACTCCAGAACATTGCCTTTTGTTCAAAAAAATTCAGAATAAAACCCCTTACACTCCACCATCAGAAGAGAAGTATAAGGACAAGACTGCCTTCCTGAAATGAACGTGATTCACAGAGGCTTCTTACATGCGAAACAGACACAGAGAATTTAGTAGGTTACAAGATGTGACCTAAATCCCTGTTTAGGTTTGTGTTCTTACCCAAGGTAACATCAGCCCTTGTCATAACACTCTAAAAAGAAAAGTACTTGGGTACCTGAGATTTCTGGGGTTTGGCTTTATTTGACAGTATGTGCTCAAGCATCCTTACTGGCACAAGCAGATGGTGCAGAAGCTTCTTCTAAACAAGCATTTCTGAGCAGTTTCAAACTATTTTAATTTTCTAATCAGTTACTCACTCTAGAAACAGGGCTGAAATTGGGTTACAGACCATGTGACAAAACATGGGGTTCCTCTAACAAAAAAACTCAAAAATATTTGCAGAAACTGCTTAAGCACAAATTCAAGAAAACAGTTGTGTCACACAGTTAACACACCAAATTGGCAGCAATATTTGTCAGATACCAATTACTCTGGCTTTCCACACTCCCAATCTCTGAGGAAATTGCCTGAATTTGGGTCTTGACATTAGTACACCTAAGATGAGGGTTCATTCGTGTTGGGTGGGTGGGTGTATGGAACTTTGTCCTGAAGACTGGCCGCCTTTGCCACAGCAGCACAACAGAAACGAGCAACGGTGGAGGGATTTCAAAGACAGATGGGCACCTTCAGGTAAATGCTTATAAATTAGAAAAAATAACAAGAAAAAGACGAAGGCATAAGCATATTCAGAGTGACGTAGCATTACAGCTACCAAGTTATTATGGGACTGCTGTAGTATTGTTATTCTAGTATTTGGTAAAAGAAGAAGAACAACTGAATAGCATTTTAAAAACATGGGGAGGAAAAAGGATGTTTTCCAGCCTTGCCTTGTTTAGTACAACAAAGAAGCCCAGCAACATATTACCAATCAAAAATAAACTCTTGTATTATTACAAATTATTCTGATATTCCAAATTACTGTGTTTTAAGCAGTTATTCCAAACTGACACTTGTTTCAATTGCAAAACTAAAGCAATTTAGCGAGCAAAAGGATGGCAGCAACTCATAGTTTAAGATCCCTGTAAGCTCATATTTGAACAGTAAGAAGGAAAAAAGGGAACATGGCCATTAATTGCAGCTAGTAAATCTGTTCCAGCCATGTTTCTTAGCCAACAGCTTGAGCAAGTTCAAGTACAAGCACTTGCCCCTCCAAGTTGAGTGACAATTTTTACAGCTATCAACTGGTCAGGACAGAAGACATTCCCACAATCCCTAGAAGGCTGCTAGATGTATCACTTAATAAGATAAACTTTTGACAAAATACTGAGGGGAAAAAAACAAAACAAAACTGTCTTTTTGTGCAGGGAAATATTAAGCTTCAAGAATTCCTCCCCTTGTGCCCTGTTGTAGTCCCTTGCTTTCTGCTTCTCCACTACGCTGCTAGTTTAGAGTCTGCAAAAAATACAGGTTGTAGCTCCCAAATTTACATCTGGTGTTGCTAATGTTACCAGTCTCCTCCAGGAAGTACATATCACCAAAATGAATATATTCATATTTAAAGAAGAAAGTATGGTATAAGTGTATGTGTGTGTATGAATGTGCACAAATATATATACATACTGACACAGCTGCACATTCAGTCAGCTTCTCTGAGGCACTCAGAACTGCACTTGAAAAATATTTTTATGAGACTGTTTTGTATTTATAGACTACATCCTGAGTTTCAGCCTTCATCCAACAAGCTGGAGCCTTTATGACACACATCGTTTCCTGCTTCGCTGTCCAGTATCAACAAGTCTTTGGGCTTTCTTTCTAAAAAGAGTTTTCATTCTCTCTTGCTATTTTCTTCCTCTCTTCCATTCTCTTGCTGAGTATGAAATCAAAGTTTTAGAGCTTACAAAAATACACATCTCAAGGAAGCGAAGCCAGATCCAATTCATAAGTATCTGTGAATGAATGGGCTTCTTATTCTAACAATCCTAAAGGCACCGATTTAAACCTTCAAACCTCTCTCGAGTCTAACCTGAGATTTCTGTAATCCAAACGCAAGTCTTCAAAAATGCAGGATTTTTTGACAAAGAAATAAACTGATGTGGAAACTGAGTAGCAGACGATTAAGCATTTGATAACTTGGTGCTTTGATAAGGTGTTACCTTAATCGCTGTCACTGGGGAGAAACTGAAGTCAGGAAACTGAAACTAGGCACTTGGAAGAATCTAGCTACTCAAATAAATAAGATATACTTTCTGTGCCAAAAGAGATATGAATGCTTTCTCCAGCCAAAACAGAGCACAGATCCTGAGATTGAATAAAGTTATTTAACAAAGCAGAAGAGGTATAGGAAATCTCAGCTGTACACGTAACCAGAAACAAGGAAAAATTTACTAACAGATATCGTGCCAAAAAAAAAAACCCTCAGTCTGTTTAATGCAGACCCTAGATTTTCACATGCAGGAGGTGCTAAGTCACTACTCTCATATCTCTATAGTTTACAGGTTAAAAGGTCAAATCAAACATAAATTAGAAGGTGTAGTCAATTTAGAGAATATGATTTTCAGAAACATTAATTAGTGGAGTTTTGTTAGGAGGGGGCCATATCCACTAATTCCAGCAGTTTCTACTCATGTAGACAGACATGTTTACAAAAAAACAAAACAAAACCCCACCAATAAAACTAAACTGTAATCTGTTCACTTATTCAGCATTAAAGCACTGAAAAGATGAAGGAATCAAGTTAAATTCAGAAAAAATAAGAAGTCAGGCTTCCTACAACTAATGTTAAAGTCTTCATAATTCACACAGTGCTATGATAAGTATTACATTACTCTATGCTACCTTTGTTGGCAAATAAATGCAGAAGTATTAATATCTTAAATACCAGAGGTTTTACTTCTGAGCTGCAAATCCAGTCTCTCCCATTTTCTGACTTCATACACGGCTGTTAAAAAATTCACCCCAACTTAGACCAGGAATAATACATTTAATCACAAAGACACCTTAAGTAACTAGGAGCTGTGTTATTGACCACAGAGTCTGATGAAAATACTGCTGATTTTCCCAAACAACAGTTACACCAACAGGACAACTGTAAGGCAGCAATATCTTCAAAAGTATCACAGTTTCACTCCCACTTTTCTTGCAGCCCTGAGCATCTCACTAGAAGACTCTGGGTCAGCACAGCTATCCAGCCACTATATGCTATCAGGGAAAGTTACAGTACATTTACAGAAGCAGAAGATATATTATCTCCCAAAAGTTAATTATACTGACAGAAAGTTTCAATTAGAAGCAGATTACCAATCCCAGCACACTAATTTTTCTTGTTTGCTGGTGTGCATGTATACATGTTTGAAAAACATATTTAAGAGAAGAGACAGAAAGCAGAGTTTCATTTCACCCTCATTAGCTTTCTGTCCACATTCTCAGTTATTCTCTTTATTACTCTCTAAAACTGAAAGTTTCATTTAAGGTTTGTATCAGTTATGGATTAAACACTGTGTCTGTGGAAATACACACATCAGGTATAGATAAGATGTAATTTTATGATCCACATGCACTGCTGCACGACTTATCAGGAAAACAAAACACAGTCCTTATTGCAATCATAATGATTATTTACAAAAACAGAGCTTCTGTCCTTCCAGTATTCTTCACTGTATCTCTTACAAGTTTATAAAGGTAAATAATAAAATATGCATTTATTCTAGGAACTTTTTAATGCAAGTCTAGCACTTTACTGGAATGAATCAGAGTCATGAAAGTGTAATAGGAAAGACAAAAAAAAAAAGGAACACAGAAAAACAGGTTTTCTGACAAGTGTGCTACCAGGTTCTGCAGGATGGCTTTTCTTTTTCTAGAGTTAAAAAAAGAATGAAACCAAATATAAACATTATGTTGGAAATAATTAGGGTTCTTAAGCGCCAGTGGGCAGCCCAGTAAAGCCAGAATCCAGAATCCAAAGACGAGTAAAAAGAGATGGTGTGTCTCTTGAGGAAGAAATTGTCTTCAAGGGTAATGGAAGGCAGGGAAACAACAGCACTCGGAACAACGTAGCAGTACGGATGGACCTGATGGGTTTCCATCCTGCCACTCTCTTTGTGCACCCAGGGAAAAACAGTCAGATGCCAAACCAATTACTGACAACAAAAACCAGTCAGATTTAGGTCTGCTAAGACAAACAGCCGAGATAGGTAGTTATCAAAAAGGATGGACACAAGTGTCATGAGGAACCATTCCTTCAAGAACCTCCACTGAGAAAAGCAGCAGATGTTTGAAAGTACTCCCCAGCTGAAAGCACCAACACAATTCAAGTACCCACGAAAAACTGCAACTGGGAATTTATCAACTGAGTTTCTATGCTACTGTACAACCTCCTGCCATCTTCTGTCTCTGTGAACACACACCTCTTGCCAAGGGACATGAAAGATGAAAGCCTGTATAATTGTGAATGTTCCTGGGTTCGGTGATGATGGCCGAGCTAAGAGTTGAAAGAAAAGCTGTGAAACAGTAAGGAAAAATGACGAAAAGCAAGTATAATGACTCAACTGACAGTAGAAGATAGGCTTAAGAAGGGGCTAGTACCATGATTTATTTTAAGTAGACGTGACTAGGAAATTCAATCAGAACAAAGAAGTTTCTAAAATTTTCCCTATAGAAGGGAACAGATAAATACCACCCTGCCTTATTACCGTAAACATCACCGAGAAACATGAAAGAGAGAACGGAAGTTGAAATTAAGGCAAAAAAAGAGACCCTCTCTAAGAGTTTCTGGTGACTTTTCAAGCTGTTAAAGTCAATTAAGCTCCTTAAAAGGACATAATTAAAGTAATTAAGAATCATTCATTCAGGGATACCAATATATGTATGCCAATGAGATTCGCACCTTGGAGCTCTTGAAAATGGTTTGACTTGGGACACAGCCCTGGATATTTCTATTTATAAAAACCAGTGCACTCTTTGAGTGTTTACTGATGATCCAAGGAACTTGTCAGCATACACTACCTTAAAGAATTATGGCCAAAATATAAAGGTTTCTGAATGACAGCCTAGATATAACACTTGAAGTAAATAAAATTCTGAACCATCCTTTTTTAGAGTTTGCGATTTAACTTTATTAATTTTTCGTAGTCCCCATGGAAGCATAATCACTTCATAGTTCAGGAGATGCAAGCTAAGTAATTGGTTTGATTTCAGGGCAGACATTAGAAGCAACCATATGCTATCACCATCTTTGCCTGCTATTTGGAAGAAATCTTAAGACACTCAGGAAAATATATATGAGAGTAATTATATGCAGCTGAAGAGGGACTCACATATGTTACACTCCCCTATGTTCTCACAACAAACTTTTCAAAAATTAGCAGCACTTAATGGGTAGAGCTGGCACTCCATTAAGCATAAGAAAAGCATGGAACTAAAAGCAAGAGCTATGCATGAGACATTTTAGAACTGACAAGGGTGACACCTCTCTCTGGCTCGTAATAGTGACACCATTATCATTTTAAGAAAGACACTCTGGAAAGCCTAGACACTTTCAAAAGTCTTTTCAACATCAAAGTTAGACAAATGTTATTTAATGCTTTCAACAGATTTGTGCTCATGATTGCTTTTGTTGCAAACGCAGCCACAGTTGAAGAAGTAGAATTTTTATACAAATTATAAACCAAATTTGCTGTAGCCTCTCATCTTCTCCTCATCTTGCCATACCTGCATAAGACAAGCTAAGCAAGAGACACAGGAGTCCTAAGCCTTCTACCCTGGTACTGAACTATGACATGAGACGTGGTAAGTTCTCCCTTGGGTATGACCAAGTTACAATGACTCACATTCAAAACAATACAAGTGACACCCAATCCCATTAAATGGTCAGATCAAGACAGCTCTCAGGTTCTCAGGACACAGTTTGATGCAGAGGTAAAACTTGCCCAAGGCATTATGCCAAGGAATGGCAAGAGTGTCTTTCCAAAGTACCTGTATGACTCGAGGCAGTATGGCACTTTCATCAGATGTCTGGGAAGACCGGGAAGTATGAAAGTGCCAGATGGTTACTAAATACCAAGCATGCGTTTTGGAGGAGTTTCAGGTGACATTCATTTGCTCACCAGCCAACACAACAAGAACTGAATTTACAATTTAAGCTTGAGAACTAGAATAAGTACAAATTATTAATAATAAAACATTTGCAAACACGGGGCCAGGGCGGGGGGAGAGAAGGAAAAATAAAAAACAACAAAACAATTATGCACTTCAGAAGAAATCAGAAACAACTGGCAGGAGGAGTCAGCTGAGGGAAGTAGTCATTGATTTATCATTTCAATGGGCATGACTGAAACACAGACAGACATTACCGCCTGTAAAGGCAAATTTGCCTCCAGCCTGACAGACTCTCCAGCCCACACTTCTACAGCAAATTATTAAAACCCTGTCCTGGTTTTGTTAAAAACAAGTTTCTCTTTCAGTGAATTTTGCCTGTCAGCTAAAGCCTTCATATTAACTGCATTTTCCTGGAGAACCAGACACATGTTTTGGTAAACATAGCAATGGAATGCAAACTTATTGATAAGCATGGATGGACATCTCGTGAGAGGGACAACCAGAAACCAGTGACCAAGAAACTGACCAACTGTGTATAACATTCCATTCAAGTGAATACTTTATATAAAAGTGGGAGATCACTAGGATCTCATCCCTTTTGCCTTTGCTTTTTCCCTTCTGGTTGTGGCCGACATTAGGAGAGGACCTTGCTAGTCGTCCCTGCGAACTGAGGCCTAGTGACAGACTGAATCCAGCTCTGATTGGCTGCAGAGTCCAATCCAGGACTTTGGTTGCCGGCTCTGCAGTTGCTGAGACTTTCAAGATTGGTTTTGTATGTTTTGTATTATTTTCTCTATTCTTATTAGTAGCATTAGTAAAACATTGTTAATTTTTCCAACTCTCTTCTCTCTGTCCTTCTTTCCCTCCCGATTGCCTGTCCTGAGTGGGAAGGGGGGAGAGGGAGGGGCAAAAAGGGGGAAGTGGGGGGGGAAGAGGGGGGTTAACAATACATCTGCTAGGGTTTTATTGTCACCCCGCAATCTTAACCCTCGACAAACCCCAAGGTAGCAATAATTTAGTTTAATCTGGTTTAAGCCACTTGCTTACCCTGCATGACACTCAGGCTGCAACTTTCCCTCCACATCTCAGTATAACCAGGAAGACTAACTTGGTTCCTGGTTATTCAACTGTAATTGTTTCTCTTCAGGTGTCTTACAGCTGGAGGAGGAAAGGATTCATACAGACAAGTAGTGAACTCAGGTTCAGATTTTAAATCAGTCAACAGATAAAATGTTAGTAATAAGAGATATGAAACAAATATACTGCCCATGATAAGAAATGCTACTACTATGGCCTCAAAAAAAAAAAAAAAAAAAAAAAGAACCCACCATAGAGTTCACTAGAGTTCACTTTGCTTGCATATCTTCTGATTCCCAGCAAAGTTTTGACTTGTGGTCAGGCCACAGGGTCAAATGTACAAAGAGGACATAAATTAGAGATTATTTCTAAAACTTAACTTGCCAAGAACAAGAGAGTGAGCTCCAACATATTTATAAATAATAACACTGAAAAAAAGCCAGGTATGAATGCAATATATAGTAGTGTACAGACCTCAGCCAGGCACAGAGGTGCTGTCTGCTGCAGCAGTCAGTCCTGCTCCATCACCAGCCAAGCTTAGCGACCCAGCTTGACTCTTTTGGCCCTCACACCCAGGATTCATCCTCACCAGCCCTAAGGAGCTCTGTTCCCCTGAACAGTATGTCACTGGGGAGTACCCCAGGACCCCACACTACTGACCAAGCAGTTTATTGCCTCCCTTTTGACCTGTTTCAATACTTCATTATCACCATTGATAGGAACAGTAAAATTATATCATACTTAAAGGAAAAAGAAGTGCTGAGTATAGGTTATCAATGATCCAAATTTAACGAGGCTGCCAAAGGAGAACTTGCATGACTCTCAGTGACGCATGGAGATGGGACATCTAACCAAAACCTTTCCTCCCTGGATCACAAGAAGTGGAGCGCACTCCTAGGCCATGGGCTCAGTACTTAGGACAACCCAGGAGATGTTTACAAAAGCAGGAATTAAGCACAACACACCAGCTCTGTGAAGTGTACCTTCACCAGAAACACTTAACAGCAACATTCTTGTGCTGCACATCACAATTCTGTGAAGCAGAGAAGACAGCTTCATATACTGATGCAACTCTAGCTTAGAAGTGTGCCATTTCAGGAAATTCTGTACAGAAGTAAAAATGAAATATATAAGATGACATCATTGTTTACTTTTGTTTGTTTAAAACTAGTTAGCAAACTATGGTCACAAGATTTTAAGGAAAATACACGTTATTACTACCCAGAATTTCAGTGCAGTGCTACAGCACTTGCATAGCCCAGGGTAAGTGAATCCAGGCAACTGCTCCACTCCAAGTAGCGGGAAGCTGGCAAACACAGGCAAGGGGCAAGCGGCCAAACCAACTACTAACGCTAAGAGCAGTATAAATCAACGGTTTGAATCGGAAGGTTTTACACTTCCTTTCTGAGGACTCAACCACTTACTGTTTCTTTTACAAACATTTATCAACCTTGTATCAGGTCCCTATGGTAAGGCATGAATGTGGCAACAGTTACAGAATTTGGGCTACTTTTTTTGTCAATTGTCAAACCAGGAGGGAAGCTTAAGACACTATTTCTCACACTGTTGAGACAACTCAAACTATTGACGCTTTTCTTATACTTTCTAAATAAAAATATCAAGTAGTCACATCATATCACTGGATGCAGAATGAAAAGCCACAGACAACTGATATGGCTTTTCCATGGGCTGCCACATGCATAGCCTTCCTTTGGTAATTCTTATCCTCATTTAACAACACTGAGGTCAGGGAATAAAGAAAGTGCACACAATATTAAAAAAAAAAAAAAAAAAAAAAAAAGCTTTCAAAATAGAAATGGAATTCATAAGTAGTTATTTCACAGCCACAGTCCGAAAGGAAGAGAAAGGACACATGAGGGGTTGCAACTTGCCAGTTGCACATCATCAGTCCATAAAACAAAGTCTCTTTTCTTCCTGAAGCCAAAGGGCAATTAAGAGCTCATCCCATCCTGTCACTCATTCTGCAACTACCTAGCAATTCTTTTTTTAAATAATAGAGATGGATCCTTAACACTTGCACTGGTTAATCTTTGGTACATCAAATGATCCCACAGCTAAGAAAATTATGTCTGTCATTTGTGTTACAAAAATACCTCCCAAAATACATGCAAGATTTTTGTATATCAAAATGTGTGTATTTCAGTGGAAGCACTCACATATGATGCATATTTTGATGATCCCACCAGACTAACAAAATGTCAATATGGCATTCTCCCTTGTAGAAGTTTCTAACATTTTCTATATCAGATACGATGATATTCCTGCAGGAAATTCTGTGTATGTTATCTACAGAGATAGGCACCCAAACAACTATCAAACCCCAAACTCTGAATCTGAACATTGTGAACTGTAAACTCAAATACACGAGGCATCTAAGAAGGTGCTTCTGTAACATACAAAAATTAAGTATCAAACACACTAAAGACAAAAGGAAGCAAATTCAAAATGAAGTCCAACATCTAAAGAGATTTCTACCTTGATCTTTGTTGCAGTGCTATAATTTTTATTGCTACGTTTTCATATTCTACAAACAATGCATTTAAGTTTCCAGTTATTATGTTTGCATGCTAATAAAAAGGAGATAAATTTTCAAAGGCATGCCTCCTCAGAACCTTCTGCAGGTTTTCATATGATGCAATTCAAACAGAACACAAGGCATTTCAGAAAGATTGACCCCATTTTAAAGTAATTTCAATTTGAAATTGGGTCCCTCTTTTTGAAATACCCTGTATGTCCAGTTTCCTTGCAACAGAATAGGGACTCATTATTCTATTACACTTTAAAGAAAAAGTAGTATACCAAAAGTCACCATTTGGTCACTAACTATGAAAGTTAAAATAGGTGGGATGTGAACAGAATTTGACAGTTACACTTAAAATACATTTGACATTTTTCTCTCCTGTGTTTTATGTTTTTAACGATCTTGATAAACTTTGCTTATTTTACATGCAATTAACATAACTACGCAAATTAACTTTTTAATCCAGTAAATTTCAAGTTATTTTCAATATACGAAGAATTTTTGGGAACAAACTTTCTTTGTATTGACACTACTTTAGCACTTACACTGCACAGCAATTTATTCAGGATGTCATAATTTAGTCCTGTGTGGGTGTCAACTGACTTGCTTCAAAGTCTGCTTCACATCTAAAGTAGTTATTGAAGAAGATGCAATTATATTAGCCACATAGGCTGACTACAATGTCTAAGGTTTTTGCACATCTTACTTTGGGAAGTTAGGACCTGCAGCTCCACACATTTCAAGACCTCCCCTGAATGCGATAAATATAACACATCTTGTCTTCTGTTGGTACAAAACCAAGCTTTGCAGAGCAAAGGTCCTGCAGCAGCAGACAGGCAGGCTTGCTGCCCTCTCCCCACATCCACGAGACCTTGGGCAAGAACAGGAGAAAAGTGTCCATTCAGGAGTCTCAAACACAGAGTTTTAACTTAAATGACCTTTCCTCCCTCAAGTTCCTCCTTGATTTGGTGTTAGACATAGAAATACAGACTAATTCTCTAAACCTTCAAGTCTGAAGGAACCACTCCAGAAACAACTTCAAGATGCCAACACAGGTGGCATCTAACTTACTTAACCTAACTCTTCTGTCAAGTACATCAGCCCTATCTTATAAACACCACATTTTAGAGAAACCTCTTATCTTGATTTACAGAACTTGCAAATTGATGGAACATTCATTACATTCCCTCTATAAGCTGTTCCATGATTAATTATCCTAATTTAACTACCTTTGCTTTTGGTTCTAGGGTGACACGGAAGCTTAAGGGAAAATTAAAGGCTTCATAACAACTGTTTTTCCCAAGTTTGTTTAAACTCCTAATTCAGATTACTGTAGCTGATAGAGCCAAGAATTTCCCTGTTCTTCCAGTTTAACATATTTAACTCACTGGTGCTGTGGAGCTAAACACAGAGGGCAATGACTGCCGAGGAAGAGGAAAGCCCCACAAGGCCAAGGGAGAGATTTCATGGTTTAGTATCTCCCAACAAATTAAAACAAGAACTGGCAAGCTTTCAAACTTATTTATTTTGAAAACTTGGATGTTTTCACAAAATTAAAAAAAAAAAATAATTTGGTCCTATGACCAGAGGTTGTTTTAGCAACACAAGGTCTGGTTTGGGTTGAGCACAATCACCCACGGTCAGGAGGCCAAGGCAGGGCTGGAAGGCCGAAGCCATGGCTGGACAGCAGGCACACGTGGAAGAAAACATCACAGGTCCCCTGCCCAAAACAGAGAAACACACAAAGACTGTGCCTCTGAGAGCTTTTATGGTGGTGATCAAAAACACATGGGAGAAGGTGAGCGTTTTAATGCCCTGATGGAAAAGGAAATGCTCCCACTAATCTATGAGGGCAGTGAGTTGCTTCCTCAGTCAGAAAGCTTTCTAGCCATGGAGGATAATTTTTGTTGAATAAAGCCTTAAGTTATTAATAAGAATGAATCTCCTGACCCAGATTTTCTCCAGCTTACCAAAAAAAAAAAAAAATCTCTACACACACACAATACAGCCTGCCTCTACAAACACTAACATCATACTCACCATACAACAGAGCACTTCAAAACAGATACTCCACAATGGAAAGAAAAAAGGGCTTTTCATGCCCCTTCCTTACCCAGCTTTGTGTAAGAACATGAATACAGATGATGTCTGATTAAAACAGAAACCT
This sequence comes from Columba livia, assembly GCF_036013475.1. Classification (NCBI taxonomy): domain Eukaryota; kingdom Metazoa; phylum Chordata; class Aves; order Columbiformes; family Columbidae; genus Columba; species Columba livia. Next base: position 122,808,770 of record NC_088603.1, on the reverse strand, counting down.
GAATCCCAGGTTGAATGTATTTACTTTTCAAAAGCATTTTACAATTTTGTGTTCTTCTTGCCTGCTGTGATAATTGATGAAAACTACACAGGGATTAAAATGAGCACAGGTGCGTGCCTACAGAGTTCAAAGAAATCTGATCCCAAACAAAAATAATTAAAAAAAAAGCTTGAGCATTTTTAGGAATAGATTTAACACAGCCTAACCAAGTAAGCCTAGATTAAGAGTAGGACTTTACAGTCCAGACTTCATGTTACTGAAATTTAAAACTCATGTTTCATAATGTAACAGAAGCCTTTGTGAGTGATACCTGATTAAACTGGCACTTAGAGCCCTCCATACTGTAAGTGTCACAGTGGACCCAGAGGAAAAAAAAATAAAGGCTCTAAGACAGTAAATAGCACTAAAATACAAACAGACAAGTGTAACAACAGACCCTTGGCATGAAATCAACATTAAATTTGTGAGAGGTAAAAGGAAAGCCCAAGAGCTAAGAATATTTAATGCCAATACACAAATCTGCACAAAACCCATGCTTATTTTCTTTGTCAAATTTATACTGCTACAGCTGGATCACAACTTCCTTCTACCCATGAGGTCAGGAACTGTTTGAAAAGAAATACATGATAGAGCTAATATTTGTGCCAACTAATAACTAATGCAAAAAATGTCAATTTCCCCATTTTTCTGTCCCAGCCTCCTTCAGCAAATCTAACTAGCATGTCGCTAATCCCAAATTTGTTGCACTACTTTGTTAAATGGATTTAAAAGACAAATACACACAAATCACACAGGATAAAGAATTTATTCTGTGCTCAAGGCTTATTGCTGAGTTTCTATGAGAATAAAAAAAAAAAGCACTCAATTGTATATAAAATAAATTAATTTGTCTCAAAGGCACGCCAATGGAAGACTCCACATTTATGTAGACAATTCTATAAAACAGCTATTTTCTTGCCTAAACTACCTAAAACACTATTCCTACAGTAACATATATTCAATCTTCTTTTTGGAGCAGAATCCAGTATATTTTAGGCGTCTCAGTAATAACAGTAGATTACAAATACATGGATCAGAGATGGAAGTACTCCCCTTCTTGCCCTCCTCATAATGGGGGGGCAGCTCAAGGCTCCCTCAATGTGGGACACAAGAGCTAATTAGCGGTACCCCCAAACAGAATTAATTTTTGTTCAAGAGTCTTTTTTATTAGTGGGAATGAGGTAATGCTAGCAATCATTTTGCAGAAACACATCATTGAAATAGCCAACATCTGAAATTTTCCAAGCAGCCCTGTAACTACCCTTACCTCTACCCATGCTGGTTTATGTCTTACCACATATTTATATTTTTGTAGCATCTACTACAGTGAGTGCTATTAGAAATCTAAACTAACTGCATCTCCATGTCAAAAACCTAATTGACTTAGAGCTTTGGAAACCTCTGAAGCTTTCACTTGAGATTTTCTAGATTTCCACATCAACCCTCAGATGTTTCACGAGGGCACCAAGCCCAGTCTTTCAATAGACTGGTAAAGAAACTGAATTTAAGACATGAAATCCTAGGGAAAAAAAAAGGGCCACAAACCTATGTTTCTAGCATTTTTTTTTCTTTAAGCAAAAAGCCATAATTGGCCATTACTATACAGCTCAAAAACATTTCCTTTAAATTCCTCAAAACATCAAGAAAGTAATTTTCCTATTGCTTATATGAGCTTGTATGCTAGACACTTTTTTAATTAATGACACCAAATTATTTAAATAGCTCACTAAATACAAAAATTTTGAGGATAAACAAAAGGAACTGTGTAAGGATAAAACAGTCTTTTACCAACTTCTTGATCAATTAAACATACTGGTGAACAAATTTAGTTGCATGTTTTTGTCCTGGCTAACATTAACATTTTAGATTAATTTGTGCACAACCACATTCAAAACCGCAGGGATCATAAAAAGTACAAAAAGCAAGGCCAGTAAAAAAAAAAAGTGATCAAATGATTTTTTGCATTTCAAAAAATTCTGAAGGTCAGTTCAAGCCTCGAGGAAGATAAGTGCAGTGTTTTTTTTATTATAGGATATCACTCTGTACATAAGAAACCATATATATATTTACTGTAGAGTCAAAAATTAACAAAAAGTAGACTAAGGCATTCTTGGGAAAAAAAATACCTCAGACCCTAAATAATTTAGATACTTTGAAATAAACAAAATCTAAAATTGCTATAATTTAGTTTTAATTAGTGGATAACTAATTCCTATTACTGCATGAATTTGCATAGCACATGGCTAATTACTACCCTGTGAAGAGTCTGGGGGCGGGGGGCTGGGGAAAAAGGGCTTAAAACTTAACATAGTTCATCAACACAATAAAAATCAAAATACATTTGTTAGTGGGTTTTTTCCTTGAGAACTGAGAACAAGTATAAATAAAAACATGCTCTTTAACACACAGGCAACTAAACAGGAGTAAAACTCTAAAGTGAATCTGCACAGGAAACCCAGGATTAGGGCTGAGACTCCATTCTAATCCTTCTGTCCACAGAGGGAGCAGTCACCAGGCAGCACATGGTCTGGGCAGGCACCTACAATCCACAGGCAGGATTTAAAATACTTACAGAAAGATCAAGCTTTGCCCAAGAAAGGTTTCTTTTTGACTTGGGAAGTGGAATATCTGCCTTACTCAAAAATAAACAGTAACCCTACACACCAGCTTGTGAGTGATTTTCCCAGAATGGCACCTGGATGCAATGCATGTGCACTCAACCCATCATTCCTCAGAATGGACCTGACAGGGAAGAAAAAAACTCAACAGGAAAAAACTCTCTTCTAGCAAACTTACTGAACAATTCAAGTTGACAAAGCCATACCACACCACTACTCTGTGAACTTTGCATTACCCTTCTGTAAATTCCTGGATTAACTGATGAAGTCTAAGCATTTGGTAAAGGGATTCCCCTAACAATGAAATCATCTTAAAAGACAACATCCTTTAACTGGTGCTGCAAAATGACTAGCGAAAGAACAAGTTACATCTTTAAATACCATTTCCTTTTGCCACGCAATCTTTTCTGATACTTTAATACTACAATGTGAAGCAAAGTCACATAGAGGTGCTACAGCAGGAAACCTCCAGCTGTGCCCAGGACCTCAGGCATTCCTGTTGTGTGTAAACGGGAGCTCTTCTGGTACACCCAGGAGCTAAATGAACATGAGCCATTCAAAAGTCCATAGACCCATTTTGTTTCATGGAAGGATTGGTCCATCGCTATAAAGTACATGGGGAGGGGTTTCTAAAGCCTGTGAATTCTAGCTTTGGCACAGAGTGCAATAAAAAAGAAGAACCACAAAGAACAACATCTTCCAGTGCAGCAGCTTTGAGAAGTCTTTATTTTCCACTGAGACTGAAACTACTGCTTTCAGTCCTAGCCCTTTTTGTCATAAAAGTTTAAATACCAAAGCAGCAAGAGACATTTTGCTTAGATTGGGTGATGCTTCCCTTAAAGTGGAGTAGAATTTATTTTGGTAAGATTTATCTGTAAACTGAGTTCAATTCCTAGCCTACTGGTAGCCAGCACCGCCAATAAAACCACAGTTTAACACTGGAAAGTGGAAACATTTTCAGGCTACTTTCTGACCCTTCCCTCTCAAGTATACGTGACAAGCTGATTCGCATCAGGGCAGGTTTAACACTATTTCACATTTCATGATCAGATATTCTTCTTGCCCGAAGAGTCAGATGCAGTCTACCAGTAGATATCATAAAGCAAGGAAGAACAAACTTACTTGTCTCCATACACCACAGGCATGCTTGTTTGTTTGAAATGAAGCTACAGGATCACATTACTAAGTATATTAAGATTTTTATCGTGTTAATTCTTATTTTAAAGCAGTCAGAACATCAGCTGCCATATTTGAAGAAACTATCACAGGCAAGTTAACACACTCCTAAAAAATTGGCATTCACTGAGCTGATACTAAAAAGATACTTGGAGAAATAAAATAGCACTTCAGCTTCCAAGCTGAATACTTTTACATATTTAAGATATGCAAATAGAGGGAAACTAAAAAAAGAAAAAAGTCTTTAAGTGATCTGACCATATCTGCAACCATTTGCCTACTTGTAAAGTTACATCCTTGATTTTCAGGTTAGCAAGAGGAAAGGCTCAGATAGTTACTTTGTATCTGCTAATTTCTGAATATTATTACAGTGTGCTGTTACTATCAAGTACTAATATTAATGGTTATTTAAAAATCCTTTATAATTATATAACTTATCCTTTTTAAACAGTTTACTGTATTACATGCTAAACAGCTTTATCCTGCATAAAACTGAGCCTAAAATGCAACAGAGCATCTTTACTGCAATTCTCAGTTTTTCCTTTGAACAGCAAACTCATTATGTTCTATAAGGAGAATAAAGTCTCCAAAAGAAGACAAAATTCTTTCTTTCTCAAAGGCGGGATCTGAAGAGATTACATTAAAAAAGGTTTTATTCTTGGCTCAAATACGAACATTTGGGAATCACTACTTTTGAGCAAGGACTCACCCACTTAAAGGCAGAATTTATTTTGAAAATCGGTGTGAAATTTCAAGGGAAAAAACCCACACACATACTTTGCACTTCCCAGCTTTTGGTAGTTCTCCAGCTAAGACAAAAATCTCAAAATAACCTCTTCCCCATATAACTATTTTCTCATTGATGTTGCCAAGTTATCTTATACCACCAGCAAGAACTTCTACAAGTAACTAGACAAAGTAAATCAGAACACAGACATTAAGTGAAAATTAAAAGCATTTGAGGTATTTTAGAAGAGATACCTGAGAGCAGGGCGTGGGGAATACATTTCACCAGGTGCCCACCACAGGCTGCCTTGCCAAGCATCTGTTTAGCACCCTTCAGATGCCCATCAGGGAGCAGCACTGTAGTCAGGGATCATGGGCCACCTCATCAAGACACAGGGGAAGACATGAGTTTGAGTCCAGCCCCATCAGTACATTCCTATCATAGCTAACGGTCCTCAGAGGAGCAACATTTCTCCTTTGGATTCAAAGCACGTACTGTAACTGTTTCCCCGGACCGGGTCCAAACCAGCTGCAGAAAGGGAAAGCCCATCTAGAAAACATACCAGGTCCCTACAGAAACATTTAAACAAAGAATATCATTTGTGCGTGCACACATGTGGACACCATTCTGTTACAGCAAAAAATACCAGGGGATAGGGAGGAGAATTCAGTCTTTTGTCTCCAAGATGACTCAAGATTACCTGGAGACATCCGGATAATGTTTCTTGAATGTTGAGGAATGCTGCAGGTCCTACGGTCAGTGGTGCAAGTCATAAACCAGAGCTCTCCAACCAACTCCCTTTCCCTGCCTCAAGCACGCACATTTTCCTGGGAACATTGTTTTATGTATTCTCCCACTGTTTTATGTGAAGGGATTGCTACTTTCTCTCTACCTATGATGCAAAACCTTGACTGTGACCTGTGAGTGCTCTGTGTGGTCAGGCTCCTGGCACAGCAGCCCTTGAAGTGGCTCTCCTGCAGAGCACCCCTCTCAGAACCGGAGGTAGAGGACACCAAAGGATCCAGGAGGAATCCAACCCGGAGGCCAGCCAAGCCCCGATCCCAGGGGGATGGCAGACAAGGCCACGTACCATGGCCTACCTCTTCTCAAGAGCATCACAGAACAGGACCATGAGGCACACCCCACCACAACGACACATCCACCACATGTGACTTGCCATCAAGACTGATGGGAGAACTGCAAGAAGACTCTGCCCCGAGCAGGCACTGGGCCTCTGCTTCGCTGCAGATGTGTCTCTACAAGCTGCCTTTACAGGAGGGTCAGAAAAAAAAGGCATCACACAGCAGCTATTTTGACAAACGCACTCCCTTCCCAAGTGCCAGTCTCCAGCTACAATTACTGCACCAGGCACCAGCTCATCTTCTTTTCCCCTTTTTATTTAAATACCTACACCCTGGAATGTGCACAGGAGTAAATTAGGGTACTTTTATTATATGGGTCAAGTCCTGGCCTGTACATCTACATACATTAGCATAAAGGTAAAAGTACTACAGACATCAAAAATGAAGCATTAATGTTAGCTTAAATACACATCCTAGAGATTGTTACAAGGAAAAAAAATTCTAACTGAAAAAAATTTAAGACAACAGAAAAGTAATAACTGAGAAAGTGAGGCAGTATTAAATTTGAACCTTCTCCCCAATAATTTCCCCTTCTGAGTAGTTAGTTGCATTTTACAAGCAGACAACACAAAAAAAATCAGACATCTTCAGTTTACAACACTGTACATTTCATGGATACTCATGCTGAAGACCAACTATATAATTCTAGATAATTCGGATCAGTTTTGAAACACACTTTTAAAAGAGCTGTACACAGGTTCCCAAGTAAAACACATCCTTTTTCTTCCCAAGTCAGAAAAGAATTGGTTAAAACAAAAACCATCATGTAACTGAGAGCAATTAAGCAGGTACATTTTGTAATTTCTCAGCAGGGGAAAGAAGTTCTCCTACACTTCAAGCTGCCAAAGGCTGTGAAGCTGTGATCAAAGACATGATAATACTGAAAAAAAAAAACAAAGAGACGCTGGACAGCAACCCAATGGCACTCTGCCTTCTTTCTCAGGAGCCTTCAGAGGTACAAAGCCCAGCAGCCAAGACTAACCCAGACATACTCTCAGCACTCTAATTCCCTCCTCCACGTCCTTAACAACCTGTGCCTCTTCCTTATCCTTGGAGAATACTCAATAGAGGTGCCAACAAAGTTTGTAGGGTGGTGACCACAGAGCTTCTCACATTTTCATTTATACTTTTATTAATTGTCATGCCAATGAGCTAGCTGATCATGGATAATAATTTTAAGAGCTGTTTGACTTGATGAACAAGATAAACAGTACTCAAGTGAAGTATATCTCATTGTCTGAGACCGCAATCTTTGCAAGTACGAAAAGTAAATTCTGACACTGACATTAGAAAAAACCCAGCCGAGGAAGATTTGCACAACTCTGTAAAACAGTTTCAAAAAAAGAAAAGAGTTGTATCCATGTCACTGCTCTATGTAAGAATAAGAGGATATTTTCTTCACTCCAACATATCAGTTATTAGAATAACACTTAAAGTGGATTTTAAAAGGCTCGTGTTCTATATATTGCCTAATAAGAAGAGGAAGGTATTAAGGAAACAATGGTAAAACCACTGTTGCAACTCCAAAATTGTCAAGTAAAAAGAACTCAGTGCAAAACTATGTTATTGTTTCTTTCAGTTCAGAATATTATGGTACAAACACACTTCATGAGGGTTGCTGGTACTCTCAATCTGGTTCGACATCAAAAACAGCTGACTTTCAAATCCTAGATGGCTTTCACAATTTGCACTATATTAAATGAAGCATTCCATAAAAGCAAATCACGCTGATTAAAGAACAGGTTTTGTTTCTCATTAGAAATTCAACTTCAAATTAGTGAAAGTTCTAGGCATGGGAAAGACACAGTAGAAAGACTGGAACCTCACAGCAGCCAGCTTTGCATCAGAGAGTATCTGTATCACAACTGCCATAACACAAACTGCCTCCTTGCCTCCCTGTCCAACTCACACTACAACTCCTTTATGCTTAAACTGCAGCAATGGCTGACATGCCACCAGCCCGCACCAATGCAATGCTAACCATGTCCACTCCTAAGCACAATGATTAGGTACAAATACTACCAGGGCTTTTCCAATACCGGTTTTGGTCCCTCCTGTCTCCATCTCAGCTGCCAACACCCAGCGGAAGCGGAGTTTGAGGGGTAAACGTTTTGGCCCTGCAGCATAATGGGAATGAAGGGTACTGCGAGAGTAAGCGTGTGTCTGCAGGGTGGGCAGCTCTTTCACTCTACAAAGTTCTCCTCCAACCAATTTATATAATAATATTCTGCTATTCAGCAATAAAGCAAGCCTGCTGTCATTAGTAGCTTTTGATTAGTATTGACCATACTGATAGTGCAGGAGGCAAATATCCCTCTCTACTCTCTGGCTGAGCAGTGCAGCCCACACAACACAGGAAAATTTAGGTAGGAAGTGGAGTGTGAGGATCAGATTTCATATTGGGGCAGGACACCCTATAAAAAGTCTTTTCAGTAACAGTCAACCAGAAGTAATATGGAAATCAAACTGGTTGACTGCAACAATCTGAACAGCATCATTTGATACCTTCACAGCAGTTACTGGATAATGACAGTTTAGAGAAAAGAATCCTGTCTTTATTAAAACGAAGACAGCTGGAGGAAAAAGCCTCATCCTCCAGCTTCCATTTTAGGCCAAGTTATGAAACAATTACTGCTACTTAGCCAGCAAACCACAAGTTAATACAGCTATTAGCAAAGCCTACAATTCTTTAGGTCTAGTCTTCATGAAGACCACTTTAAAATGTTTAAAATACAAGGTGAACTTCCATATAACCATCTCTGTACACTTCTCTTCAGGAGTGGTAAGGATGCTAATCCAGAAGGCACCACACAGTACACAGTTCCCTCCCAGGCACTGGGAGGACAAGCAGTTGTACCTAGGAGGTTAGGGTACAAAAATAAGTCCAGAAAGTGACATGCATGTTCACCATCACACTATGGACAAGCCACTTGTGAGGACACGGCTGTTTCTTCAGTGCACAGTATCAAAATCACAGCGATTATGCAGGTTGTGAAGACACCAAAGCCCAGCACGTGCTGTAAACGTTCACATAGAGTGGGCTTCAGGGACAGAAGGGGGACAGCATCACCACAGAGTGAAAACAAAGGGAAGAAACATCAAGCAAAGTCCAAGAGCTGCCCAAGATGTGAGGAGATGCTATTTGAGGCCACTGGATCCTTGGGAGGCCACCATACTCCAAATTGACCGTATAATGCTTACAAAGGTGTCCTCTAGGATGGTCCTATACCAGTTTTAGTCCAGTATCTGATCCCCAGCTCTACAGAAAATCAGCCCTTACCTCCTGGCATTAAGTGAGGCCTTCTTATCTTTTCATTCACATTCAGCATCTATTTGGACAATTTTCCTTTGCCCTTGAGCCCTCCAGCCCACATAATAAGACAGGTGATTGAGAATAGTAGGCCATTTACTTGATTTTACATTTTTATTACACTGAGGTGAAGGTATGCTGCAATCATCTTGTTTTATCTCATCAGCACTCCTGTTCTTTGATATATTTTTTTTGGTAACAACCATGTAGACAAATTAGCACGTTGATATTTCACATAGTTTTTGGTCTTTATGGTTCATTCTCTCACTTAACTATGTTCGCTGTCAGTTGCCAGGTTCCTAAATCAGGAAAAGGTAATTCACACATCTGCCTACATTAATAAAAAAAAAAAAATAAGTGAAATAAAATTTTAAAAAGGCAACACACCACACCACCGAAAGGCCAGAAGGGAGTAGATGATTTGAGTCCCGCAGAGCTTTGAATACCCCATTTAAAGTTCCGCTCCCAACACTGACAGCCCAAAGAAGCTCCAAGAAAGGTACACAAGAAAATTCTGTTCTGAATGCTACTAATTTTATACTTGCTGAGTGAAAACCATATGTCTATTTGTGCGCATTTCTGCAATTTCACTTTTTCATTAAGACGAGAAATTGCTTCTTTTATGCAATCTGCTACTTTTCAGATAGCAAAACATTGTGATGTCTGGTAGAAGCCTAGCTGGTTTTGGCTTTAGGAGGCTTTTTTCCCCCCCTCTTCCTGTGAGAGGAAAGCTTTTCCCAAAGGATTTAAGTGATTTCATAAAACAAATGTAAAAACAAAGACACTTTTGTTTAAGGACTGAAGGTTTTGTTTTGTTTTAAGGGGGATGGAGAGGGAAGGAAATGAAAAATGACACTGATCATCTTTCAATTAAACAGGAAAAAAAGATATCTCATTCCTAAAATAGAAACTTTGTGATAGCACAAACTTGCTATAATAAACAGGTCACCAAAAAAAAGAAAAGCAAGTTAACATTTTTTTCTAAATAAACTCATTTTGTTTATTACAGTCACAAGTGAACACCTCAAACCACTACAGCAAAGATCAGACTAAAACATTTTTCTCTCTGAATTCAAGAGCTTACATTGTGCATTCCTATATGCTATGCTTCATTAGAATCAGTTTCTCCTTTTCCTCACTCTATCAAACAGGAAGAAAGAGGAAACAAAGATCCGAACAGCGTGGCTTTAGATACATGAAGATTTGGGGAATTCACTTCGGCTGAAGTTCTAGCTCAATTTCTCAATAGGCATCAGTTCATTTACTATAATAGGACCCAATACTACAACAGGAGTAACCCCTTGAACTTGTGCAGCAAAAAAGGCAGATGAGCACAACACAGTAACAATAAATAAAAGAAAAACTAATTAAAACATCTGAAATCCTTCCGCAAAGCATGTTTGGAGGTCTTGCAAGAAATCTGAGCAGACCTTCACATCTGCACATGTCCCCCAAGCATTTACACAAACACACTGCAGAAAATACATGTGTTGCATTCGGATTCTAGCTTCCAATTAGCAGATATTAATTCATGGAATTAACTGATTTATCAGTAAATCCCTACATATTGTATCAAGTTTTATTACGTACAGAGAAATTTAACAACCTCAAACAAACTTCAGTGAGAAAACAACCTGTCCAAAAGGAGTAAAAGCGATCCATGAAGTCTCATTCACACTGCCTACCATTTACATTCATTCAGAATTGCCATTCACTGAAATTATCATTCAACATCCAAAACTAACACACCAGGAGAACTCAACAGCAATAGACTTCAGTAATATCACAGCTCAGAAAGGTAAAAAAAAAAAAGATAATAAGAATTTTGCAATTAAATGAAATATGCAAGTGAAATCTATCACATTTTAACTACTTGTACTTACATTACTAATTTACAAATGTTAGCACTAAATGTGACTTTTTCTAAATGTAGTATTGAAGTAAATGCATGCATGGGAAGCAACAAGACATTTTAATTAACATATTAAAAAACAGGTCTAAAACCATTTAGGGTAGACAGAAGGATAAATAACAGTCTGTCAAGTAGACCACAGCATTACTTTTTATACATATAAAGTACAAATAAAATATATACTATCATCATCTTTAAAGTGTTCTACCCAGTCATTACTTAATTTTCTTCCTTCCTAGTTTAAGCTGCATATATATATGCACATACACACACACGCAGCAGTTTCATTTCCAGTGGCCCCCTGACCTCCCACAAGGTAACACGCACAGATTAACTTGCCAAATAGAGAAAGACAACATACAAAGGTCTTTACATATCCAAAGGTCTGAGTCCACTCATGAATTTGGGTTGTTATTTAAAACAGACTTGTATAATACTGTGTATAGGTACTGGACAAAGAGGAAGACACTCTTACCAATGGTTCTTTCACTTCAGCTCCTATTCGCACAAAAAAACCACCATGTGGAAATCTGAAAGTTAAACCACTGGAAGGCTGCAGAACAACTTTTATTCCCCCATTCTTCTGCCCACAATTCTTCTCTTTTCCTTTGCCTTGTTTATGAACTATGTGAAACACAGTGTAATTTACAGATGTCTAAAAGGTTCTTCTGCAGTTTGCTCTAAGGTTCTTCTTTGTTCCTTCCCCACTGTAACCTCTTTTCATTCAAAATGTGCTTTTCTAAACTGTGCAACCCCAACCAGCTAATAGATACCCCACAGATAAATGATAGCAATAAATAAAACATGAGCTTTCCAATTTAATTTGGACACAAGTTAATGTGCATGCTGAGTTCAGGTGTAATATATAAGCATTTCTCCTTCATCCCCCTGTCCACCAGTTTGTTAATTCAGTCTTCCTATAATTCTCATTCTCTTGCACTTTTTCATGTGTGCATCTTCAAGGTTTTAAGTCTGTCTCTTGTACCACTTACTCCTTGTTCCAATCCATTTCTCTCTGTTTCCCAGTCTGACCATGCTCACCATAAACACACAGTTCATTTACTTATTAGCAAGAAGGATATTCCTTTCCACTTGCTTGAGCTGCAGACGATACTGGATGTTGCTGTTATCTTCCCTGTCCAATAAAGTCTTAAAACATTTCCTCCCATTTCGTAGGGTAGACTTTTCCAAGACCTCAAATTGTAACAGGAAATTGAGTGATTTTGTTTTTTAAAGAACAAAGCAAAGAATCAGGAGACAAGTGTTCTGCTCTCTGATTTCCTACAGACTGTTTGAATTTAGGTTGAATCTCTCCTTTGTAAATCTGAAGTAACTTTTCTACCTCATGCAATAATATTTGGAATTTGAAGGCTGTCAAGTGAAAGATGCTATACAAATGCAAAGCATAGCCCTAGTCTCATCTTTTTAAATACACCCAGCACTCATATAAAACAGCAATAGGAACAAATGAAAAATCACAATAAGTGAATAGCCTAATAACACATGCTAAAAACTACCAAGACAACAAATTCAATTTTCCCTGAAATTAACTCTTTTGATGGCTCAACACAATCTCTTCATGTTTATTTCCTATGGGGGATGCTGACACATTAAGCTCATTACACAGCTCCTCTTTAAAGACAAAAACATACAAGCATTTAAAACAAACATCTAAGATACAATAGATCAGATTTTTAATAAACTATGCTGGAAAGGAGCGTGCAACTGCATTACTTCTAAGGTAGTTAGACACCTGCCTTATAAATTCAAAACAAACAGGCATAAAGCAATATCAAGAGACTGATCTTACTTTGATGTACAAACACACTCAAAGCATCTTGCTTTTTTAATGATTCTTCAAGATGCATCCACACAGATCGCATTCATTCTTGTTCCTTTTTGAAGGGCCATCTTGAAACTTCCAGAAGTTTGACTGCACAAAAAACCCAGCTACAAGAGAGCTTACAAACCTAAAGGCCCTTATGCTATAGCAAAGATCAAACTAAGACAATGCGGTGAAGCCTTCAAACCACATACACCCTCATTATGCTTTCTGTGAGGCACATGCCTCTTTGGTGGGTACCAGAAAAATCTTCAGAGGTACTAGATAAAGTGTCTGAACTGGCATGATCTCATACCTCAATTTGGTCCAGTGGACAGGTTGTTTTGGCCTTTGTACAGCTCAGCACCAGTACCCAGGTCACTTGGAAAACAAAGCCACAGACGAGCACACGTGCTCCTGCTTGGGAGCCCTCACCCCGAGTCTTCAGTGGTCCTGCACTTCACCTCCTGCCCAAGGCACTACCCAAGTCCCTCCCCAGGCAATATCTCCCTACTCCTGCTCCCACGAGCATAGTCCTCAAACAAGAAGATGCAGCTGGTGCCACAGAGCACCCCTAACCCCAGAGAGCACATCAGGCAGATGATAGATATGGGCACTCACTCAAGAGGAAAGCATATGTTTTTTATTTATTTCTGGGTTCAAGACGGCAATCATGACCTCCAGCCTACACATCCATTTATGCATTTTCTGTCCCACACATATTAATTTGTGATTATCTTTAATATTTTATGAGTTATACTTGATCCCACCCCATTATACACCAGAAAGAGAAGAAAAAGCAGCAGCTACTAACGTCATAGATGGGGGTTTTTACTTGTTATAAGTTCAATTCACCATCAAGTGACTGGATAATACACACTCCCCAAAAATAAATAGTTCTGCTCATCACACCTTCTCCACTGAAGTGTCTTATGTTTAGGTTGACTAGCAGTGAAGATTGAAGCACAGAAGTTATAGTAGCTCGAGTTACTTGAACTGTCCATTTCCTTAACAGTCATGTACAAACCTTAACACAAACTGGGAATTAAGAAGTACAGCTGGGAGGGCATCCAAAATCTGACAGTTCGGAAACTCATTTTGATTTCCCATGCACAATATTCTAACACTCCTTCAACAAGTCATCAAATCATCTTCCTGTATGTCAAGTTTTTAATCTAAAATTACAGATGAACCTTTGGTTTACGACCCTTCTTCTTCTCCAAGAATTTGCCCAAGGGAGTTTATTAGCAGCTGCTATTTCCCCTCTCTATCATTACAAACCTACAAAAGCCAGCACCGTTAAAGTTTTGGTCTCCTGTCTAACTCCAAACTGTTCACACCCCATCACCCTTGTAGCCTGGATATCCCTGTACATATTCTGTTAGAATGGAATATTTTCTGTATACAGGTGACTGGAACTATGTACAGTATTTGACATGAAGTCTCCCTAATGCCTTGCATGATAACTTGCCTATCTCCACTGAAGAGCTCTCACTGAGGATGACATTTGCTTTCATGTTATGCTCACCACCAAATACAGTCACGCCTGTTTGACTATAGCATTGAGGCTTTTCCTCCAGGCTTGTTTTAAGGGACAACCTGCCAGCTGGTAGCAGATGTGTTGTTGATAATCACTCAATAGATAACTTCACTTTTAGAGCTATTTAACTTCCTCTCATTCCTATTGCTTCAGTCATCACAGACATTCAGTTCTTCCTGTGCAATAATCCAGCCCCACTCGGTGCTGACTGTGTTTCCTAACTTTGCCTCATCAGCAGTCGTCCTTTGCATAGAGTTACCTCGGTCAGAACGGTGAAGCAAAATACCAACCCCACACTAATACCAATCCAGAGCAATAATTCCTTTATTCATACAGTCACAGTTTCACCTTCAGGTTGCTCTCCCAAGCCGCCTCACCATTCTTTAGCCAAGCCTCATACTTCCAGTTTAGTCATTTTCAGTGTCGGCCATGGTTTACACACATTGAACTGAAGCCTTCTGCTCCTTTTGTCTAGGATATTCAGTATTTAACCATAATAATGAGACTTTGGTCTTCCATGACCTAATTCTGGCAAATTCATGATGCATTTTATCCTGTTTTCCACTTATCTTTGTATACTTCATTACCTTTTCCATTCCAAATTTGTTCTAAATCCTTGAATACTATTAGGACCAGAGCAAAATGTGAACAGATTTCATTCTTCTCTCCTCCTTTTAAAATAAATACAAGTACACCTCTTCTACTATATGGCTACCACGACTGCTGCATTGAACTTGACAGATAACAACCAAACCTTTTTTTTCAACCTGGCTCCAGTGTTCTGCAGCAACACTTTCAGACCCCTAAAGTTGAGACCCTTTGCTTCCTTAGTTTGACTGTGTTAAATCTGGAAGCAGGAATAAGACATTTAGTCTGGTCATTTCTGTTTGACACCCCATTTTTTTCCCCCATATTCAAATCCTCATCCCTATCTAAAACTGGTTACAACTGCTAATTTTGGAGGCATTAGACATATTTTTCAACTACAGTAT
This sequence comes from Columba livia, assembly GCF_036013475.1. Taxonomy (NCBI): domain Eukaryota; kingdom Metazoa; phylum Chordata; class Aves; order Columbiformes; family Columbidae; genus Columba; species Columba livia. Next base: position 122,793,492 of record NC_088603.1, on the reverse strand, counting down.
AGTCCTCAGAACATCAGAGCCAAGTTCTCTTCCTTTTTTTTTTTTCCCCCCTTTCTTCATCTTAATTGTCTTCATGCTCTAGCTTTTGGCAATACATGTGCTATCCTTGCAGTTTTTGCTCTCTGATGATCAATCCCCTCCTTCGCTTCATTCCTTACAGGTTTTCCAGTAACTCGCGGCTTCTTTTTCTTGCAGCAAGGTCCGCACAGCCCCATTTGGCAAGCTTTTCATCCTCCTCAAAACGCATTTTCCAAGCAGCTGTTGTACCTTCCACTTGAGAAAGCCCAAGCCTTTATTTTTTTATTATTACTTAAACCTGTAACTCCTACAGGTCTTCAGCCCTGCAGACTTTCACAAACTAGTTCCTCTAACTTCTCAGAACTTGCCCTGCTAAAATAAAACTTCCTTGAAACAAACACACTCTGTAGCTGACATATAGTCATCCTTCAGTTTAATTTAAAATTATTAACTTGTGGCTAATCAACACATATACTTAAGGCCTTGTGGAATGGAGCTGTAACCTAGCAGCGGAAAGCAAGTCCCAGTGTCAGCCATGGAGAGACCAGGGACACTCACTCCTTACTCAGAGTTCAAAGATACGACCTCTAGTTCTGGTCAGGCTGTAAATATGAGCCTTCATTTACTCTGCATTCCACTACAATTAATGACCCAAATCTACCCTATGATAGTTCAGTGTACTGATCTCCAACCTAACTATGTCACCACTGGGAAACATACTTACAAAAGCACATTTGAGAAACATATTCCTTTTATACACCAGCACGGTACCTCAAGTGCACTCTGTAGCTCTGAGCAGCCAGAACACATTTGCAAGGCTAAGTTCTATAATTTGACTCAGCTTTGCCTCACAAAATCAATGTTAGCCCTCCAGATTTTGGAGCATAACATGAACCTTTAACAGAAAACCATCTCACATCCACTGGAAGACCCTACCAATACTAAGTGCCCCCAGCAACAATTTGAGATCCCAAGTCTCCAGCATGCACACCATAAAGTGTAGAGGAGAGCACTGATGGCCAAGTGCTATGGCAGGACATGGAACTAACTGCTCTGGCAAAGCAACAGCAAATTATCTCCATATGAATCTAGAAAAATACTATTTCCCTCTTTACCTTGTGATACAATTTTCTTAACAAGGATAAACTGACATAAGGGCAGTTTAGGCCCTGTATGCAGTAGAATGAAGTTGTTGGCATAGGCTATCAGTTCCATCAAGGCCATAAATCACACTAACCACCACATTCCTGGTATATCTGCATCTACTCTGCGGCACACAGGCACCTCCTGCCCACCGAGGCGAAACTCACTACTGCAGCATGAAATACCAACTGATAAGTCACCAACCCACATAAAATGGGGGCCCCGGCAGGGCATTCAACTATGTCAACTTCAACAGCCCCACACCATGGCAAGGACCACCCACTGCCTCTGAAGGACTGCTGGTGGCCTCTGCATCCACCTCCTTTGGCCATCATCACCAACAGGGACATCTCCCCAGGGAGCACATTCACACTGCTGGTGCCTTCTGCTCTCCTGACCAGTCTCATAAGCTCAAGCCAAGCCTCCACAGAAGTGGGGTGTTCAGCTGCCCACTGATTGAGGAGCAGGGATGGCACTAGACACTTCCAAAAAGCAATTAATTGTATTAGTTGCACACGAGGTAATAATGTACCACCTCTTACTCCAGAAGTGCTTAAAAGTGTTTTATCTTGTTAATTCTAGGTCAGCTGAGCGCATGTGTGGTATGGATTACACTGACCCTTTTAGAGTTCTCAACGTTTTTAAATAAGTAGGACAGTTAACATTAGACACAAGCCAAGCTGTGCACCTCCTATACACCATGCAGAAAGATCAACCAGCAGGCTTTACGGGCAGACACAAGGACAAGCTGCTTTATAAAACATGGCTCTTATGGCAAATGAGTACAAATGTGAAATAAATTATAAATCTGACCCAGTATCGTATTAAATCAATTACAGGCATTGTACAAGAAAAGGAAGTTGAAGTGACCTTTGCAAATTCACCCAACACATCAGTGGCAGATTTACAAACAAAGCAAGTAGTTACAGCTAAGTGATAAAAAGGTCTGCAAGAAAGATAAAAGTTGTCTTGCTGCTTGCAAAAAACAATAGCATTGTCATTTTAAGAACAAAGAAGTTTCACCCTTAAATATCTGAACACAGTAACTGCAGACTTTAAATACAAGCAAGGATCAACACACAAATGACCATAAAATTCCAGTTTAGAAAAGTTAATACTATGGTTCACTGGAGATGTTAATTCGCCAGTGCCAGGTCTTTTAAAGTTTTAACGTTCTTGTATGCCCTGTGAGCTGTCATATATATTAGACCCTAGGACACAAATAATTCCATTGCTTTCCCTTCTTTTCACATATGCTTTGTCTGACTGAGGGAAAAGGGAAGAAAAAACTAGACATTTACGTAAATTACCTTCTGAATAAGCCTCCTCCCTTCTCCCAGCTAAAGTTTTCTTAAGGTCAGATTAACACTTTGAAACGAAACCAGGCACCGGCAGGCCCGGTTTCAGGCGATGATGTTGTGACAGATGCGGTGCAGACCCCGAGCAGGGCGAGCGCCGACCCGGGGGAGACGGCCATGTGCTCAGCCCCGCATCCCCCGACACGGCATCCCGGGGAGGAAGTTCACACTTCGCACCGACCCGGGGAATTAACTCGGAGCAGTTCAACAGCCATCACTTCCAGCGGCTTTCTCTTGGGCCATATGTTTTCTCCTGACATTAGCGAGGAATTTCAGCGGAGCCAAACCGCTCTGTCCGCCCCGCCGCGGACCCGCTGGCAGGCTGGGGGCCGGAACGGCCGCCCCCAGGGCATAGGACGAAGCCGCTCGGCTCCGCTTCCGCACGGGGCACCTACCGCCGGGGGCTGCTCTCTGTTACCGGAGGGAGCCGCCCACCCCACCGACCCCCGGCAGCAGGGCAGGGCGTCTCCTGCCACAGCGCCCGGCGGGGCCGAGCCCCCTGCCCGTCCCCTGGGCAGCGCGCCGCCGCCAGCCCCGCACCCCACCCGCGCTGCCGGCCCCCTCCCCAGCCGCCCGCCGGGACTGGTGTTGGGGGCTCCCGCCCGCCGCCGTTCCCCAGAGCCGCCCCCAGCAAGCAAGGAACCGCTGCGGGACGGCGCTGCACTCAGCCCCGGGCCCCGCCGTGCCTGCCGAGCCCCGAGCAGCAGCCCGGCCCGGCGCTGCGCCTCGCCGCCGCCCTTACCGTCCTCGCCAGCGCGGCGCAGGAGCCTCCCGGAGAGGAGAGAGGCGAAGCCGCGGGGAAGAGCAGGGAGCCGGGGCCGAGAGAGCTGCCGCCGCGAGGAGGAGGAGGAGGAGGGGGCGGAGGATCGGCAGCCGAGGGGAGGAGACGGGGGGCGGGGGAGCCGAGCGGCTGCAGCCGCCCGCCCGCCGCGCAGCCGGCGCTTCCTCCCGACACGCCGCCGAGCCGGGCCGGGCCGGGCCGAGCCGAGCGCGGGGGCCGGAGTGCGGGGCCCGCCCAGCGCCGCCGGGCACGGCTGTCGGGGCGGGGAGCCCCGGGCGGGCGGGGATCGCCCCTTCGCCTGCCCGCGCTGTACAAAGGGGACCCGCCGCTGCCGCCTTTGTTCGGCTGAGCGGCGCCCGGGAAGGGCGGGCAGCGGGGTGGCAAGCTGGGCGCTTCTCCCACGCGGAGGTTGTTCCTCCAGCCCTGGCAAACACAGAGTAACTTCGCTAAAGTTAATTTGGGTTTGTGATGAAAACCCCCTCCACCTGTGCCAACTGCTGCTCGGCATCCAGCATTGAAGTCAGCCTACACACGGTGCTTCACCTGCCTGTTTACGCCTCAGGAGCTGACTGGTGACTCCGGTTAAATTAAATTTTGGGTTTTTTTTCATTGCAAAGGGTAGATGGGATCTTGAAGACTGGTTTCTTAGCATTCTGCACTTGGCAGCCACCAAGAACTATTAAAAAATGAATTTCAGTTACACCTTTATCCCATTGTCTGTGGTAGTTCACAGATTTTCCTTCAAACCTGGGTGCTCATTTGTTTATTGATGTACATAGCCTGTGTAGATCTGACTGATCATTTAGGTACCTTTTGAAAGCATGTATTTTGCCACAGTACACCATCGCTCATCATATAAACCTCCTCTAACCTCCTCCTCTTCCTGATTTCAGTCCTTCAGGTACTAGAGTTCATGCAGCCCTGTCATGTGAGTTAAAATAGTAGAAAGGGGAATATTTTCCCTCATTTGTGTCTTACTTAGAAGAGACTAACAGACTTAAAAATGCCCTTTTACAAAACCTTCTCTGAAGGGCAGTTAGACTTCAGTCATTTGTAAAGCGGTGGAATAAGCAAAACGATTCAACCTCCAAGGACTATCTACAAATGACCTTTTAAGAAACCAAAACTAGACTATCCTAGGGTTGTTAAGAGCAGGCATAAACTGAAAAGCTCCTTGTCCAAACAGCCTCCCTTAAAAGCTCTTTTCCCTAATGTTCATTAAGCCCCAGCAGTTAAAAGATCCCACCTGGGGGTCTTCACTGTTTGCCCAGAGCTCTGTTTCCCAGGCTGCAAGGAGTAGAATAGCCCAAGGCTTTTGGTGCTAAGCTGGCTCATTGGGTTTAGTACTGGACTGAGTACTTAGGTGTGCTCTTAAGAAACAGATACTTTATCATTTCTTGTAGCTATTGCCTAGAAATTACCTGTAAGGCCCATGAGGTGCCTGTTGCAAGGCACAGGTGTGTGAGGAAGGAGGGGAACATGCAGCTTTTGTGCTCTTCCACATTATTAACAAGGGTCTGCTGCTTCCTGCATGCAGTACCACAGCCACATTAGAGAATGGGAAAGAAAAGTACCTCGTTTGAACCTTGACTTCTGTAGCTGTGTTGTTTTAAAATTCTAAAAAAAAAGGAAGAGGAATTGATACAATTTTGACTGTTGGGAGGAAAAAAAGTCTGAAAATATAAAACCATTTAATAGATGTGGAGAATCCTGTGTAAGCCATCAGGCAGCCTTAAGTAAAGCCAATATGCTAGAGGTGTGAGCATCATCTGTCATAGGTACTGCCTAGTCCTGCTCACAGCATTATTCACTAGGGACAGAAGCCAACCATCAGCCCCATGCCCTGTGCTGAAGAGAGCCCTGGCCACACAATGGGCTGCTCGTTTGTCACGTAAGTGTTCAATACAGCGACACCCTTGTAAAAGGTGTGACCAGCCCTTTGTTCTTTAGGCTGGATATCTGTAGTAGTGCGAGAAGCAGGCAAATGCACCTCATCTCTGTTTACAGGAAAAATTAGATGACCTGTTATGGCCAGATTTCCCTGTTCCTGGTCAAAACAGAGGCTTACTGATATTTTAATTCCAGATCAATATGCAAACATTTGTTAAAGGCTAGGCATGTGTATCGTGCATCTATTGTGCCCTTACTGATGAAATAAGAGCTATGGAGTTGTTTCTTACACTACTAACTGTTAAGTTTTTTCACACCCAGGTGTCACATGATGGATAGCTTCAATAAATTATGCCACACTGTGCAGCTGCTGCCTCTGGAAGGAAGTATAGAACAATACAATTAATGTCTTACCTTTATATTTTAATATAGCTACTAAAATATCTTCATTCTCACCATCAAGATCAGTGACAGCCTGGCCTCTGCCTCAGCCAGATGACTAACCCATTGAAGCAGTGGCTGGAGATCTCCCAGCTGCAAGGCAAGTCGCAGATCTGACCTGATCTTGAACACCCATGGACTTCATCACATTTCAAATCAAAACAAGCATCCTGGCCCCAGGATTACATTGAAGGGCACCTTAAATGATTATCCTTATACACAGATCTTTGCACTTTGAGATGCCATAACCTCTGATTTATAAATAACATTTAAGGCAAGAAACTAATTCTATAAATGTGCATATACCTGGTTAAGCTCATCTAATTCAATAAGACTACTCATTAGGAGTAAAGTAAAATGTGCATAAGAAAATGTGTTGTCTGGGACTAAGCTAAGAACCTCTGGAGATAACTATAAAATTACCCAGTTACAGGCTTAGTTTTACCTTACCCCTTCCTAAGAACAGATTATAAAATGTATTAATCTTGTCAATCTATTAAAATATTTTACAATTTTCAAAAGGTTTTGAGATACAAAAATTTTAAAACTCAGCTATTAATCATAACTGTCTTCCTAAATCCACATTCTTACAAGACAGAGAATAAAGCATTTGTTGCTCTAATCAGTAGGTTTACTCAGAAACAGCTGACACTACTTGAAATTATGTTAATTAACACAGGTCCTCCAGGTCCTGTTCTAATGCAGCACAACACACTGGTGAAGACAAGCTCTGTCCACCTTAAACAATGTGTTGTTATTGTTCTTGCTGCTTGAATCTGCCATTAACAGTAAGTCTCCATCTCACAGCTGCTTCTAAACTTCAGGCCTGCTTGCATTCAAAGAGAATTTCAGTTGTGTTTTGGCATTGCATATGCTATTCACAAAGTCACCTGCAACTGTGTGTAAGAACAACTGAGAACAGAGCAGCCTGTTTCCCTCTGTCTAGCTCTAGAGGCCTGGCTGTGGGATGTTTGGATTTTGGATATGTCCTGCTTGTGTAAACTTACATGTAATGATCAAAATACATTTCAAAATCTGGACTGCTGCCTGAATTACCACAGCAACTCAAATACTGAATGGTGCAGCTTTCTTCCCTGTCCCTACATCTGTAGGTTGTATTTACTCTCAAGTCCTTCCACTCTACTGCCCAGCAGGTGTGAATGGAGCTCAGCAACCACCTGTGTTAACGGGCCAGGATGTGACCTGCAGCAGCTACACCACCACCAAGTATTTTAGTGTACTCAGCCTTGGTTAAATTCATGAGTGGGACACGTGCATGTCCCACCTAGCTCAGCCCATCCAGCCATCACCTCAGCTATGCCTTCTGAGATGGGGGTGAGATAGACAGAGGAAAGCACTGCTTTAGCTGTCACAGCCAGATCAGACCATGCCTGCACATCACTGAGCTGCATGTGCATGTTCAACAAAGCTCACTGAGCAGTATTGCACAAAAAAAGACTGAGTTCTCCATTCCCACCCCTCATGCACAGCCAGCTGCTTGCACAACCAAGCTGGTGCAGGATAACCTAGTCCTGTCTTTGTGCACTGGGCAGGTTTGTTTTTTTTTTTTTACTTTAATAATAAGCTCTGTAGAAAATGTGTGAGCAACCTGTTAGTGGGGGTAGTGGGGGCTGTAAATGATGCAAGCATTTAGGAGTGCTGGGAAAAGTGTTTTCCCACTGTTGTTTGAAGCAGAGGGCTGATGACAACGGATATGGGTGAGAGTCATGCTGATCCATTCTTGTGGTGCTCAAATGCCATCACGGTCCAAAAAGAAACAAGCCAGAAACCCCCTTCTGAGCCCGCTGCAGCTCTCAGCTCTACATATGAGGACTTGCTGTTATCTCCCCTCAGTCACTGTATTCTCCCCATCAGTTTCAGTTTGGCTTTGTTTAAGATCCAGCACAAAGCATTAGTTTTGTTCCTGTTTTTTCTTTACTATCACGCTGGGCTTTACTTACAAGGGTGTTACGGTATTATTTACTTTCCAATTTTGGAAGGTGTGCAGAGGTAACCCCAGCCAAAATGGAGGAACTGAAAGGTGTGAGGCCACAAGTACATCACTTGACATCCTGTCTCAACCCACACAAGCAGAGAAATAAAGACAAGTCTGCTCCTTTTCCCCACATACATCTACTTTGAGAACACAGACCCATTAAATCTGAGCCAGACAGATACCAGTTCTTTAATTAAGCTTGTCCTTTTAAATGCCTCAGGAAAATTATTATAAGAAATACTATACGGTTGCCCAAGGATAAACAAGATATGCTTTTAAACACCCTTTATTACTAACATTGCACAAGCATTCCAACAATCAAAACTAACAGTTTGTTATCATAGTTGCAATCCCTTTGGCTTAGTAGCAGCAAGATGAATAGCATGTCATATCTGTTCTCAGCAAATAGCTGCCTGCCTTTGTAAACAAAACTGTCAAGACCAATTCTCCATACACATTTGCAAATTATATCCATTAGTTATGTGTCTTTCAGCATATTTAGTATGCTGCCAGAGGAATGGTACCCTCACACTACTTTTTTAAATTATCAACATTACATTGTCAAGGAAGAAGTACCTTGGTAACTATGGCTTTAATTCACTAATATCTCCTACAGACCCCTAATGAAAAACATCCATATCGTCTAGTTTACAAACATGCAAACCAATCACTCCAAGAGTAATTCCATGATTACTCCAATAAACAAGAATCATGCAAGCTTACCATAAGTGATTATACACTTATTTTAGTCCTAAACCTAGGACTAGGTGGTAAGAAACTTTTCATTACATCTCTGAACACGCTATTTGCTTTCTAAGTGTGTACCTGTCATTGCAAAACACCTTTCCACTAACAACAGGTAGTTTACTGTCCTTGTCCTCAGTTAAATCCATGAGTGAGAAGTGTATATGGTATCCTGATATTCCACCTGATCCAAAGTACAAAGCCTTTTGTCCTCATCCCAGCACCAGCTTCTTACTTACTGGCTGCTCAGGAAGAATTCACTTCCAATGCCTTGTCTCAGTTTAACTGCATGCAATATGATAATATGAATTACTTCACAGAGAAGAAGGTAAAATTAGTTGCTGTGTGCCCTGTGCTCTAAGATCATAGAGTGAAATATGAGCTTAATACTGTAATTTCAGGCCCCCCCTTTGGCATTTCATGGTATTTTGAATTTTATTGAATCTGCATAATACATGCAGAGGACAAAATCGTGAGTCACTGGCTTTTTTAAAAGTAAGAATTCCATTTTTATGATTTATATATGGCAAAGCCTGTGTCTATAACTCTTTATAAATTATATTAAATATCTTAAAATACTGATATATAAAGTGCAGTGATTTTGTTGATTACACTTACAAAAGTAGGCCCATTTCTTGTATACAAACATCTATCATGCTGATTTTGACATTTTGCATTAATGATATGTAGTAAAGTAATGTCATTTCACCAGAGAGTTCTAATTAGTTGCCAGTAACACAATATAGTCTTGTATAATTACAATTTTTGTGTGTGAGGAGAACTGCCTTGTTCTCATTACTGGGACTAAAACCACAGAGCATCACATTTCTCGTCATTGTACCAGAGGAATGTAGGAACACACTCATGACCACATTAGGGAATGGCACATAATAACAGAATCAGTAACAGGTAGAAAATGTGATGACACTAAACTGTGATGCAAAATTTATCCATGGAAAAGCCCCCACCCTACTGATGCATTCCCATCGCCCTGCAGCTCTCTGGCTGTTATTCAGCTCTCGAACACCAGGGCAGGCGTTTCTTCAGCTAATCAAGCCAGCATGGGAGTGATGCTGTCGGGGAAGGCTGGATCAGAAAAGCAGATGAGAAATACCTAGCAGTTCCTATAAAACACAGTAAATGCTAGAGGAGAGTCAGTACGGGAGTCATTTATTGCCCATTGCATGGATTTCTCCTTTGATTGCCAAGAGTTAGAAAATTCAAGTTCAAGAGAGATGGGTCCATGGTGCCAAGTGTGACTGAGTACAGCTCAAGCCAGCTGAGCTGTGGTGTGGATGTCAGTGTGTGAATACAACCAGAAGCTGTGAGCTCTGGTTTCAGGGTCTCACTGTTATTTAAGCAGATCTATTTTTATTTCAGGTGTTGTGTGAGGTGCAGAACTAGCTCACAAACACATGTAGAGAGACAAAAAAAAAAAACACCAAACGACAGAGCAACACACTTAGTTCTCAAGAACTAAAAATGGTTTGGATTGGTAAAGCATTAATCCAGATAGTGGTGTTTGTTTTTCTGAAAGCAACCTTGCTATAGCCCTTTCTAAAGATGCATTTACTCATTTTTTCTCAGAAAAGAGGGTCAGCTTTACAAAGATTTTGTGAATAGTTAAGGAAAAGGAAGGAATATTAAAAGATGAGTGGGAAGTGAGTAGAAATTAATAATTTGTTATTTAAACAACTATGATATATCAAAATAAAGATAAATTAATCACAATGTTTATTTCATAGTATCTATTGTATTTGTACAATTTTCTGAGTATGAGGACAGACCGGTTATACTGAAGCACTTAGCAATTGAAGTAACACACTTGATGTGACAAGCAAAAATCTTAATGAAAGGCTGAGATATAAGATTAACACATGAAACCTTGTATTGCCTTTATAGCTATGTGCTTTTTTTTTTCCCTTTTCATTAAAGCACTCTGCTGAAGGAACAGGTGCCACTTTCTCAATAACTTAATCTGTGAGAATTGCGGCCCTGAACCAGCTCTTTCCCACTTGTTTTTTTTCCAGTCTACATGAAGAGGGGTCCGGAAGGCTGATGGTTTTAAGTTGCATGAGAGGTTTCACTTCCCCTTGGCTTTCAGCTGGCAGCAACACGCTCACACCCTCTCTGAGTCCCAGCTGGCGCACAATCCTACCAGGCTGCAGGGTGAGTCACATTAATGTCCCTCTATGATGAGGCTATCAGAGAGGGGTTATTTACAGCAGTTTTGCAGAATATGAAGCTACCCCACCTTCCATAGCTTGCTTTTTCTTCATCACTTGGTTTCTCCACCAGGAACAGCACAATAAACAGCACAACACGGCCTTATTCATTGTCTAACACCAAATCTGCAATGCCACCCTCGTACTCACCTGTGACCTTCCTCCACTGGAGCTACAGCTGCATTCCAGGCACTGCTTCCCCCCAAACCCTGCTTTCAAGAGTGCATCAAATACCTTGGCAAGGACAGATTAAAAATAAATATATATCTATATCTATATCTCAACCCATGTTACTGCATTGGAGCTCCTCAAAAGGGGCTCACCACCCTCCCAGAGTTATCAGCTCTTGCTGCTTATAGTTACGTGGCTCATACTTATATAGTGCGTGTGGGTAGTGACTGTGTCCCTTTCCCTGCTGGCTAATCCGAGAGCTTCATTTGACAGCTCATACATGAAAAGATCTTGTTATTTTTTGAAATGTAGTGGCAGAGATTTTATACTTTGGGCCAGAGTGTGGCGGAGGCTCTTTGGGGGCGAGTGCATTGGAAGTGACAAGCAATGAATAACTGACATCAGGCATAAGTAATATTTGTAGTCTGACTTTGGTATGTTATTCTTAAAAAAAATGCAGTCTGTAAATACAGTCTACATTTGTTAGCTTGAAAGGAAGGAAAGGGGATGAGGGCAAATACAGAAGAGAGAAATGAATAACAAAAAAAAAAAAAAACAAAACCAAAAAAGACAAAGAAGTAAGCTAATAAAGAGAAAAGGGGAGTAGGAGTATTAAAATAGAGACAATACACATACAAATGGATCAAAACTGATATAAAATTGCAAAAAAGGCAGCAGAAAAATTGAAGATGAAAGGATTCACAACATAAAATATGAGGAAAAAAAAACTAAGAAGAAAGTGTTTGTAAACTTACAACCAATAATACTCCAGCACCTTATGAAATAAGGACTTGCTTTTCTAAAACAATGTGTGTTGAAGTCCCATTTATGGTGGGACAATCTAGTTTGCAAGTTAAAAAGAAATCTGTGAAGGTACTTAAAATATACAGCAGGAGTGGGTGGGGCAGTGGGGATGTGTAGTTTAGAAGCAATTTGGATGGTGACAAAGTCATGCTGTAATACAAATATTATGTTTAACCCCCTGAGGAACAATGCAGTTATTTCAGCAAGAGGAGAGTTATGCAAGGGAAGCCATTTGAATGAACTTGTGAGGCTCTTTCAGCAACTCCAGTGAAGCTGATGACTGTATGTTCATTCAGACTTTTTGCTTTTCTTCATTATCTGTTGACTAAAATGGTGATGAGAGCAACAAGCTGAAAGGTGGTATGCGCTTACATTGTATTCTTCATTCACACATTGACCATTGTTTTCTTTGAAAGCAGAGACAGGTATAGTCCAGCAGGGAACAAATCAAGTAATTGAAATACTGTCTGAAAGGAAATATTTTACATCAGAAAACCAGAAGAAAAAGAGACGAAGGGCTTCCAGGATAGATGAAGCAGAGTATCAGCTACCACGTGGTGGTCTCATTATCACCCTCAAACCTCATTTTTACATAGAAGAGTTATCACATGAAACTTCATGTCAGCACACTTTGTCAACATACTGAACATAATAACAGGAAAAGTGTGGAAGTCAGCATGTTTAAATATAATAAATCATGGAAGAGACACATTGTCTATCCACGAGGGAAAAAAAAAATACAGGATTTTAATATTCTATTACAGAAGTGGAGCATCAACTGCCTCCTTTCTGTACTTGGCTGTTCTGAGGACTTAATTGCAACAGAAAAACCATACATTAAGTTTTTAGGAAGGGATGGAGCCAACGCTGGGTACGGTGGTGTAGGGACCACACTCAGCACCATTTCCAGAGCAGCTGCAAGTGCTGAACAGCATCTGAATGCTCATGTTTCCACAGCTGTGAATGGAGATGCTGCCTTTGAAAACAAGCTTTCTGCACTTCTGTTCCCGGAATTGAATAAATATTTGTTCTTTCCTCGTTTCACAAGGCCTCTATAAAATGATATCATAAAGTGTGTAAATAGGAAGGAGCTCTTGGCTACGAGGCACTACACACAGCTAGACACTTACTACCTTTATTATATAACAGATTAACTAGGGAAGTAACACATTGCTTAGTTAATTACTTTCTCTATATAGAAACTATTTATTCTCTAAATAAATTTATTTAAATTTTTAATTTTTATTTATTCTTTCTTTTCCAGAATTCCTGGGATTCCTCCTAAAGTAACTGCCAGTTTTTTAAGTGGGAGATATTTTATTAAAGGTACCATACACTGGAATACATCCTACTTTACTCATCAACCATTTTTAACTAGCAACAAGGAATTTTTTTGTGTACAAAATGATGGGAACTGTTGGAGCATGTGAGGAAAGACTGGCTTCTTGTGTTTTACACCCTGTTACAAAAGCCCAAATACAATTCACAGCTGCTCCAAAACCTCTATGCAATATTTAGTTGCATATCGTTACAGATAATACATGGAACTTTGCTTACAATCACAATTCCCAATATTACAGTATTTATTACACATACAAAGCACAACCTGAGTGCAGAACAACATCCCTTTTCAGGGATTCCTCAGCATTAATTTATCTTTAGTTCTTGCTTTCATCAATAGACTTAAACTACTGCCCAAGCATTTCCCTGAATTTTGCCCAGGTATATGTAATATTCATAATCTATTTAAAAATATGGACAGAACACTGTTAGCCTTTTGGGAATTAGTTGTTTGCTGTTAATGTTTCAGATTTAAATTTAATCATATATTCAAGAGGTACATTCACCTTGAAATAGGTTCAGTGCTACACTACGGAAAATTTCCTCAGAGATATGTCAAATAGTTAAGAAGGCTGCATGCGGCTGATTTCAAGGAAAGAGATAAACAAATATTCTTGCCTATTAAAGTTTCTGTCTTTTATTTATTATATGTCCTAGTATGTTACGATCTACCTTACTTAGCATTACAAAGCTGTTATTAGTATGTTTTATTCATAAAACATACGTTGCTAATCCTCTTGACTCCATAATAAATTATTACTTGTGTGCTGTACTATAATATGTATATTCAATAATTCAGAAGCAAACTTGGGTCCTTAGGTAGTAAAAGTCTCCACATAAAACAACTGTTCTTTGGCGAAAAGGGATCTTAAATCTTTCTAAAATCCCTAGGGGTATTTCACATGTGAGCTTTGCAGGGACCAAGCTGTTCCCTTCCAACTCCATGCATTGCTGTGCTACTGGGTCATCACACCAGGAAGGGATAGCTTGGTTTTGTACCCACAAAATGAAGAATGTGAGGAATATCAAGTTCTGTCCTTTACCTTTTCATTAAATTTGAAGTTGATTTGTAGCAACATCTACTTTGTTTCACCGAAAATAATTTCAATATACCAGGCAGGAAACATTGGTACAACTGTCGAGTGTATTGCATGTAATCCTCGGTGGAGTGTTGAGAAGTATGAAGCATATAATATTAGTTGGATAATAAGCAGGTCCCAAACATTTGTTGATATTTTAATAATTCCTTTCCCTGAGCAAAAAGGAATTAACATTCCAATACTACAGTGTTTTGTGTCTTTATGTGGCTGCCTTGACACCCTCTTAAAACAAAACAAAGCAAAACAAAACAAAACTACCATCAAGATAAGGGTTTTAGTTACAAAGTGCAGACCCAGACTTCATTGTGAACCAGATGTGGCTCCTGGTTATAATCTCGGGTCTCTTGCCAGTCAGAAAACAGAGAAGAAGCTAGAAGTCATAAAATTTTTGGAAAAAGAAAAAAAAAAAATCCAAAAACGTTTTGTTTCTATAACATTACTATAAGACTAAGTAGATTTATTTTCAAAGAAGAGACAAAGATCCCATTTATTTATATTTTATGGTATTGACAATTTTTTTTTAAAATTTGTTTTAATTTATCTCTTGTAACTACTGGCAGCCGTATATTTTCAGCCTTTTACCATGCTCAGGCAGCCCAGAGCAGTGCGCTGGATGCAGGACTGTGTCTCCCAGCCAGACAGACACCTGGCCAGGAGGAAACAAACAAGTATTAAAGAATCAGAGAGCTCGTACTGTACTTACTCTTTGTTCTGGAGACACTGGATTTTAGTTGCTTTAGTCAAACGAGAGGCAGACATCCCAATAATGAAAGGATTTACAAGTGTCAAATGTGTTTCTGCTTCAGTGCTGTGAGGGAGCCCAGTCCTCGAGGGATTTCTTGCCGCCTTGTGTCTCTGTTATGGGTACCGTGCAGGGGCAGCCTGCTCGACAGGGACAGGGGACAGGGTTTAATTGGTCCTGCAGCTGTGGCACCAGTTGAGAAGAATAAAAATATTGAAAGCAGCCATAGACTTCAGCACTATAGCTAACACCTTTCCTTCTGTTCCATTACACCTTTTAGGCTGTCCCATTATTTTGAGTATATTCACTGGAAAAAAAATGCCTTAATATATATTTTTAAAAATTAGGACTTATTTGTTATTTTATTCTTTTTCTTCTTATTGTATTTTAAACATGCAGTATATTAAACTTGAAGTATGCTTTTGCTAATGATACCAAATGTTCAAAACATAGTCCAAAGTCAGAACCACTCATCTTCAAATCACTGTCCCACATTATGCCACAGATTGCTACTATTAATAAGAAAACTTATATTACTATCCCCCTAGGCCTCAGGTGACTTTATATGAAAGCATCTATTCCCTCTGTGTATTCTCTCAACCTTCTTGCCAGATGGTAATCTTGATATTTTGAAGGGCTTCTTCTTGAAAACTTCAAAGTATTTTGCACGATTGGGTCTATAAGGTTTTCTGACTTTAAATAATCCATGTTCCTAATATTAAGTCTTTGCCATTACATGTAACACTAGGTGGAAGAGTGATGGAAACTGTCTCTACCTTAATTAAATCATAAAAAGGTGCTAAATGCAAAACTGATTGAAACAAAATGTTTTAAATTGAAAAGAAATCTCATTTAATTTTTAGACAAGTTAGTACTATTTCTGTGTTATTTTTTACTCTCCAGTCTCACTTTACAAAAATGAGCTATAAAGTATATTTGCCTGCACAGTGAATCCAGGGCTACCTTGGGCTATCACCCGAGGAAGGAAGGAAGGAAGGAAGGAAGGAAGGAAGGAAGGAAGGAAGGGAGGGAGGAAGGAAAAGAACAACAATCTCTAGGAACACAGTTAATCAGATATAAACCAACTCTGCCTTCGAGGGAGTCACATTCTGAAATTACCAGCAAGATTTCTAATGCTACAAAGATTTGCAGGCCAAACTTTAGGCATTCTGTATTTAACCCAATGCAGCATTTGGGTGTTGCACTATGGGTATAACAGTTTCGACCTCTTTACTCTGGTCCTCTAGAAACACTATAGATACTGTCATAGAATCAAAGAATCATAGAATAGTTTGGGTTGGAAGGGACCTTCACAATCCAACCCCCCTGCAATGAGCAGGGACATCTTCGTGCAGATCAGGTTGCTCAGAGCCCCTTTCAGCCTGACCTTGAATGTCTCCAGGGATGGGGCATCTACCACCTCTGTGGGCAACATGGGCCAGGGTTTCACCACCCTCATAGTAAAAAATTTCTTCCTCATGTCTAGCCTGAATCTCCTCTCTTTTAGTTAAAACCTTTACCCCTTGTCCTATTGTAACAGACTCTGATGAAAAGTCTGTCCCCATCTTTCTCATAGGCTACTTTTAAGTAAACTTTGATTTCCTCTTTTGTTTTCTTAAGAGAATCTCCTGTTAGGACAATCTGTAAGGGGCTTCCTGCATTCCCCCAGTAGCAAAGCACTTCTGTGCTGGCAGGTGTGTGTCCTCCAGCATCAGCTTGCACTCATCCTTTGCAATTCCTGCCATGGTCAAACAAAGTGACACTGCGAAGCCAGCTGCTGGCCCTGTCTGAGACCTTATCACCATGGCAGCCCACAACAATGGAAAATAGTGAAAGGAAAATGACAAAAGTTTTCAGCCTTCATTCCTCTGTGAAGCAATTGGGAATGTTATACCTATGGTTAAAGCATAAGACAGCATCAAAACAGCCCCCTCTCCATCCTGAAAGATTGTAGTTGTACCATGAAAAATCAGGGAATGAAGAAAGCACTCCTTTCTGGATCTTTTCTTCATGAAATTGTAAATAAAGATCTGTATAACAGCAGTAACTACAGTCATCTTTTATTATCTTTCAGAGCTTGAAGAAATATTTTTTCAGGATTTGCCACGTGAACCCAAGTCTCACTGACTTGTTGGTGCTTAAGCTATTTTTGAAAATGAGACAGCATAATAGATTCTCTATTTGGGGAGGGAATGAGCCTAAGTAACTTGACAACTTCTGAAAATTTTACCATGAAATAAAAAATACATATTTATGAGATTAATCCATTTCTCATAACATGCCATAATTCTCCTGGGAAATTATAAGAAATCTGAATTCCAGAATGTTGCAATCAGTAGAAACTGCAATTATTGTAGAGCTAAATAAATTCTTCATATATATGTCTGCTTCTGGCATAATATGTAGTACAGCTGGTTTGTAGGTAAACAAAAGTGATGCATGTATTTATGATGATTCATATCTACAGCTAGATTAAAAGACAATGCCATAAATGAAATATGCTAATAACACAGAAAAATATTTGCTAACAGGAATTATTTTTTTCTCATTTATGGAGTGAGTGTATTGTATATTGATTATCGTTAACTATTCACTGTTAGATAATGTAAAAAAAGAAAACAAGAATAATCAGCTAATCAAAACAAAACCATACTTGCACATTTCATTGGAAGTTTCTGTTTCAAGAGACCAGCTCTGGGAGTTAATGAATATGCTCTCTTGTTATCTGAAACATTAATCTGATACTTGTTTTAGAAGTATTTGGGGGTAAATAACTCCATAATAATAAAGCTGTTACTAGGAGGCCTGGAGAAACCTAAACCAATTTGGCTTGGAGAAACAGATAATCAGTATCTTAGCACATTCTTTCTAACGTGCCCCTCGTGCTTTTCCCTGAGAGCAGGAAATCAGTGAGTGGAGAATAAATCTCCATTCTGATTGTTTACAGAGCATAATGAGGGCCTCAAGCAAAGAAATGCATCATTTGCTTTATACCTGCGGCTGAACTGAAACGCATCCCATTAAATACCCACCAAATGCCATTTGAGATGTGTAACAAAAAGCCGTCATTTTACATGAACACAGCCTTACCTTTCAGAGGGTATAATTCTTTGGAGGAAAGTTTAAAACAGTCCATCCTGAAGACAGTTTCTGGTTGTTTCCGATTTTACAGCAATGGCCTCTCATTTCAGTTCTCTCATTTTCTTCCTCATTCTTCTGTGTTACTCATTCTAAGTAACACCTGATCCAGAAGTAATTTGCTGCCTTTGTTTCTCTGAGCTCCACCTTTTCCCCAATCCTGCTTCTTCTCTTCCTTTTTCTCCACTATGGGCCTCATTCTGGAGAGTGAGAACAGTGATTTTGACAGCATCCTGCTCACTCCCACCCCATCAAAAATGTGCTTCCTTTGCTTTCAGTTGTGATCATTCAATAACTATATTTTCCAAGAGGAAACCTCTCTGGCGGCTTCAGTGGCTCCCTGGGCATCTCCAGATTCCCACCCTATATTGCTCACCACTACTTGCCTGTATCCTGGCTTATTCTCATTCTCTTTGTCACCTGAGTGCTTCTGACCTCCAAATCCAAAACCTCTTTTTTTCCCTCTGCCCATGTTGCCTCTGCATCTACTTGTCGTGTCCACTCCTTTCTGTTGGATCTCCCATTGCTTCTCAAAATCCAGCAGCTCTACAAAAGAGCTTCTTGTACTTCTTCCCACCCCTGTTGCTCTGTCACCAGTTTTCTCTGCAACTCTGAAGTTTGGTATTAGCTTTCTTCTTTTTCGCTTCATTTTCCTCTACGCGTTGAGACTTCCACTAAAGCTTTTTGCTTATACTGGAACACACAACCCTTTTTGATAGATACGTGATAAAAAAAATCTGACAGTGATTGTCTCATAACTGGCATTAACCACTTGCTATTACTTTCCTTAACTGGCCTTTCTTTAACCTATACAATGTATGCGGTTTCAAATAAACTTTGTTCAACACTCACATTCACTCACCAGAACCCCCATATATCTCCCTCATAAAATTCATGCTTCCTTACTCTCATTTTTAAGACTCTTTGAAGCTTTTTTCCTGACAATATCTCATCTGCAGTTTCTCTCTACTCTCCACATCTCTCTCTAGATATTGCGAAGAGTTCCCTTCATCCCTCTTTTCTCTCATAATCTTATTCTCTCTCCAAGCAAGTTTATTTTTCCTTCTTTTTTTGTTAACTTACTCTTTTGACCTCAATCCTGTGAAAATATTTTTAAAAATTATATTGGAATCAACTATTAAGAACAACATCAGAACACAAAAACAGTCAGATGTATGCCTTTGACTTCTCTCTGATATTTACAGCTAAAAAGGAGGGGAAGAAAGTTATTCCTTACATTTCAAACAAGAAGAAAATACATTTCTGTTTGTCTGTTGTTGTACGAGGTACCACAAAGGATTTCTGTGAGTGGTATTACCTATGTTAAATTCACTACAGTTGAGCCCCATCAGTGAGACGTTAATTTCCCTGTTGCAACAATAATTTTCTTAAAGTCTTGATCCAGCAAAAGTACTTAAGCACATGCTTTTGCTCAGACTTGTGAGTGACCTCACTGTAGATACCAGAACTGCACACCTCATATACTTGCAATTAAGCACACGAATAATTATTCCACTGAATTTGTGCTCTAAGCTAGCTTTGTGGTTTATTACATTCATTTTGCATTCAGGACATAAAAGAAATCATTTGAAGAAACCTATATTTTGCAAGATGCTGAATTTAAGCAGATTTTTCAGTTTTTTCCAGATCAAGGCATTAGTTTGCTGACTTTCATGGAAGCTCTCAGAAAAAATAGAGTTTGTTAAAAAAATATGCAATCCCTTTATACTAACACCTGAGGATGAAAATGACGGCAATTCATCCTCTACCTCATATAAAGAATGCTTTACCATAATGACACATTTTAAAGTTTATTCCTGTTAATGAATACTGACTTCCTCAGAAATAAATCTATGGATAAATTTATATGGAAATGTGAAAACATGCCATAAAGTATTTATTGTTGAAAAAAAGACTCGGCGTTCTTTCCCAGGTACTACTCAAAGTTATTATAGCATTAGTAATGGTGCAAATACTGAAAAGTCTAATTGCTTTGTGTCTGGAGCCAAACTGAAAAAGCCCAAATGCATGTAGAAAAAGAGACAAAAAGACATAATATTTATCTGGTACTAAAAAATGGATATATCCTTAAAATATCAGGCAGCATAGGAGGAGTACTTGAAATATTGAGTAGAATTTATATACTCATATAAAATTTTAAGCTTACAAAGGAGAATTTTTTTTCTTTATAGATAAAAACAACTTTTCACTCTTTTAAATATTTACAAGTTAGGATATCCAATATTAATGAATAAAGCTTCACAATTTGGCTGTGATGAGAAATACTTACCACTTTCTCAGGGAAGGGAAGTTTCATGACTTGATCATACAGTAACTGTTCAACAAACTCACAGAGGAGCCATGAATGCAGCTTAAACAGCTTGGCTCAGACTCTTGGGTTTTAACCAGTTTTTTCTTCCCAGAAATTCCCCCTTTTTGGGTATCTGCCTTCAACAAATGCCACCTTTACATATCTTTGCTATTCCTCCCAGATATCCTTTTCCAGAAATTGCTTCATTAAAACCTCAGAAGCTCTCACTGTTTCAAAATATATGTGACACCAAGACGATAGCTCTCAAGGTCACTTCCCAGAAACTTTTCTATCGATCAGCATTAAAACCAAGTTCCCATAAGATGTCTGGCTGGGTGGATGCCTGATAGATTATTGCTAGCAGCTCCTGAGGGTTTAATCTGTTTTATGGAACAGCACTGTATAAATGTAGATCTTTTTCCTCCAGGTATCCCATTCCTGCATTTAAATGTTACATAACATACAGGCTGGGAGCAAAACAGGGGATTTTCTCATGCGGTGCCCTGTGGAAGAGTAGCACAAAAAGCTGAGCTCTGCAGCGCCCTAAGCATGCTGGCTGGGAGTCAGCACAGCTCAGCGCAGCCAAGATGGTCCCTTTGATCAACAGGATCAGAGGTTCAGCCTCTTCACCCATCAGGCCACTGCTAGGCTTTCAGCAGGGAATTTTGGATTGAGGTTCTCGTTTTTAATCTGTGCTTGCTGCCAGGTCAGGAGTAGCTTGAATCTAGTGTTAAGGTGTTCACTTCTCACACATGTGGGGAGAGGTGCTGGTGTGTGTCTTCTGCCCTGCACAGGGGCAGGTGTTGCAGGATGGTGCTCTAAGATCAGCCTCCTGTGAGTGGGGTCCTTGGCCAAATCCCATCTGCCTAGAGATGTGCTTCTCCCAGACCAATTATTAAACCATTTTCCATCTTGCTGTAGTGATGGATGATGTGCTTCTTGGAATTTCAGAAGTTTAGTTGTGAGCAGGCAGTTCTGTGGTGCCACTGTAGTCAGGCTTTGGGGAGGCTGATGTTTCTGAAGAGGAGCCTCTGTGCTGTTTTTGGCTGGGATATAGTTAATTTTCTTCATAGTAGTTAGTGCGGACTATGTTTTGGATTTTTGATGAAAACAATGTTCATAACAGAGGGATGTTTTCATTACTGTGGAGCAGTGCCTACACGGGCCTTTTCTGCTTCTCACCCCACCCCACCAGTGAGTGGGCTGGGGGTGCACAGGAACCTGGGAGGAGACACAGGTGGAACAGCTGACCCCAACTGATCAAAGCAATATTCCACACCATATGACATCATGCAGAGCATATAAAGCTGAGGGAAGAAGAAGAAAAGGGGAGGCGTTCGGAGCGATGGTGTTTGCCTTCCCAAGTAACCACTACACGTGATGGAGCCCAGCTTTCCTGGAGATGGCTGAACACCCGCCTGCCCATGGGAAGTGGTGAATTAATTCCTTGTTTTCACAGAATCACAAAATCGACTGGGTTGGAAAAGACCTCAGAGATCATCAAGTCCAACCCTTGGTCCAACTCTAGTCCGTTTACTAGATCATGGCACTAAGTGCCATGTCCAATCTCAGTTTAAAAACCTCCAGGGACAGCAAGTCCACCACCTCCCTGGGCAGGCCATTCCAATGCCTGACCACTCTCTCTGTAAAGAATTTCTTTCTAATATCCAGCCTAAATTTCCCCTGGCAGAGCTTAAGCCCGTGCCCCCTTGTCCTATTGCTAACTGCCTGGGAGAAGAGACCAATCCCCACCTGGCTATAACTTCCCTTCAGGTAGTTATAGAGAGTGATGAGGTCACCTCTAAGTCTCCTCTTCTCCAGACTAAACAATCCCAGCTCCCTCAGCCTCTCCCCATAGGTCTTATGTTCAAGTCCCTTCACCAGTCGTGTTGCTCTTCTCTGGACCCGCTCTAGCACTTCAATGTCTTTCCTGAACTGAGGGGCCCAGAACTGAACACAATACTCCAGGTGTGGCCTCACCAATGCAGAGTACAGGGGAAGGATCACTTCCCTTGTCCTGCTGACCACGCTTGTGCGTGGCTTTTTCTTTGCCTATTTGTCTTAACCCATGAGTTTTCTCACTTTTACTCTTCTGATTCTCTCCCTGTCCCACTTGGGGTAAGTGAGTGGTTGTGTGGTGCTTAGTTGCCAGCTGTGGTGAAACCATGACAGCCGTGTAGACTTTCAAAGATCTTATCTGTTTCTATCACACAGGGAAAAATCTGCCATGTGGTTCACTTTCCAGCACAAGGGTTAAAGGCTGTCAACCCCATTTTCCGGGCTGGGGCCCTGGTTCCATCCTATATGCGTGCAAACAACACTCATGCTCACACATCTCACTTAATTAAGGACTGAGTCATTCCCTCCTACATTTAAACCCATGTTCCCAATAGCTGCTACACAATGTCTTCTGTAGCTTTTCATTTTGTTTTTCAAATTTTCTTGTCTATGCTATGGATTTAGTATTAAATACTGGTCACTGTCCTCCAAAATCCTGACATTCCCAGTTTCTACTGTCAGGGCATCAATACCTGTTCTTCCTGTTGTCAGTTCTGTGGCTGTTGTTCTTATAAAGATGTTTCTGAGAGTATTGAGATATTTGATTCCTTTAGGCAAAGACACCAGCATCAGCCTGGTTCCCATGGCTACCAGCTCCTCAATCTCTTCTCAATCCAGAGTATTCAGCTGCTCTCATTCAAAAAAAAAAAAAAGAAAAAGAAAAAGAAGGAAAAAAAAAAAAATCGTTCCCTTATCTTTGGACACTGCAAGTTGAATTTCAGCTTCCTTCTGTTATTCACAGTGGCAGCGAGAAATCCTAAAGAGAAATTAAACAAATAAGGGCACATGAAGACCCCCTTTGACCGTTCTATGCAAGACCAGTGCTGTCACAAGCACATCATACAATGCCACCTGTAAATCTATTAAGCTCCATTGTAAAATAGCTTTTAATATTTTTTTCTTTCATTTTTTTTCCAGTTAGGGGATTGAGTGGATAATTATTTTTTCTGGTTTCCTTGACTAAATTTGCACTTTGAACCAAAATGAGGGCATTTTGTTCCCTGTTTTCATAATGAAGAACAAGCCATGCCAAACTGATAATATTTTATTTCCAATCAGGGCAACTTTCACAAATGCAAGTAAAAGAAAATACACAGGTAGCTGTGAGCACCATTCACAGAACTAAGTGGGAAATTTAGTTTCTGTTCCCTCTTCTTCAGGCAAGCCAAAGCCCGTTTCCTTGAGTGAACACGAGTGTTTTGCCTTATTTCAGTAAGTCTTTAAGGACTTTGCACAAAACCTAAGATAGCTTTAACAGTTTTTCTTCATACACCACACCATATTCTCTAGTAGAGCAGTTAAAGCAGTCTCCTGAAATACTCTTATACCAGGAAAAAACATTGAATTAGGGCTTTTCAGGTCCAGAAAGAGTGTCCCAAACCATCACCTAGTCAGCAAGGATTCCTTTACCTCTCATTTCTAAATCTAGTCATGTACATGGGCAAAATTCACTTAACTACGCAACTGGCTTTAGGATGAACAACTCGCATTGCTTGAATTCAATATACTGTTTTTAAGGCTCTAGTCTCCTGATGATTGACCAAAACAGCATGTAGAATTTCAGAGGAGATCCTATTAATTTCTGACAGTCATGTGAGCATGCCATACATTAGCATGCCATGTAACACTTTATGGCCCAAAATACCTGATTTGGGTGTATTTTAAACAAGAACAAATCTATAGGGTCAGGGAGCCTCATGCTGGTTTACCGCTGTATACATCGCCCAAACTACACGAAACTTTAGAAATCAGAAAATTTTCTGGTGGAATAATAGCAGTGGCAGCTGGTCAAAGGATGAAGAGGAGGTGTTACTTTGAAAAAAATTAGTCCTTCTTTTGAACTATGAAGTTAAAATAGTAGTGGTGCATATAAAATATAGTGTCTTGATTTTTTCTCGTAACTGACACAAAATATTGTCTGAGGGAAAGCAGCCAGATTTAGACAACAAAAATTGATTAGCTAACAGAAAAGATATTTAAATTCAGTGATAATGGAAGAACTTTGTACAGATATGATTCTTTCAGGACAAATACGAGATGAAATTTCAGTCTTGTGTAGGATTCCTGTATGACTTTGCAGCTTGGTCTTTGTTAGGAGCCTGGATTAAATCAACCCTCCAAGTATTTTTCCTGCAATGACACAGCCGTCTGCAGCTCTACTACACCAAGTGTCTGCCGTCATGGTAGTTTAGCTCACTGATCCCTCTGAGGGGTTGCTCTCCTACTGACAGTCACGGTAGGGCTATCTAGTGTCTTGCATTTCCCCACATACATCCTGTTTGCTTTCTGGAAGAGCTGCATGGTAGCGTATGAGGAATGTGTAGATTTGCCTGGGATTTACGGATAACAAAGAACCAAGCTGGAATAGTTTCTTCATCACAGGTTTTCTGCTATGTGAGGATCAACTTTTCACCATGTGTGCGATAAGTCTGATGTTTCTGGAAGGCTTCAAATCTCCTGCATATGTGCGGTACAAGTGGTCTTTCTGTGCACAGTGAATACAATTGGGGTTACTGTGGACCATCTGTGCAGCTCACACAGGGAATCTGACACTTTCTGTCATCATTAAACATATTAGTGCACTACTCTGCACAGGCTTAAATAATGGTCAGAGCAACTAAAACAAATCCATTCAACCCGCAGCCATCTGTACTCATCCGCACTGGGCTTCTCTTCAGAAATCTCTTCTTCCCAAAGCTGAGAGGAAAGGTAGGTTTCATGTGACCATTTGACAAATTAATCTGACCAGAAATATCCACTTTCTGGACAACTGACCCCCTCCTCAGCAATACAATAAAATAGGTAAGATGAACTGCTGCCTAAGACTGCCTGTTTCTCTCTTGTTTTAACAGAGGCCCTAAAATGAAAAGCTCAGCAGTGAACAGATAGGACAAGAGGAAATGTCCTCAAGTTGTGCCAAGGGAGGTTTAGATTAGGAAAATTTTTTTCACGGGAGGGTAGTCAGGCATTGGAACAGGCTGCCCAGGAAAGTGGTGGAGTCACCATCTCTGGAGGTGTTTAAAAGACTTGTAAATGAGGTTCTTAGGGACACAATGTAGTGCCAGTGTGAGGGTAATGGTTGGATTCGATGATCTTGAGGGTCTCTTCCAACCAAAATGTTTCTATGATTCTATTATATATACCTGACAAAGGCCATTATAGCTATGTGAGAAGTGCTTGTGTCTTTCAAAAAGCTTTTAGATAAATTTATGTCCTTCTAAGATGTTTTGTGCCTTCCCAGGGCTGCCTGCCATTGCATCCATCCTGTCTTCAATCTGCTCCCTGCTTGCAGCAGGGCCTCTGGGTGAGCCAGAGGCCAACAGCAGGAGATAACTCCACTTCTACGGCTTTCCTACACATAGGATGCCTGTCTCTTGGACTTCTGTGGATATACACCCAGACCTTGTATACCTCCTCAGGGTCTCATCAACAAGTCTTCTCACAACATACTTAATTGCTTAATTAACAGTTCATTTCCAACCCCAGCTACCAGCACTGTGAAATGACTGACCGGGCACATGTGTTCCTGGGTAGAGCTGAAGGAGAACAAATGCATTGAGAAGCTCAAAGAGATGATGAGGCTGGTTTGTGCTCTTGAAACAGGGAAACTAAAGTTTATACCTGCTAATGATCAAATATATCCTACATTAATTTATAAACTTAAGGGTGGACCCTAACTGTTGGTGATGCTACTATACTGCCTAAAATTAAAAGGAGTCTATCTTGTGGGGGATGTTTTGGGCTACTGCCAAGCCCATGGATCTGGACCTTTGTTTGAATGTGAAAATTCTGTCAGGGGCTCTTACGCCAGCATTTAAACTGGGTGAACTGGAACTGAAATTTTTCTCATAAGCCAAGCATGCATTAATATTCAACTAAATACTTAATTGCTTTCTTGAACATTTATACTTTTCAAATCATTAACATCCACTTGGATACCAATTGCACTAAACATTTAAAATATGACAGTTTTTCTCAGAATTTTAATTACTGCAACATGTAACTCAGAGTGAAACTACCTATAATTTTAGGCAGATTCATGAACTCCACTTTATGCCATTGTATTCAAGAAGGTACTCATTGAGTGTAACCGGAAAAATAAACGTTTCTTTCTCCAGAAATAAGTTTCCCCTATTTTCTGGGAGCTGCAAGTTGAATTTTGTTACTGCTGAAGAACAGACCTGCTCCCTGCTATATTTGTGAAATTCTGCCCGAGATTTGCATGTTGCAAGTGTGTAACTGAAGTTTCATTTAAAACTATTATGTACAGGCTAGTCACTGTGCAACACAACAGGAACTTTTCAGTGATCTCCATGGCAGAAGTACTAAGAAATCAGCAGAGGAACTACTCACTATATTTTTCAACTATGTTTTACTGTCAAAGGTATGTTAAACATAATCTATTAAATTTGGTAACAACTTACCTCCCCTTTAACTGCTCCCTCAGGAGTCATTGTTCTCTCGTGTGGTCTCTTAATAAAAATAATATATCAATAAAGTTATTAATGTGCATAACATTTATTTATAAGATGTTATCTCTTTAGTAAGCCTTTCTGACACCCTCCCCCCTCTGAAGATCTCAAGAATTAGTAATTAATGAGGCCTTATTTTCAGAATACCTTCTGCACTGATAATTTCCCCACATTTCATGAACTTAACTGTGATTAAACTGTGCCCTATATGTAAACAGACAGGAGGAACTAAGCCCAAGAAGCAGTCAACTCCAAGGGGGGAAATCTCTCCTTTCAGTACTTCTGGGATCACTGAGATGTGGGGTGCCAAAGTTGTTCCCCGCCATGGCCAGCCAAGCTGTACACATGTGCATGAAGAGCAAAGAGCACAGTCCAAGAGAGGTGCTAGTTCTCCACATTCTTCAGTAGTTCTGAATGCTCTAGAAGGCATTTTGTGTCTTCCAGCAGCTCATCTCTTCCCCGAGGATGAGCAGTCCTTGTTCATTCATGAAATCTTGTTCAGCCCCAGAATGTCATGTCACTTTGGCTGAGGTGGACACTCTTCTTCTGTGAAGGCCTTGGGTGGAAGTGGCATGTATCATAAAGTCCTGGTTGATACTCCAATACTTTTCTAGTCCTGATCTATTCCTCTGTACAACATCAGGACAACTCATAAATATTCAGAAATCATTTATCTGGTGAAAAGCTTTAGTCTTCTGCAACCAACTGAGCTTTATCATTGAGTTTAATATGCTGACTTTGGGGAAAGCACTTTTTTCCACAAAATTTTTCTTTATAAAGCTGGCATATATCAGACTCATCTTGATTACCCTACAGATCCATGGTATTTTGTACATTTACTGTACCATATGTTAATTGAAGACCAGCATTATACCTTGGTGTTTTTCCTTAGAAGAGGACTGACACAAGAACAATGAATCTCCCCAAAACCTGTGTTGCAAATACCATAATTTATGGGGCTCATATGGTATAGTGGCCTCCTCTCTCTTTCCCTATAAATATGCACATTTATGCTTTGATTAACACCCTAATCTTTGGTGTGAGGTTGGAAAAAAGAGAGACTGTTCAAGAGATATGTAAATGGCATGTAACTTTTTCAAAATTGAGCTGACAGTGCTTACCACTACCACTGTACAGCCATATCATTGCTCTGCAGGCATCCACATATTTCTTTTCCTTTTGTCTGTCTGCCAGGCTTCCATTCTGGCCTATTGGCTTATTTATTCAATGAAAAACAAGATATGTTTCAAAACTGAAAACTTCTGGTTAAGGTGGTAGTGTGAAAGGATTTTGCATCTCTCACGGTTTGAAGATTTGGATGACAGTTACTTTTAAGTAGAATGTAAGTGTTACAAAAATGTTTGTTGAACAAGCTATTTTTGCTTTTATCTTGTTGCTCCGATGGTGCTTTGCACTATATAAAGTTGTTTTATATCCAGTGAAAGACAGAAATGGAGCATAAACTAATAAAGCAATGACTAAAAAGCCAGTCTGTGGTTGCCTGAGAGATCCCATCACATATGCCCTTCTTGATTCACTGACACAATTACAGGCAGACAAGATGCTGATGTTTGACCTCCATTTCACAGAACAGACTCAGTTGCTGACAGATGTTGACCTTACAGGCTTGTGAGTCTGTACCCTGCCCTTTGCCCAGAATAGCTTTGATTAGCTCATTTTCAGATTGTGCTTCAGTGCCCATTTGTTTTGCCTGATTCTTGATAAAACACAGTACAATTTGGAAAACAAAAATCAAAAAACAAAACACACAAAAAAACACAACAGTTTTCTGTTAAGTACTTGGCAAACAACTGGATTTTGCACAATTTCAATGTAGTGTATCAGAATAAGAAAAAGCAGCACTTCTTATTAAAAACCCAATAATAATAATAATAATTATAATTATGATAATAATTATAATAATAATTTTATATATATCTATAAAACAAGTGATTCACAATGCAATTCTCATCATCTATCTGCCAATACCCAGCCAGTTCCTGAGCAGTAATCCCCTGGCTGACTTTTCCCTAGTTTATATACTGAGCATGACATCATATGGTATGGAATACCTCTTTGGCCTGTTGGGATCAGCTGTCCTAGCAGTGCCCCCTCCCAACTTCTTTTGCATCTCCAGCCTCCTGCTAAAAAGTCCTTGACTTGGTATGAACATTGCTTGGCAATAACCAAAACACCGGGGTATTATCAACATTCTTCTCATACTAAATCAAAAACACAGCACTATACCAGCTAGTAAGAAGAAAATTTTATCCCACCCTAAACCAGGACAGGCTCCCACTTTTATTCTGTGATTTCAATAAGCTGAATTTTTTTACTCCTTGTAATGAATGAAAATGGTGTGTAAATTCTATTCCCAGACCAGCCAGATTAACAACTGTAAAACCCTTCAACCCTCCAGTTGGCAAATGATTTATTGACATGACATTCAAATGTGTTTTCCTTCAGCATTAATGACAGGAGTTCCAGAACTTCTGTCACTGAGGTGATAAATGGATCCTTATACATACAGCCTTGAAAAACTGGGAACAGTGCCATTTTCCCCTTCACTTTATTGAAAATCACATCTCTTTACATTTACAGGAAGTAGCAACTTCTTTTTCTTTTTGTGGTTATAATACATCACCATTTTGTTTATGAATGGTTAATCACTTTATTTGACCTAGTGTTATTGGGAGGGCATAGATTAGTATACAGGAAAAGTACTCTGAAAACAGCTGTTGCAGAACTGATTGTTTTGACCTTGAAGAAGATAACTGAAACGAATAAAACAGCCTAATTAAATGCAATAGTACTAAAACTGCTATGGTTGTGAAATGCATTGGTGGCACATTTCCTACTGTTTCTGGTTTAAGCATATCTATATGAACTTATCAAATGAGGAAAAGAGATTCCAAAGGATGAGTTGTTCCTATTCTGAGATAAAAACATTGACACTGAAGTCAATAGCAATTGCTGAAATATTTATGCAAATGAAAAATAACAGATTTGATCATGTTATAAAAGTTGGAGCTCTCTGATATTTGCAAAAGAAAGATGTGAGAAACATGGAATTTCACTCTTATCCAAAGAACAAAGATAAATTGGATTTATTTGTTATCAAAAGCTTTTACTCTGAAGACTCAAGCGTTTTGTGAAGAAGGACAGATTTGAATGAATTTCTTATTTGGGATTTTGTTTTGAAAAAATGCTGTGAATTCATCAAAATGAATTCTATTTTCAAACAGAAAAAATCAGACTATTCATGTTGTGATGGCTGTTACTTAAACAAATTGATTTAACATGTAGGAAAGAAAAAAGAATTATACAATATTCAAACAAAAACGAAACACTTTTGCGCTGAAACTTTTCAACACTTTCCATTCTTTCTTATTATTAATGGTGACCAAATTGAGGAAATTTTCTGTATTGACTGTTTGACCTGGTTTGGGAGTGAAAATTAATTTTTAAAAACTCAGCAGTTTCCCAGAATGAGAAGACCATTCTCCATTCTTTTGTCTTAAGAAAATATTCTAATAAACTCAATCTGTTAGCATGGGTCACTTGGTATTTTGAAA
The DNA here is from genome assembly GCF_036013475.1 of Columba livia. Classification (NCBI taxonomy): domain Eukaryota; kingdom Metazoa; phylum Chordata; class Aves; order Columbiformes; family Columbidae; genus Columba; species Columba livia. Next base: position 122,763,184 of record NC_088603.1, on the reverse strand, counting down.
AGATTCTGTGTTCAGATGTCCCCAATAGGTTCAAACCCTTTGCTAGCATTGCCAGACAGTATTACACCAATTAAGCATTTCACAGCTCAGTCACTGCGTAGTTATCCCTGCACACTGAAAGGACCCAGGTGTCAGACTGCATAGACATGAGAAGGCAGGAGTGAGAATTAGTGTTGGCTGCCTCAGATTCACTCCTTACAGCAGCGGTGAGGCCAGCCTCCTCCACTCACTGTTTTAAGGTGACTAAACTGAAGGGTTGTTATTCAGATTAAAATTTAGACTGCTTTGCCAAAGAAAGCAGGAATAAGCTCAGTGTGAGTCAGTCACTTGCTCTGATCTAAAGCTCAGTACAAAACACTGCCCAGACCAGCAACAGCTTCTGTGTCTCTAGCACAGATGATCCATTAAAAACCCAAACAATCCAGTTGTTAGAATTAATATAGTGCCAATATTTTTTAAATGTGTCTGGAGTTTGTCACAGCTCTAATGTGAAAAACTGGATTGGAACTCCTGGGAGAACCAACTTCCCTTCCTCTAGTGAATCTGCAGTTCTTGTGCATTGCTCTTCTCTAATATTCACAAAGCTAGAAAAAAATTGGAATGAAAGCAGAAAGTGCCCTTGTGTGTGAAAACCTTAAAAGTAAGAAGGAGTTAACTGAACTTTGATATACCCTGAATATGTTGAATAAGTGTTTGATTATTGGGTGGAATCTATTGGAGCATTTTTTGGTTAAACTTTTTTTCCAGTCGTTCATAACAGTAGCACAGCCATAGCTTTATTAGTGACTTTTCTATAAAGACACATCTTTAGCTAGGATAAACTTGATCAAATTCATAACTGGCCTATTTCTGAATGCCTGTTTGTTCTAGAAAGTGAGGCAATTAGATTTCCATGTAAAACTATCTGCTATGATTCCCAGGAGTTTCATTCCCTGTGGAAGATTAAATGTAGATTTCCCAACTTCATGTAGGTTTCCTGAGTCTTATAGGAAACACTCCTACTGTTGAATAGTGCAGAATGGAGTTTAAGGTCAGCATTAGGTAAGAGGGAAATATGAGCTCTTTTGTACTTGGACAGAAATCACAGGCCTTACAAAACACCAGTAAAGTTTCAGTGCTGTGAGAAAAATGATGATGCTTTTTTTATTGTTATGAAATGTCTGATAAAGACTGAAATAGAGTCATGGCAGAGATTTAAATAAAGTTTCTATTACATTGCTTCCTGGCATTTTATCAAATCAGATGGATGCAGACAGCATATAATATTGTCAACCTCAGTCCCACATTCAAACCCTCTAAAGCATCTGAAGGGAGTAGGAGTGCGTGGATTTGTTTTACTAATTTGTGAATACCTATGGGGTAAACTGGAGACATGAAGATGCTGCAAAGTAGTGTATTTTAGCAATAGTTAGCACCTTACCTTGCTTGCAGCCTGTATTGCTCATCGTTGGCTCCCTTCAGACTGCCATGCTTTGACGTGGCTGGTGACTCGGCACAGTCCTCAGCAAAGCTGGCTGTAGTCTTCTGTAGCCTCCTGTGAGGCTGTTTTCAAGAAGAAAAGCAGCTGGAGAGGCAGTGATAAAGAGTGATTAAGATTAGAATATGATACATCATCTTGTTTAAGTATAGAGTGTTCATTATATATACATATATATGACTTGGAGGAAGGAGTGATCTCTGGGGAAAAGATGAGTCAAGATGACTTAGAAGCACCAAAAGAGGAATACAAACCTCAGCTGTCCAGATGAATGATGGCAAGTGAATTTCAGTGTTAAGCAATGTAAAATCATGCCTGTTGAAGAGAAGAATATGAACTACCTAGACATTAGAGTATTCTCAATTAACCTTATCAGCCCAGCAAAGAGGCCAGGTTCTCCCCATAGCGCCATTAAGGCTCTGCTGAATGCAGTCAATAAAAGACAGGATATGCCGCAGAGATAAGAATGGGGTGATAAACTCTGCAGAAGTTATAATGCTGTAACCAACTGTGCAGCTCCGTCTGAAATACAACTAACTGTACTGGGGAAAGGAAAAGAGCAAGTTCAGGAAAGAGTGGTGAAGCAACTGACCTGCGAAGTGGAACTGACCACAACAGAAAGACAATGAAACCGGGAATCTAAAAAAGGTTTCAAAGGGTTTATAAAGAATGACAACATTTTTTGTGAAGTAGCTTGAAAATCTCATGCATAGGCTAATCTTTACTGGATCAGGAGGAGACATAATGATGAGGGACAACTACCCACCTGCACTTACTGAGAAGTTCTTAAATTTTACATTGAAACGTCTGCTGGGTGTTGAGAGTACTGGACTTCATTTCCAGTGTAACAATTCCTACACTCCTATATTGGTTGAAAGTTAAAGAGGAAACTATGAGACAGAGTCACTAATATAGTTGCTCATAACTTTACCCCCTAAAACTCCTAAAAACTATTTTTCAGCCCTCCCTTGAATTTCTATGGAAAGTTACTGTGCACATGCTTTCTTTGTGCTTGCTCAACCATAAATCAAAAAAGAATCTCTCCGTCAAAAGATCACCATGAGACCAACCTCTGAACGCTAACCTCAGAAAAGTAGTTTTGCGGTGCTGCAAAATTAGACACTTCTTTGCCTCTTTTCTGAAAAAGCTGTTAACGCTCACCCTTTTTTCAGCACTGGCAGAAATAATTATTTCTATTTACCATTGTTACTCGGTCCTTTCAAACTACATGGTTATTTGGTGTCCCGCCTTGAGAAGATTTTGCAAAAATTACATAAGCACAATTAAAACTAAAGAGATACAAATACGTTGTAGTTAATAAGCCACAAAGATCCATTTGAAATAGGACTTCAAAGATGTGATTTGAACACAGTGACAGAGAGCATCTGATGTGTGAAAAGTCCTAAATTCAAGAAAAAACATAATAAAAATAATGATGGCCCGTTAGGAAGGAAAGTGCTGGTGTGTTTCCTCAATATATGTACTTTAAAAGCTAAATTATCTATCTAGTTCTACTTCCATCATAATCAAAAGCCAAACTTCACCTGTTTCCAATTTATTTTCCTTTCCATGGTCCAGTAAGACTTTTGACACCATATATTCAGTGCAAGGTTTGGAAAGTGCTTGCATTCCCAGTGTTATCTATTATCTAAGAGGGGCTGGGTTTGAACCCGTGTTCCAGGGTCTGAGGAAGACCTGTGTTTGGCCACATGCCCTTTGATGAGCAATTGCTGCTGATGGGCAGAATTGTCATCTCCTTCGTTTTAAAAGGCCAGGGTGAGCCTATCTCATTTTTGAAACCAACACCTTGCTGTCTAATTTAAGAGTGGGTTTTGAGCTGTGAGCCCAGAGGTACCACTGGTTACTCCTTCGCATGTCAGAATCAGACCAAACAGAGGGAGAAATAAACATCTGTCTCTCAGTGTTTCTTGAGGGCTGGTTTAGGTATGTGCCCTCAGTGTGCTGTCTGTCCTGAATCCCACTTGAGGCACCCGACACTCCTCACCCACAGCAGGGTGAGCTGCGATGCCAACCCCCTGGCAGCAGATTCCTCCTAGGGAGGCTGGGGACACTAGGAATTGCAACACCCTCTTGGAGGCACAGCTGTGTTTCATCTCCTAACTCTACTGGGGAGCACTGGAGGGGAGCCTCACAATTAATCAGGCTCTTGATAACCCTCTTTGTAAATAACAACAAAAGTAGAAGGAAAAGTCAACATAACATCGCTTGCATTTTTTTTTTACCAACCTGGTGTATGAAGACCATGTGGTCCATAAATAGTCTCATAGCCCAGAAGGAAATATAAACATCATGTGGTTCAACATTCAACACAATGCTTGTCAGAAAAACCCTCAGTGATTTCTGCATAAAGATCAAAACTCCTGTTTGGATAGAGCAGAACAGATCCAACCTTGAAATCTTGATGTAAAGACTGAATGTTTTCACCACATACAGTGTCAAACTATTCCAGTGCCTAATTCTCCCCCCCCTGCTGTTGTGAATATGCTATTTCTGGTCTAATTTTGTTCAGCTCCTGCTCTTATTTCATCTGCTTTTTATGTGTGTGTGTGTGTGTGTGTTTGTTGTTTAATTCTTTTTTTTTTGTTTTTTTTTTGCCTCTCTTTGCAAAATTAAAGAGCAAATGACAGTCAGTAATCTTTTTCCTCATGTTGGCAGTATTAGACTGTGACTGAATTATTGCTTAGCCAAACTAAGGTTGTTATTGCTGAGCCAAATTAAGGCCGAGCACCTTAGATTTCAGTATCTAAATCAGACTTTACAGAGCACAAATTACTTTTGTTGCTCTTTTTGACCCCCCTTTTATTTGTGATTTTCTTTGTGACACCAAAGTGTGTGATAGTTCCAGTGGTGGACTTTATTGTCTCATACAGAGAGATAATACCTCTATCTCTGCTGTAAATAACCGTTGACCCAAAGAACCCACTTGGCAGGATGAGCAGTTTCTCTTCAGCCTATGCTGGGTTTGGTGGAGTGGTGCCACCTCAGAAAGGGAGGGAGGGGTGGAAGTGTGCTCAGGACGGTACAGGGAAAAGACCTTCTGTTCCCTTTGGAAGAGGGTTGGGGATAGTGTCCTATATGCATGGGGCGAGGAGATTTATTGCCAGTGCAGTCTGGGCACTGACTACAACTGTGCCATGGGCTCTGCTGCCTCTGAAAGCCTGGGGAAGCAGATCGGGACAGCACAGCAAGTTTTGGCTGCGTGAACCATGAGAACACATCATATGTAACGGTTGGTTTTCAAAATGTCTTTAGCTAGCCTGGGCCACTGGCATCTCCTCAGGGATCAGAGTGCTCCCGGAGTGGAAAGGGAGCTTCCTCCTCAGAAACACTTCATACTAGTCATCCTCTGTCACCTCTCTTGCTTCCACCTTTTCTCCATTTCTCATTTCCCTTGTCCTTTCCTACCTAAATATGTCTGTGTGACAGACAATTCCCATCCTTCTGACCACTGCAGATATCCTCTCTTTGGATGTGCAAGCTGCACTGGCTGTGCAGCTGCTGGAGACAGCCAGCATCTTTTCACTGGATGAGTGTCTGTGAACTTCAATAATTCTGTCGAATTGTGAGTGTCAGCGTTGCAAAATTCCTGTCTGATGTGCAGTTGCGAGGTATGTGAACTCCTCACAGATTTTAAGAAAAAAATGGAAATGTAATAATGTTTTAAGTAAGTGCCTATCAGTTGCTACCCAAACCCACTCTCTGTCAGAATTGAGAGATGCTTTATGAATATAGACCCTTCCCTTCCTGAACATTATCTATGCTCTTTTAAAACTAGATTATTCAAAATTGTTCAACAGATGTTTTCTTCACACATATTTTAACCTACTGCTTATCTAAAAGAGAATTAAAAAAATGAGACGTACTATCACTTATCTTCAGGTGTGAGGGTAGTCGGTTACTTAAGGCACCTGCTAAGGCACTCTTCCAAGACTGGATGAATCACATTTTCATAAACAGAAAAAACTATATCCAAGAGATTTCCAGATAGCCTCTGAGGTCATTAGAACTAAGTACCTGGTTGCATTAGTAATTTCACTGTGTGTTGTCTGCATCTTTAGGCTTTGAATCATCTCTCAGTTTGTCTGTATGTGCCTAAGCCAATTTTGAAAAAGGAAATTAGGCTCCTAATTTTGAAAGCTGAATGACCTCAGAGTGAATTAGGCTCTAAAATCTGGCTTGATTCTGTTCACTAACTGTGCCATGACAGCAAGGCAGTACAAGGTGGCCATGCTGCTGCATTTGTTGCTTCTTATTTTACACTGAAAAAGTTCTCCTAAATACACAGTATATTCAGACATGAAATTTACTAATGTATTTATACACTGTTATGATTAACATAGGCATTCTTAATTAATAAGTCATAATTTCTTATTAGGTCCCTACTTGCTAAGTGGCATGCAACTCAGTTAAAAGGAAATTATCAGGCAAAGCTCTGGCGAGTGCTTTAGAAATACTGTAATGGCTGCACTGCAATTAATGAAGTGTTAGAGATAATCCATTGCCATCTGTCTTTGTTTTGCTAAGCCACTCAAGTAGAGACCATATTTGAGGGGAGAAAAGAAAATCCAGAGCTAGAAGAATACTGCAAATGAGTATTCGCCGACATTTGTTCCAGTTCTGAGCAGCTGTTCAGTGTGATCGTGTTCATACCTCCTTTTATTCGCTATTCATGTTCATTCTCACAAATGAGGTTATTCTTCATACAAATAACCTAATTGTGAGGGAGTGCACATTCCTGTTCCTCTATTCATAGCGCTTTTGCCCCCAAGTCAGGACCCAGATCTGGCCACCTGACTCCACCAGGGGCCAGCCTGCTGGTGACAGCGACCTGCCCGCAGTGAGAAGGTGAGACTGGCACAAAGGGCTTTGGTGCTCCAAGTCTGCAGGACTCCCCATGTCTGAGCCTTGAGTGAAAGGGACAATAAACGCAGAGAGGGCTGACACTGGCAGGCACGTGGCTCACTAAACCTTTCAGCCAGCTGTAGAGTTTCCTAAGTGCTAAGACAGGTTGCAGCCTGGGGGCTTGTAAAGGCTGGTCTGAAGGTGGGAAGCTCTTTCCTTTGTCTTCTTTTTATCAGCAAAATGCAATGAGGGCAATGATCTTTTCAAATGGCCATAATACACATATATGTATATTTATATGTACATATGCTCTGGCAGTGCTGTGTGGGGATACGGATGGAGTTCCCCTGCATCTGTGCATCTCATATGTCTTAAATGATTTTTTTTTCCTGGTTCTGCTTTCTCCCCTTTATAAAGGGGAATCACCTCTCTGCTCTACTACCCACCCTGTGTTAATCAAATACAGATACAATTCAAGAATCGGTATCCTTGCACCAGTCTGAAATGCCCAAGCATTTTTTTTTTAAGATTCCTTAGTCTTTTGTCTGGGACACTGACCCAGGACTGCTCAGTCTTATTAATCCAAATAGAAGATACATGTTAATATTTATAAGTCTGCAGCTTTCTCAAGGCAATGATTTTTATGACAAAGAAGCTGAAAACTCTGCTAAAAACAGAAAATGGTCAGTGAGCATCTAAAAAATAGTGTGAAAAACACTGACCTTTACAAATATTTATTCCACTCAGTAAAATTGTCCAAATGTAACACCGACAGTTTTATTACCTAATGGATCGTAATAAACCAAAATTCAATATTCTTGTTTCACTGCTACTGTTATTTTGGAGGATCTTGAAAGATGATGTTCTTCACGTCCAGAAACATAAAATGCAGGACTTGAAGATACACCGTGCAGTTTGCCAAATAGATGTTGACAAAGGTGCTTCATCAATATTTTACTGAGAATGAAAAATGTACATCTCCGTTTTATTTATTCTTTCAGGAGCCTAGCAACTTCTCACTATACTCCAAGGGAAAATTCAGTGCTTCAGGAATGGTAAAGTCTTTCATGGAACCCTTTGAGAAGGCTTCAGTGCCACATGCCTATTATTTTTCATTTATTGTTTTAATGGGAGTTGTTCCACAGACTCGTATCTGGCATATTCTTGAGTACTAACCATAGCAAAGCAGCACCTTGGCTGCATAGGTATTTGTTCCTGCAGTGATCTGCAGTTTGATTTTACCTGTATGCATAATGAATTCTGGCAGCTCATCCTGTCAGTAAAATGAAGGCTGCTTTTAAATAATAGGTCTGCTTTTGTACTCCCCAGCTAAACATGCTACAAAAGTCTAAGTTTCATCTGGGAGAGGAAGCCTCTCTGTCCCCACTTCTTAACTTTGCTTTATTACAACATTTTGTAGGGTGTAGTGCTTCAAAGTGCTGAACAAGCTGCAAGGAATTAAGTCCTCTCTTTACTTGTTGATAGCCAAATGTTCCTGCCTTTACCATTCATAAGCTTTTTCTCCATGGTCAGGGGAAATATGTGCATGCGGTGGAGGGACAGACGTTACCTATTGCAGGCAGTTGCAGAATTGTAACCTAAGTGCTCTGAATGGTCCCTGGAGGCTCCTGTCCCTTCTCACTGACAAGCTGGGGGAGAAGACACATCTCTGTTTTCTTGGAATTGCAGATGCTTGAAGGAGACAGGGTGGAAACTATCCTTGTGACCATGAAATGGACTTTTCATCAGAAATCTGCCACATTTGAAAATCTGGTACCATGGTCACATTTCTGTGAGTTATGTGAATTATAATGATACCTCTGTTATTTTGCATAGGAAAAGGTGCAGTACACGGTAAAACTCTGGAAGGAGTGAACAAAACCATAGCTCAGTAGTGGTCAAAAATAGGTTTTTGTGTATCATTCTGGAATGGACCTCTGCCTGCACCCTCTTTTTCTGTATTATTTACCTTTAAACATTTTCTCAGTGTCAGTGTGTTGCTCATTCCAGCCTAGAAAAGAATCCTTATCTGTAATGTGATATAAAAGCTGCAAGCATACATAAAACATCTTAGAACAGAGATATTTTCTCAGAAGTGACTGAAATCAGGGAGATGAACAGACAGGGAGAGAGTCAAGGTGGAAGTGAGGCCATGACATAAATCTTTCAGAGAAAAGGGAACAGTTGGTTACCCAAAATGAAAGAGAATGTCAGATATTCTACAAGTTCGATAAAAGTCTAGTTTACAGTGCACTTGCACATCCAAAATATCTGCTCCTGGAGGACAGTACAAGTAAGTCAGAGCATCTACTTTCCCAGCATTCATGTTTCAGTATTGTTTTGGTGTATGTTCCTGGTTTGATGAGGTCAGCAGTTCATTGCATCTGAATACATGTTTGTCTCCTCAAATGATCTTTAAGATCATGATTACTTGTTTACTTCAGTACTCAGATGTGGATGCATCTCTGTGTAGCCAGTGAAAACTGGCTGCTGTGCATTTTGATGTTACAAGATGCATAGTGCTGCACATCCCTGTATCTGGGGGCACAGTTAAGCCCTCAGAACAGCTGAATTGTGTCTTTATACAACAGGGGATTTGATAATTGGACAGATGAAGCATGAAGGAATGAAGCTAGAGAGCTGGTGGCACAAATTCCAGTCTGAATAAAACAAATCACATCGTAAGAATGATTTTTGTTCTTTAAAACATCCGTGCAGCAGGGCTGTAATGGAGATAAAGCAAATGTTATTCACTGCTATAGTATCATTCGAGTGTCATTCTTTTAGCATCATGCAATATCACTCGTAAGCAGGCACAGGGCAGCAGCTGAAGGAGTCTCTGTGCTGCCTGCATTTAGAATTATTCCTGCTGAGCAAAAACCTAAGGCCACTCAGTGTCTGCACGACATGTGGCAGGGGTTTGTAAAAACCAGGTCCTGTTATAGTTGGGGTGCTGTTAGAGTCAATGATTGGTTGGTTTATTGTTTTAATCAACAATGATTAAGTGCATCTCTGCCAGATATGTAGAAAAAACATCTGTAACCTTCATGCCAGTGTTGCATCCAGATTCCTTTGTCAGTCATACATGGGAAAAGACTGGGGAAGTATTTTGAAACTGTGCCAGCACACGGATATTAGCTTATTACTTTAATTGACTACATCAGCAAATGCACAGAAGTATCACTTACCAGACAAGTTTTTCTTGGTTAGTCTCTGATAGTGGATTTTAGTTCACATAAATGGAGTTTCTTGAGCTTCCTAAGGAAAGAAATATGAGGAACAGACAACCAATTTATCATCCTTAGGCCAGTGGGACACTGAATATTTTAACTAAGTTTTGACAAATTGTGTGCAAGTCAGTGATCTAGGAACGAAGTTCTGGAAACCATTGGCTATACATTTGTAAAAACAAGTAGGAAATTTAATATGTTAGGAGCCAGATGGAAGGAGTACACCAGCGTCATGCAGAGAGAAACTTACACTAGAGAGAGGGAATAAACTGTAGTTATAATTACAGAAAGAAATTTTGGCTGCACTGAAGGATGTTTTGCCATTGATTTCAGAGAGAGTAGAATTTCATCCAGAGTATGTAGGAGCGAACAGCATTTGTCAGGATCATATCTCTAGGACAGATGCAGGTATAAGTTAAAGGACAGATGCCCCAGAGTGAGCAGTAACAGTTAGGAACAATAATAGTTTCCCTGAACAGTGAACTTTCTGTATGTTTTTGTAAAGGCATTTTTAGGCTCCACAGTGCAGTTTGTGAAAATCTGTTTTTAAGAAGTGTTTTGTTTGTTTGTTTTTTTCTTCATTGCTTTAAATTTGATGATTTCAAGCTGATTTACATGAAAGAAAGGAAGAATCCAATACTTAAGTAAGCATTTGCTTGCTGCAGAAGAAAGGATTTTGGCATTTGCCTCGTGCATGAATGCAGTAGCACTGAGTGCCAATCCCTGGAAAAGAAGTTTCATATCAGCACAAAAACTGACAGCAGTGTGTGTGTCAATGCTAACTTTGTCCAGGGCTGTGATATATCACTGACTCTGTAGAAGGAGAGCCACACCACCTCTTCCTTCCAGACATGTCAGCAGGTCCTGAGTATACACTTCTGTTCGTCGAGCATTCCCATGGCACACCACTAAAAAAAGCCATTACGACTTCCTGGCCTGAGATCTCAATACAATACAAGATGCTTTTTCACAATACCTGTTTAAAAGCTTGTAGGAAGCATTCTCATTTTACTTGTTGTGCAGAGCTATTCTGCAGAAAGCAAGGGTGCAAGAGGAACTATGTGAATACAGAACATATTCTGCCAGTGGCAAAACTGATGTTATGAACTTCACTGGCACATAAACCTAAGTTTGTTTTTAACAGTTTGGAAAGTATTAAGGGTACATTCTGCTCATTCCAGATCCACCTGTGGCCCCAGAGCTTCACAGAGATGAAATGACAATGGTTCTGTGATTCCAATGTTGGAGGTACTTTCTTTGTCCAGGGTGGCACCTCATGAAGAGGATATTGTCTTAAAAGGACAATATCAGCTCCTGTGTAAATTCAAGGCTTGAAAACTTCCTTCTTCTAAGTGCATCATTAGAAACTGAGGAAATCTGGCATCTCCTGAGACACTTTTTGCAAGGCTGCAAAGTTTTTATCTGTCCTGCTTCCATTCCCATCTTGTAAAATCAAAAGATCGGGGGAAAAATATGTTTTTTACTCGATATTATGATGTTTTGAATCCAGAAATTCAAGGAACATGGAAAATAAATATGCAATGAATGAACTGATAGGACTCTGCCAGAACCTCAGCCAAGATTCAGGGCAGCTGTGGCTCGGCAAGGGGAGAAGGGTCAGAAAGTCTCTGTATCATCCATCTCAGTCTGGCTGTTCAGAATATCAATTCTGCTCATTGCTGTCAGATTATACACTGAGGAGAAGAGGAAAATTAACTTGCTCTCTGGAATGCAAGAATAGGAATAGTTTTGCTGCCCAGCCTTACATTTTTGAACCACAATTCTGCTGATATCAGCAGTAGCCTGCTGAATCATCTTTCTCTTTTGCTGTTGCCTTGGTCCTCTTAAAGAAAAACAAAACAAAACAAAAAACATACACATTAAACCAAGATGGAGTAAAATACAGCTTAACTCTAAAAGAACTATCGTTTTTGTACCCGAGACTGAAGATGCACTAAAAGACACAGTAAAGTAACACACTAATGTAATGTTCCTATAACAAGGAATGGTGATGATTTTAACTGTGGATTGGGAGAGGAATGGTCCCATGCACTGGAGTGAGAATTATTCAGATAGAAAAGCCCAAGAAGGTGGATTTTTGTACATTTTTGTTTCCACTCAAATTTTCAGGTGATATGTGGCTGTATTAAAATCAGTAGCAGCATTACCACTGAACATAGTGGAGTCAGAAATTGAATCTGAATAATGACATGCCACACTTCAGTCTCTGGAAGAGTCCTCTGTATGCAATGAACATGTACAGATTCTGTTGCTCTGAAATGTGAGTTTCAATTGTTTTGATAGAAGTATTCCAACCAAAGATAGAAATGGAAGCTCCAGAATGACACAGAACAAACAAGACACATGCACACACAAATACTTCCAAACTTTCTGTTACAGTGTCAAATCTTAGTAGTGGGAGATTTTTAGGTCAATTTTTCAGACTTTTTGGTCTAATTTTTATTTATTATCTAACAGAATAGTTCCTTTAATTTCAAGATCCTCACTTACTCAAGGATGGTATCACATTTAGGCCTGAAAAGTTCACATAACTTAAACAGGCAAATTAGGTGTTTAGCCCTGCCTGTCTAAACATAACAGTGAAGATTTGCTTGCCTTCACAAATGAATAATATTCTAGGTTATTAGTTGTGGGTTTTGGTTGCTATTTCTGAAATGCATATTTTTTTTTATCTTTAGTTTTCTATTTCTCAATAAATAGCAACATACAATACATATTACTGACAGTGTTTATTAAAGTTCGCAAAAAAGTTGAATCCGTATCATAGTTTTAAGGCAAATTTTCCATTTAGCATTAGTGAGGTAGGCCTGAAAATTGATAACAAAGTATAATTTCTAGAGCTGCTATTTATTTATCACATTTAAAGTGACACATTTTCATATTATCACTTCAATGAATAAACACTTCTAATGGGAAATTAAATTAAAAAATGCATCTTCTCTCGTGGGATTTTTTCTTTTTTGGAAGTTATTTTAGATAAAATATCTATAATTTAGGATTTTGAGTCCAAACATCTTCCCCCATGATATGTCTGAGGTGGCAAGAGGAGTGCTCATAACTAACCTTAGCCTAGTACTGCTAGAGAGTACTTAGCCTAGTATTCTTTGTGCTTCCATGGGGCATATATTTCTCCAAAAGCTGATTAAGGAAGGCAAAGTTGAACTTCTGCTCTGAACTTTTCTCCAAAAAGCCCTTCCTTCCCTGTTGACACAAAGGTAAAGACAGCTGTACCTTCCAGAGGAAAATTATCAAATGGATAAGCAAATGGAGCAGCTGATTGATCTTCAATCTGTTTTATGGTGGTCAACTTCTGGCATGTAATAAAGTAGTGAACAGAAACTGTAGAAGGCCCTGACCCACAAGAGAATGGGTGAGAGGAGCAAGTCTGACTGGATGGCCGCAGGGTGATCCAGTGCAGCTCACTGAGCCAGCAAACCCCTCTTCTGCTTTTTCCCTTTGTTTTCTGCTCATTTAATGAGTTGAATCAGCTCCCTGAGAGGCCAGAGCAGGAGGAAGAGGGAGAAGGGCTGTCCAGTCTCTCCAACTGGGCTTAGCCCAGCCCAGCTAATCAATTTTATTTGATTCACATGAAATTTGGATAAATGTCAGAATTTTTCAGAAATTTGGGTAAATTTCAGAAAAACTGTTTGACTCTCAGGACCTACTCATTCACCACCTTCATGCATCAGTGAAGAGCAGTTCCTGCATGCACAATGTCCATTCACTTCATATGTATTTCAACACTAACATTAAAATGTCTGCGTCTTGGTTTTAGTAGTGTTCAGCAAGAAACTGATTTTTGGTCACAATCAGGTATGTATTTTTCCTGTGTGTGTGCCTTTTTCAGTGTGGTCCATTCAGCAGGAACTAGTTAATTTACTTGGGACTTAATCCAGAAAAACTCTGTGGTAGCCTGAAACAAAGAAGGATTGATCAAAAAACAGACACAGCAGTCATTTATGTGGTCATGTGGTCTGAATAAGAGATGAGCAGTAATGGGTTATTTAAACAAGCGTGCTTTATTGTCTTTGTGCTAACAAGATTCTGTGACTTTACAGAAGGAGATCATCAAAAGGTCCAGTAAAGTTCCCTGCCCTTTAGTGTAAGATTTCACCAGTTCGCTCCAGGCAAAACCATTTTGCTGACTAGTGGCATCTGCCCTGTGCTGCACAGGCTCTTTTACTTTGAATGAGATTGTCCTTCCTTCCACATTTAACAAAGGGAGGTGAAGGAAGAATTGCTCACTGGATATATGTGCTTAAATATAACACTATGTATACATGCATATACATATACTGGGACATGTATGCGGTCATATATATAATATCTACACACACACTTATAAGTAAATATATGCATAAAAATGCCTATAAATGTTAAACTAGACATACAAAATAAAGCTTAGAGTTGACTAAAGCTGTAAGGCTGTAAGTAAGCTTGTACCTTTCTGCTACTGTAATCTATGGTGGCAGTAGAAAAAACATTGCCTTGTCATCCTGTAGCTGCAAAAAGCAAACAGATTCTACTCAGTGCCATCTACCCCAGTACTGTGGCTTAGTCATGCAGGATGGGTAACACCAGGATATTTTAGCAGGGCAGTCCCAAGGCAAGTGAAGTTATTCAATATTTGATATGTGAAACAGCTGGAGACAGTGCAGAGGAGACCAACAGGAATGATAAGAGATCTAGAAAACGTGAACTATCAGCAAGGATTTAAAGTCTTGGACTTGTTTATCCTAGAAAATAAAAGATTAGGAGAAGACTAAATAATAGCTTTCAAGTAAAGATGAGAAAAGGAAAGGAATAAATTGTGTTTATAACCACTATGAATCAGATAAGAGGGAATAAAACAAGATTGTATCAAAGAAGATTTAGGTCAAACAGTATGAAAAGCTTCTGCTGGGAGCAAGTCCCTGTGTTCTGACATACACAAGGAGGAGAGGCGATTGCCAGAACTGAGCTGTCCAAGAATAAAGCAGAGGACGAACTATCAGGAGGGGCCTGGATTGTCCTTTTCTGCAGAGGCTTCTGCCAGGTTCATTTTTTGACTTTATGGTAATTTTAGAGCTATTTTATCTGGTCCAGTGCTTCCTGACTAGAAAACTGAAACAGCGTGTATCAGAGACTCTTAGGATACACCAGGGAAAGCCTAAGACATCTGAAGCTCATGCATTTGCTACACATCTGATGAGCCCAGACAAGAAGAACACATTTCAGGAGCAAATCTTTTCAGTGTATTATATATGATAGTTGGAGACACTGAAGTTGGTTTTATGTGCACATGCAATGGAGACAAATGCTCCTTTATTTCCCAAGACACAGAGAAATGCATTAGAACAAATGTTCTGGGTTAGGATTAAGCTTGTCAAATCCAGGAAACTGAGAGTTAAACTTCTCACTCTTTCCCACAACTGAAGGCTGTTGTGTTTGTTCCTTGATGCATAGCTTGAATTTTTGCATTCTTTAGGTAATTTAGAGGATTTAGGAAGGCTTGCTATAAATATTACATAACAGAAACATTCTGTTGTATTAAGAATGAATACCGGGGACTTTATCAGTGACAGGAGGTGAAGTTTGAATCATGGTAAGTGACATCTAGAAAATTACATTCAAAGGGATGAGGAATCAGTTCAAGCATACCAAATTTTGCTAATTTTTTATCTCAATCTTAGCCTGCTCGCTGCAGACCCCCATTTCCAAAAGACCAGACTATGTTGCAAAACCAGAAAATCAAGTACTGCGAAATACTTCTTGAACCTTCTTGGATGTGTTAACTCAAAGACGGCTGATGATCTCAGTGGATTTGAATCTTATGAATGCCTGATTATCATGTGTGGTGATAATGTAACCAGCAACATGATTTATGTTCATACTTTTGAAGTGGGGGGAGGAACCATAGGGTAGAATATGAGTCTTTGGACAGTAGTGCATAATTTTATCATAGCATTTTACCTTTTCAGCATCACTGTCTGACATGTTTTGAACAATGAAGATAATATAGAGTAGGGGAGGAGGATGATACACACAAATGACAAGTCCTGTCAACTGTTTTCGCCCATCATGGCCACAGATTTCTCATGAGGTTGAACTGCTATCCCTGGAGCTTTCCAGAGAGGTTTTGCAGAAAAAAATAGTCATCAGAAAAAAAAATCTAGTAAAGACCCTGGAAACAGGGCCCACCTACAACCCCCTGCCAAACAAGTGATAAACCACACCAAGAATCCATCCAGGGAGGCCAGTTGTGAGCAGCAGGAGAAACATACAAAGACAGGACTGGACACAAGGCTGCAACACAGATCCAAGGTCTGACCAGGAGACTGGGCCAGACGCAAAATGAAACTTGACCTGAAACGGGGCTCCTGGACCCTGAGACAGAAGTGGGGATGTAGGTCTCTAGTGAGGTCATTAAGGTCTGTTGGTGCACACACAGTCCTGGCAGACATATAAGTACCATTAAGGACATAAGTTTGTGGTCATTACGTGGTACTGTGAGACAGTGACCAAAATTTGGAGAGTTTTATGCAGCACTGTTCTGCACAGCCAGGAGAATTTATAATCCATTCTTGAGGAGGTTGAGAAAATGAAGATTGGCTTGTTGTGGATAATAAGATTTCCAGGTGTACTTTATTAGTTCTTTGATTATCTATCCTTTCAAAACACTCATTTTCCTAAGGAGGACTCTTTCAACAGTCATATTAGATGTTGTAACTTATTAGATGCTCACCATCCTTCTAGAACTCAAATTTTGCCCAATTACCAAAACTGACAGTTTGCATCAGCAGAAGCCCGTTACTGTGCATTGTAAAACGGGAGGGCATGAGGTGCTGGAAAGGCTAACATGTAAGTAAGAAGTAGTCCCTGCTGCTTCTAATTGCATGCCCCAGTTCTGACCTGAGAGAATGGCAGAGAAAGGAAAATATCATTAAAAAACTACAGGTAGTGGATTTTGAGTTACAGATGGACTAAATATATTCAGACAGTGTTTTCTTAGCTCTTTCCGTTTGTTTGAACCAAGCTGTGCTCCTGTGAACATTTTTGAACATCAAATGTCAAGCCAAAGCCAAGATTATGAATTGATATGCATATCCCTTAACCTGACAGAGCAAAATTAGGTTTGAATTGGCTACTTAACACTGAGGATCAAGCTGAAACAAGCATTGCTTTGTTTCCTAGCCACATAGGTCAGAAGGTAGAACATGCTCTTGCACAGAAAGTCAGAGAAGGGCTATGCACCAGTCCTGTCTTTGGGTTTATGGTGCTAGCTGATGCCATGCAGACACCAGCCCCTACCCTTGCAAAATTCAAGTATCACTAAAAAACCACAAGGCAGTTTAAGAACCATACTTCTGTGGTTATAAGAATCACAAAAGTTCACCAAACATGGGGTAAGTTGATAGAAGATCAGTGACCTGGATTGTAAGAAACAGAAACTGAGCTGTGTTTGTGGCAAATCCTATGCAATAAATAATTACCTGGTTCATTCATTTTTTCAGCCAGGAAGTTGAATGCTGTGGCCCAAGTTGTGGATTTTTTACGGTAGCAAAACACCAGCAGAGTGGGTTAGATGACAACTGTGGCCACTGCAGAGACTCCAGCAGTCTGCTGAGCGTGTCACTGGGGCTGTGGATTCAGAAGTTGGACAATTTAAAGGCTGTTATATATTTTAGCACTGGCTGGTTTAAACCTTCCGTCTCACGTGAACTGTGTCTAACAGTATAAAACTAGATGGGAAACCTTGTGTTGTCTGCATCCCATGGAAAAGGCTTAGCAGGGCTGTAGCTCCTGGCTCTGCAATCTGCTCAGGTCTCTGATATTGTAGCAGAAACTTTCTACTACCACATTACAGAATCTACCTGTGGTCACCACAGCCTTGAGGACCAGTGAAGAGACACGTGTGGGAGCTGTAGGAAAGTTTGCACCCTCAGAGATTCCCTTCTCGTGGAAATCTCTAGGGGGACAAATGGGAGCAGCATCTCACCTGGTCACTCTCTCTCCAGGTCCACACTTTCTGCTGTGCAAGTCAGGAGCAGGAACAGTATGAGTCTGGTTGTAGTACAGAAACAAAAGTGCAGGAATAGCAGATTCTTTTTTATTCAAAAGGAACATCTGTATGGATGAAAGTTTATTTCGACAGATAAGATGGGATGTTGCATTTCTGCTGTTCTCCATATGGACACATCTTTCCGATTCAGCTAAATGTGTCTGGTACATATTTAATCGGAATTGTGTCTTAAATAAATCACAGGAATAAAACCCTCTGCAAAACAAGCAGAAACTGTCAGCAGCTATTTTCTCTGACGGTGAGACACTACTACATGTCCCACACTTTCCTGCCCATAGTAGACAGTGAAGGTATAAGGAGAGAGCATTTGGAGTGAGTTCAGAAGCATGCCTTACAAAAACCAGTGACCGTGAGACCACAGGGCTCTTGTTTGTTTACGTTGAAGGAAATGGAAGCAATGCTTCTATCTAAGGAGGCAAGAAATCTGTTTGACACCAGTGGCAAAAGCTGTCATCTCCCCAAGTAGCTGAGAGCACCTAGAGATGTTGCAGGACAACAGCCTGTTCACACCTCTGGGGCTGTAGCTCTGTGTTGGTGGCAGAGGGCTCACCGGAAAATTCGGCTGCTCCCACAGTCTGTTTTCATGCTGTTTTTCCTCACTGCTTCTTTCTTCGACTTTTAGGCAGGCTCCGTGGGCATTGGAGCATGTGCTTGCCTGGCACTCACCCACGGTGTGTGCAAACAGGGTGCTGACTTACAGTGAAGCTGGGTGGTTGCATGCTGACTCTGGGGCTCTGTAGCCACCTACATTGGTCTCCAAGCTTCCTAGCCCCTTGATAGTCCTCACCTAAATTATGCAGAGTGTTCACACATTGCTCTCTGTGGGTTGAAACTCTAGCTCTTCTGACGGCAGTTGAGAAAGCTACTGACACCAGGAGGCCACCAGTCTGTGCTCGCACAAGGGACAGGGAGAACTGATGTTTATTTCCAGTATCCCAGGCCATTCCCCTCTTTCTTTCATGACTCCATGCTCAGTATACATATTGTGGCCAAAGGAGTCAGTTCTGTATTATCCTTTTTTTATTTCAGGTTGTGCTAGGGCTGAGGATCATCTTCTCCCCAACCGTTTCCTAGCCCTGGCTTTCTGCAGTGGCTCTGATTGTGGTACCTATTGCTATTATCACCATCAGAAATCCTGGAAAAGACTTTCAAGTCCTAGAAGTCCTGGGGCGAGCATTATTACTTTATAATAAGAGAGTAAGTGGTGCAACCTAGAGAATAAAAGTATTGACAGAGACTGTGACTCAAGGCTTAAAGTTGAAGCTCACTTTGATGACCTGGAGCAAGTCTCTGGCCCCATTTTTTCACCTCTTATGATAAGACTGTAAGCTTAATAATCTCTCACAGTGTGTTTGCCGAGACAGTCTCTACCAGTGGACTGTTTTTTCTCTTTGGGAAGGCATCTAAGTATCATTGTAATGCAAAGCCAAATAATTTTATAAAACCAGAAGAGAACATAGCAATTGGCAGATTTGGGATCTTGCCATACACTGTAATAAAGAAAATAATCAATATTTGAAGAAGGTAAAAAAAAGCTAAGTTTAACTGGCCCCTATTTGTACTTCTCCCTTTGAACTCTGTGATATGAGACCCTTGATCCTCATATATAACGGTAGAATATTTTAGGGAGTTTGAATGCTGACTTACTGGTACCACAAGTCAAACTTCACCTCAGAATTTGACCCTGGGCACTCACAAGTAGTTACAGCTGGAATACTTCACAGCACAGCTGTCATAAAGTTATTGCTTAACATTTGGAAGCTGGGTGAATGAAAACATTTGAAACTATTAGTATGCCTCTGCTTACTGTGAATCCCTCTCTCCTACGGCTGAAGGCAAGATAAGAACAAGTGAAAATGTATGTTGATATTTCTCCTTTGAATTTAATTTTATCCATGTCCAGTAAAATGTCTGGTGATTTCCATGAAGGTCTTAAATGGAAAACAGGACAGAAATGAAAATTACTTTGACATTTTAGAAATATCCTTTTTAAATATCCATTTTTATGATGTTTTTATTGCTGTTTTCACAGTCCTTTATAGGTCTTATGATACGTTGCTGACCTCTCCATCAATGGATAAATAGAAGGCCATCAAGTTCTCCGTGGCAATGACTGTCAGATGTCCTTTCAAACACAGGGTTTCTGGGTAACGAGACCTCGTGCTGCATTCCTTCCTTGAAATATTTGTCCTATTTTTATATAATCTTGCCAGTAAGTATGTCAGCATTCAGACAATGTGCTGGAGGGCAAAATGCTAGCTGGAGCTTTTTTGATATCATGTGGTACTTCTCAAAAGGAAAAATAATCAGAATAACCAAAGAGCTCACATGCATTGTGCTGCAAAGGGCTGTATCAACTTGACTTCCACTTTCATATCAGATTTCCCTGGCTGAATTGGTCTTTTAATAGAAATGCATAAGGACTTTTATTTCCATTTAGTAGTTCTTGCTCTTGAAAAGCCACTGAAATCTAAAGTGCAATTGGGTATACAAGAATGTGGCCTGACATGTCTGGATGACCTTTTGAATCATAATAAAGGATTTTTAAAAGTTCCAGTTCTTTATGATGGTGACCAATGTATTTTGGGGGAAAAACAAACAAACAAGCAAACAAACAACAACAAAAAACAAAACAAAACAAAAAGCCAAAACCTGAAATCAAATAACAATCATGTGGAGTTTAGCAAGGATTCTGCAAGGCTCCGTTTGAAGCCTCTTGGGCATACTCTAAAAGCCCTTGAAACACCTCCCTCATTCCAACAGCCTGCTATAGTGCTTTTTGTGTGCATATCTTATGATAGTCTCTATTTGGCTGACTTTTAAGGAAACTTTGGTCCACTTACCTAAAAAAAACCCAACCAAACAAGCACAGAGAAAACTGAGAAAATCCAAAGAGTGAGAGGCATTTGGGACCAGATTCTGAACTTGCTAAAACAAATGAGAATTACGGAAAAAAAAAAAAAAAAAGAGGTAGAGCTTTGTCATGAGATGCTGCACTTACAAGGATTAAGGAGCTGACTGCACGTCTGCCTACCGGTAAAAAGAAAGAAATAGAGTATCTGTTCCAGTAATTCCCCCAGGACTTTTTTTTTTTTAAAGATGTTTTCCTTTCAAGGATTGTTTTTCTGCTTTTTTTGCTCAACTCCCCCCTCAGCCTCTAACTGAACTAGTGAGAACAAAATAAGCAGTGCACAAAGGCTGAATACCAAATCTGTTAAATTATCCAGCAGATAACTGGATGGGGTAGGGATCCTGTGTCAACTGCATCATAATGAAAAGCATAAAGATACAAATCAAACTGGTAGCTTATTCCTGGCATTTTCTGTTTCAGAGGAGCTCAGCTTGGTAACTTTGACGCTAACAGTCTATTTGATTTAAATCATAATATGCAATTAATCATCATATGAGAGGGAGAATGGGTAAGAGAGCAAATGTATTTGCATACAAAGAGTATAGAGTACTCATCATAATTTAATATATGCTATGAGCTAAATTCTCCTCTCAGATACAATGGTATAAATCCAGATCAATGTTATTGGCTTTGACAGAATTAATCTGGAGTCACCATAACAAATGAGAAGGAGTGAAAATTTTTCTATAAAACAGCTTCTTATGAATATTACCTGTAAGTTTTTGATGTTTAATCAAGATCTTATGTGAATTAATACATTCCGAGCTACTTCTACCAAAAGCCTTTACAAGACATGTTGATTATTTGCTTACAGTCCAATAATTCCACAGGAAACCAGAGGACAATGAGAAAACCTACAGCAGGAGGAAAAAAAAAGCTTAACAGCACTAATGAGTAGCTTTGGGCAATATATTACTGATGACTGCTTCCCTGCTCCTGCTCTAAAGAAGAACACTTGCCATAGCCCTTGGGGGCAGCTGCTCTAGGCCTGAGTATGGTGTAGCACTTGGAAGGACACATTCTTCTTCCATATCTAAGGTATTTTTATGTTCTCCCTCCCCATGGCACTGGTCTCAGATACCATTCAAGATGCTTCAGGTGTTACAAACACAGCTCAGGCCTTTCTCTGGCCTTCCGGAGAGGGCTTCTCCAGCATATGGCAATAATTTGAGCTCTCCAGATGTCAGCATGTCCAGAGGAACCTGCGGGCACCTCTCGCCTGGTACCAGCTGATAGCTGCTGCTGGCAGAGCAGCTGCCTGGATCATTGATAGCAGATAACAGCCTTGACAGATGCTTTGCAGATCCAGGACAAGGAAAGTGAGGTATGAACAAAGAAGATGAGATGGGGGCTGGGGGGAGAGCTGAAACCAGCCTCTCTGCTCTGATCTTGATGGTGATATATTGCAATCTGAATTCAAACACTGACTCTCTATTGACATGTCTGCACCTCTTGGTCACTAGGGGAAAGTTTGTGCAGTTTATGCCTGAAACTACAAAGTGTACTAGAATTTGCAATGGACATGAGATTACTAAAGGAATTCTGGATGTGTTTATTTAATTAATCTCATGATCATGAACTAAAAGATTATGTTTAGAAAACAGTAATTAGGAAGAGGGTTGTGGGTGTGTGGGTAAATGATGTAATTACTTCCAGATGAAGTTTTCCCAGCTAAAAATTCGGTATTTGTGAATTCACCCTCTGTTTCCCCATGTAGCTTTAGCTAGGGAAAGACTGGGTGAGGGAGAAGCTATAGTTAGCAAGGCCGTGCTGATTTTACCATCTGCTGACCCAGGGTGTGCAAGACCCAATTCAAATGCTTTCTCAGCTTTAATGGAAGTGAGCTCATATCTCTTATGAAAGTGATCTATTCCCAGCATTACTGGTGTTTTGCTGAGCAATTCCTTGGACTGCCACCCTTTCTGGTGCTGAGGCTGCCCAACAAACCTGAGGATTCTCCTGCTGATGTAACGCTGCAATACTAGAAGCAGAATGAGAGGTAAGGTTGTAGAGTAGAATTAGATTATGGCCCATTCCTGGACCAATGGGTTTTTTGACAGATCTTTTCCAAAAACAGGTAGCAGTCTTCAATGAACTAGACAATTTCTTCAGATTAAAAAAAAGACAAACTTCAATTTCTTTCTCTGAACAACCAAGATGGAGGTTGTAATGTTCCCTGTTTATATATTCAGGCTTTGGTAAGAGTCAAAGGCTGGCTGTTTTAACCTGAAGAAATGCTGACTGTTTCACAAGTTTGGGCTCCACAATTTATTTTTTCACTATGAGAAATGTCCCTTCTAAGAAAAAGAATTTCACTTCTGTTGTGCCTGGATTTACTTTGCCAATTAACTGAACAAAAGATTCTAAAATCACCAGGATACATAGCCAAAATCTCCCCTTTAGTAACTCTTTGTGTCCCTTCTGCTGGCAATGGAGACGAGCCTATTTTTCCTTTTTTCTTTCAGTCTTGTCCTTACTTGCCCTTTTTTTCCTCTGACATGTGGTTCTAGTTCCTCACTTCAGTTCTGTTATTTGAGGGTTATTCACCCCCTAATTTCCCTGCTCAGTAAGAGTCTTCATGCTTCTTGGGCTGCCAATAGTAAAGAGGTTGTAGGAGCTCAGCAGAGCCTTGGGAGAGCAGAACAAAGACATTAGGACTGCAAGGATGCTGCATGCAACAATCTTTGGCTAGCATTAAGCATGGTTACAGGAATGAAAAGAAGGCCAGCTATTTCCCAGGGGGCCACCCAGGGTTGAGCTTGCACCTGAGTAAGTACACAAATATTCCAATGATAAAAGGTTTTGGATTTATACAATTTCCACCTTTTTTTGCTTTCTTTCTGGTTCATCCCCTTACAGATTATTTTCTAATTACTGCTTTTGAAGCTTTTATCATGTTCTACTTCTACAGTCAGTGAAAAACATGATAGTAAACACATCTGTTGGTTTTACTTAATCGTGTTTACTAAATGATATGACTCAAAATGATGCAATCCTGTGAGGTGGACTTTAATTTGTACATGTCTCTCCAGAAAAGTTACTGATTTCATTTTCTGTCCTTCCTGTGGAAAAGTGGGGACTACTTCCATGGGAAATGAAGTATGAATTATTTCCCAAATTATGGTGTGTGACAGAAGAATTTCTCGGGGACAATAGCTTCTACTCTGCACTGGGAATAATGAGACCCTTTTCTGGGTGGGTCTTTAAGTTTTGCCATGAAGATGATGGAAGATCTGTAGAAATATAGACCATCCATATGAAAAGCTTCAAAAGGAGACAGCAGGGACCCCACAAATCCCCGTGTCCCTCTCTTCCCATGTTACAGTGGTTGTGGGTGGTCTGTGGGAGGAAAAACAAGCTGGGTCTGCATCATGTCTTGCATATGCATAATGTCAAAAGGCCCACAAGAGCAAAAGGAGTTCCTGCTTTCTCCCCAACCCCTCCAGTTGCCTCACCAGGTTCCACTTCTCCTAGGTGCATCTCTGGGCATATGCAAAGACCTCAGTGGGAGCAGGAGAAGGAAATAAAGTGCCATGTATCACCTTCTGCTTATTGGGGGTCATAGGAAGGATTTCTGTATAGAAGCTCTCTCCAAGAGAGGGAATGGAAGGTGGGATCACAGTCAGCAAAACCAAAGGAGAGCTGTGTTTTAAATAACTGCTTATTTGGTCATCTTCCAGCATGAATCCTGAGGATAAGCTGGGGTAGATTATAAAATGTTTGGAATAAACAGCATTGAAAATTATTGTTTCTGCAGGGAAAATGAGATCAAATATTTATTCCTTTTAAAATTTATAGAAAAGAAAGCACTTTCAAAGATATAGTGAACTCTACAAAATTAAGGAGCCTTTATGCAATTACAATATTCTTTCAGTGCATGCTCTTCTTTTGCAGTTTCCTTGCTCCTATTTGACCCAGAAAGCCTAAGAGCTACATAATTTAGTGGGTGTTCCCTGTGGTGTTCTAGATGCAAACACGATGAAGAACTGTGGCAATGAAAGAGGCTGTAGGCTTTAAGAGAAGCTAAGAGATTCATATAAGTTGACAGGGACACAAGTAACCCAGATTCGATCTGGCCTGCATACAAATTCAGCCCCTCAGAAGATAAGATATCTACATTTGTTCAGATACTAATCACTAAAAAATAAGTTAGTGTCTGTATTCCTAAATCTTCCTTGAAAAAATATTGTGAAATCTGATAATAGATCAGAGACTACAAAACATGAAGTATGTACAGAAATCATGGCGAAACAGCCAAGAAAACATGGCAAATTCAAATTTCTAATTACCCGGTATTAATATTTTATTAGATATACAGAAGTGTGTCCAGTTCTGAGCACCCTAGTACAAGAGAGACAGCAAGCTACTGGAAAGAGTCCAACAAAGGACCACTAAGGGACTGGAGCATCTCTCCTGTGAGGAAAGGCTGAGAAAGCTGGGACTGTTCAGCCTGGAGAAGAGAAGGCTCAGGAGGATCTCATCAGCGTATGTAAATACCTGAAGCAAAGATGAAAAAAGGACAGAGCCAGGCTTCTTTCTCTAGTGCCCATTGACAGTGCCAGAGACAATGGACACAAACTGAAACACAGGAGACTCCCTGTGAACATCAGGGAATGTTTTTTTACTGTGAGGGTGACTGAGAACTGACACAAGTTGCTGAGGAAGGTTGTGGAGTTTACGTTCTTGGAGACAGTCAAAAGCTGTCTGGACATGGCCCTAGCCAACTTTCTCTGGGTGACCTTACTTGATCAAGGAGATTGGAACAGGTGCCCTCCAGAGATCCCATCCAGCCTAAATCATTCTGTGATTCTGTGAAGTGAATTATAGCCCTACAACTCATTGGAGTGGACAAAGTGGTGGTTCAGTGAATGAGTAGAATGCTATAAAAAACATAAGGCTTATTTTCCAGTGAAACCAACCACATCTTTTCCACTGTCTTCTTCAGTGGAACCAGACTTGTTTAGTAAAGAAGACTGATCTGTAGAGTATTTTTTCCCCACGAAGTTGGAGAATAATGTGGCAGGTGAGGATGATGTTACTTGTAGAAGGAACATAGTACTTCATACAGATGGCCAACTTTCCACCCTGGAACATCAGATTTTATCTTGTTAGTAATTTCTACTGTTGCTGCTTTCATAGTGAAAGATTTGGAATAGAAATGCTGAAGCTGGACACTTCACATTTTGCAATGCATCCTGAAAAGAGAGTCCCAGCTGTTAGGCAACAGTTCCCGGCTCTGCCTTCCACAGGCACATCTCTTCCACCATTCCTCCTGCTCTCAAAGGTGTCATTTGCAAAGGCATTGGCTTCACCACATTGAATTAGTATTGCAATCTGCAGATGATAAAAGTCTGTAAGGGGAGATGGAAACCCCAGAGATAAGTGAAAATGATGGGATTTCCTTTACAAGCATTGATTCTTTTGGAAGAGGCAGGCTGGAAAGGAGACACTGAGGCCATGTACACACTCTGTGAGCTGCTTGAGCAAAGTCATAGTCCAGTCTTATCTGCACCTCCCCTGGGAAGGCATGATCCAAACAATCCATAATCAGTCCTGAGATTTCCTCCTCTTATTTTTGGAGACTTGCTTCATTGGGCAGAAAATCACTTTGAAGTTTTCCTCACTCTCCATGTGCTGTATTCCTGCAGCAGTAAAAAGATAATTATTCCAAACCCAGGGTGGGGCAGGGGCCTGGGTAAAGGGGCCTGGGTAAAGGTTGGAGATGCACTCTCTACAGGAGAAGGAAGGATATAAACTTCTGGTCACTCTGATCCTTTGTTTCCACTATGTGGGTTTCACAGGCATTCAAGAGTATTCAGGAAAATTATATTTGTTGAGTACTGTATAATCACAGCAAGAAGGAAGATTGAGTGAAGCCTTTAAACAGGAGATTTCCAAGTTCTTTAAAAGTCAAATTTTTATTTTCATCCAGCTGTCTGCTGGATTTTGTCTTTATTTGAATTGGAAGCATCAGAAGTGTGATTCCCTATACTATTGGGCTGCAATTGCAGGATTCTGTGGAATGAAACCCTGTGGCCAAGAACAGACTGTGCTGCATGAAGAACTGAGCATGTTGACAGTTCTCACAAATGAAAAAATTGTGATTGAATTCCAGTCAGGTGGTGCATGGCTTAGGTAACATTTTCAAAGCATGCTTTGATCAGAAACTTACAGGCTTTCAGCAGGAGTGAACTTAAGATTTATACAGTTAAAAACCAAATCATTAGTCCTCTCCCAAGATAAATGGCAAAAAGGAAAAATATCAACCTCCTGACATTTTGGGCAATATTTTGCCCTTGAGTTACTGTCCAAGCGTGTTCCTCCTGCATCTCTGAGAGCACCAACTGGCACATCAGAAAGTGCACATTATGGATTTTCCCTTCACATAAGCCTCTTTTCCACTTGATCACAAAGGGAGGTTTAAGAATTATAATGCCACACAAGAGAAAAGGGCATCCTGTCATCAGCACCTGGAAACTGAATGTAGGCAAGGGAGAGCATGCACACAAGGAAATTGAGGGGGGTATATAATACATGGTCATTTACAGCCTAAAGGTTCAATATAGCCCCCTATGTTTTCAACAGAAGCTGTTTCGAATTATGTGAATTAAAATGACATAAATAATCCAAAACAGATGCTAAAAAAACTAAAAAAGCCTTAATTTAATAATGGACAGATAACAGATTGTATTGTCAATGTGATTAAATAAAATGCTGCTTGCTTGCATTTCCTCTGTCTGGTTTCCACCCAAACTACCACCACATTTGTCACAGAAGCACCGATAGCAGAAGTTGGTCTTGTTTGACTTCTTGGCTTGGAATACAGGAGACTTCGAATGAGTTCCTGGCTCAGTCTTAGATTTCCATAGTCAGTGCATGCCTGCGTTCTCCAAAGGATACATAGAAGTGATAGTAGCAATAACATTGCCTTTGCCTGACCTGTCTTCACAGCACAGTATTGGGCACTGTACAGTGTCTCACACACTCCAATCTTGTGAATAAAGATATCAGACGACAATTTGATCATGTCCCTAATTATAATGAGAAAAATTTCCAAGGTGCCATTGTAACTGAAGATAAATTACGATCATTATAAGAAAGTGGGGCACAATTTCCCATCCCCCAAATTGCATCTTTGTTTCACAAAACTAGCTTTCAGTGGATCACAATATAGAGTCCCTTCAGTCTTGAATGACTGTTTGCTGCAAATCCTCTAAAACCCCAGTGTGACATTTGCCCTGCAGGCATAGAGTGGGGACAACAGAGACAGTGCAGGCCCTGTAATGGCATTCGTGAGAATAATAGACGATCCATCAGACAGTAATTTTCCTCACTCCAGGGTCCAAAGCTGAGAAAAGGTTAGTCCTACAGGCCTAAGGGAAACTGCACAGTACAATAGAGTTCACACCACTGCATGATTGTTACAATTCCTTGAGTTGATAATCACTGGTGTTGTTGATAACCATCTCAGTTTCTGAGGAAATATAAAGAGAGCTCAAGGCTTGGCACTGAAGAAGTTATTTATTTTTGCAGAGATAGCGTGTAGCTTTATCTGTTTTTTCCGTCGCAAGTGCTAAATTAAACATGAAAAAGGCAGAATCTTGAACCCTCAGGCATCAATGACAAAATGCAAATTTCCCACTGCTTAGCTACAGCACCACAAAGCTCTTTGTTGGGAACTCCTCACTCTGTAGAGAATGCACAATATTTGATCCTCTTTCTATTGATGTCAATAGGTCTTTAACTTCATAGACAGCAGAGACAGGCCCATAATAACCTTGTTTGATCAAGTTTTTCCTACTAAATTTTGGCACAGTGTGGTGGGATTTCTCTGGCCCTGGAATACCCTGAACATTCAGAGGTGTACTAAGGAGCCCTCTCCAAGCCCAAGGCAGTTTTTATGGACAGAACTGCAATGCTGGTCAATGACATGCAAAACAAACAGCTCTAACTCCTGGGATAGCACACTAAACTGCTCTCACATTCCAAGTGCCTCATAATCACTGTTACTTGCCTCTTTACTCCATCTAACTGTTTTTTCCCTGTTCTCAGGAGAGAACAGAGGGTAAAAGGAGTGAGTTTGGAAATGAAGTCACAGCTTTTAGATCCAGAATGCTGAGAGTAATTTCCTTCTTTCCTATCAAAACTGGATATAGATGTTCAGGTCATGTCCCTCCTTGTGGTCAAGCTGCACTACAGGATCTGGAGCCCATGGGTTTTGTTTTTTCCAAACATGATTCAAAGTCTATGTAAATGTTTCAATCATTAGTCTTTCTTATAGGACTGTGTGAATACTGGGTATCTTGATTGATTACTCATGTACTGAAATGTTTGG
Organism: Columba livia; assembly: GCF_036013475.1. Lineage (NCBI taxonomy): Eukaryota > Metazoa > Chordata > Aves > Columbiformes > Columbidae > Columba > Columba livia. Next base: position 122,734,285 of record NC_088603.1, on the reverse strand, counting down.
GATGGAAGCATTTTGTTTCACTTTGGGTTTAAAAATTACATTTGGGCAATATTCCAAGCAAAGAATTCAGAAATAGAAACCATAATGTTTTGAGTTTTAACACAGTTTAGCTATCACTCTTTGCTAGGTTGACATAATCTCACAAAAAAACAGAACTCCAGCAAAACAGGCTCTTGTCTTGTTTGGAGTGACTGTGGTTTGTACATTAGCTCTGGGCACCTCTATTTCCTGAAGGTTTTTTCCTGGTAAATTTAAATTAATCTATTTAGCAGAGCTGGTGAAATTTAAAAACTGTATTTTTTCTTTGAGGTATTTCTTTCCAGTTTCTTGCTTCTTTTATAATACCTGTTATGTTAGTTAAAAGCTCATCAGTATCATACGGCAATAAATGTCTTCAGCTAATCCAGATCTTCTGTGTTTCATGATTGCTGAGCTGTGGCAGATGTTTATGCAAAGCACATACTGAGAACATAAAGAAGACATATCACAAACAAGAACTTATTTGTGCCACAGAATGTGTCATTTTTATTTTATTCTGGCACACTAGAGGAGATACAGATACAGTAAACCAGGATGTACGCGGTCAGCAAAGGTGATCAAAGCTTCTGTTGTCCATTCCTGTTTAGCTCCAAGTGCATTAAAGAACATTTCATTTTTCAGTGTACATTGAACGTCCGTGATCCTATTCGGTTTCCAATAATAACACAGACTAAAGGGTCTTTTTGTTTATTAATACCTTGACTAAAATACATTTTGGATGAACATTTGTTTGGATCAGTCTTGTTGCAGAAAGCAGTGAATCATATATCTGCTTTTGGCTTCACCTTTGCAAATCCTGGCTTAAAAATATACACAAATGTACTTGGAAAAAGATGTGTGGAAAGAGTTAATAAGACTTTATTCTCCAACTTTAGCAGGTACTTTTCAGGTGTGTGTATCCAGGATAAGTACTCTTTCTGTATCACAAGAAACAACACAAAATGTAGCCATGAAAAGCAAGAAAGTTTATGTAGACCTTGAAGGTGAGCTTTTGCCACATATGCTGTTACAGCATGGGGCTGTGGCTTTAGAGTTGTCTGGGTGGGAGCAAGCACAGTGGGGGTTCAGTTTAATTGTTTTTCTTAAGCACTGCTGTAATATTTGTACATAGTACCAATGAAAAGAAAGTTGTTGCTTTCTTTAACTTCTGACAGCTCTGGCAGAGTAGATTTAAGTAATGCAGATGTCCTTCTGGTCTCTGATAACAAACATATTCCAAATCAATTGTAGTTGTGTGATTATATTAAAAGCAATGAGGTTTCACAGGTATCACAGAGAAAATCAGTGTCTGAATTTTTTAGTATTTGTGATGGTAATGTTCTTTCCCCATGATGTTTTTACAATTTGAGAGAACTCTTTATTTCTATTAAGACATCTGTTTTGCCACAAAGGACTGGTTTCTTTTTTCCCTTTCCATGAAGAAGTCCTATGAATTAATCATTGACACCACAAGAAGTAATAGCAAATATGGAACAGAAGTACATGCCCTTTCTGAAGCTGGAAAGGTCCCACAGCCTTCCTGGTTCTTGGGAACTCAGTGGGATTCAGTAGCTCTGCAGGTGGTTTTGCAAACCTGCTTCCCTGAATGTTCCTGTAGGAAATGTTCAGCACTGCTGTGGCTGCTCTGCACATGACAAGCAGCATCCTACGATAATCACTCTTCATGCCTGGTCTTCTTCTGGTTCTCCACTGAGACTGCCAGTAAGACTGACAGTGCTTTTCATTATGTAGACCATCTGCCCCCTGAAGTTTCAATTGCTGTGAGGTTCCACTTAAACTTGAGAAGAAACTTCTCAGTAAGGGTGACAGAGCACTGGAACAGGCTGCCCAGGGAGGTTTTGGAGTCTCCCTCTCTAGAGACATTCAAAACCTGCCTGGATGCATTCCTGTGTAACCTCATCTAGGTGTTCCTGCTCCGACAGGGGGATTGGACTAGATGATCTTTCGCGGTCTCTTTCAATCCCTAACATTCTGTGATTCTGTTATCCAACCCATTTTGAGTGGGCTGCAGATCCCTCACTGCAAGAAGCCCCTTGAGAGCAACAGTCAGAGGCAGAGCAGGTAACATGCTCATGGAGCGGATTCGGGAAGATCAGAATTATGTTTCCCCACAGGTGCTCACTCCTCAGGCGTCTCTCAGCGAGACAAGCTGGCCACCCTGAAGCGCCTTAATCAAATCTGCTTCCTGGCCTGTTCCTCCTATATAGTCTACCAAACCCAGAAGGCTTGAAGCAATTCTTGCCTTTCTTCTTTAAGCTTTTAGTTTTTAAAGAGTCATCCAGTGTTACCTTTTTTAAAGGGAGCCAGAAGGATGAGAAGGCAGATGCAAGAGACACCAGCAATGCAGGCAGAGGAGCCAGCAATAATCAAGGGAAATGATCTTGTAAAGAGATTCTCTGCTGTTATCGCTGGCTCTGAGGAAGAAAAAGCAGAACTAAGAGGAAACGACCTGCTAGATTGTTTCTGCTTCTAGATCAATAAATAAAGGTTCTGCAGTTTCCCTGGAAGGTATTCTGCTGTCGCTGCAGACTGACACTAACACATTCAAGTCAAAGTGAGATTACTTTCTAACAGCAGCCACTTAATCATGAGCAACGACGGAGTCACCCTGGCGACTTTCGGATCAGATTTTAAAATCACAGAGCAGACAGAGCTGCTGAGATCCTCACTTAGAATGTAAATTTAAGGTAATTTATCAACATGGAGTCAGATCTAGAAAAGCAAGGAGTTACCTGAAATATTTCCTTTGTAATTTAAAAGATTTCTGCTTTACAGCCAGTTATCAACAGCTCAAGGTAAGGAAAGGCTATTGTACAATGCCCTGAACACAGAACTAAATGCTGTAAAATATGAAACTAAAAGAAACCCCTGGTGTCCTGAGTTTCAGCCTAAAACTGTTCACACAGCTGGTGATTCCTATCAACATTGGTTGCTTGCTGCCTTCAAGAACTTCCTGTGCAGCAAAACTCTGGGAAAAAAATGGAAACAAGAAAAAAGAAAGAGAGAGAGGAAACAAACATTTAATCATTCAAATCTGCAGGCAGTCAGGATTCGCTGTGGTTGCATATGTGGCAACAACAACGGTTTAAGAATCTCCTGGCTGTTGACTTTTGTTTCTTTGTTTAAGGTTTGAATAAATAACTCAGAGAAGTTTTCTTTGGTATCTCAGCTCTTATTAATTCAAAACTTACAGGAAAGTTAGTCTGACAGTTCTGGAAGATTATATAAATAAAAAAGCTGAGAGGCTGTCTTTTTAAGATTGTGAAGAGATCTATATCTTTCACTGGTTAAGTTGTTCAATGCCAAATGAACACAGTCTAGGCCCCACAAGCAGAATTTAAATCTCTCTGGGGAGTATGAATATTTGGCACCTAATTTGGTCAAGATATCTATTTCTGATTGCTCCTAAAAGGCATTTAAAGCTGCAGTCATAAGTTTACTCTGACGTACTCTATGAGCCCCCTCTCTTTCCACGGCTTTGGAAGGTCATCAACAGGGAATAGCGTCCAAGATTTCATGTTCCAGTCATGCACTCAACTGACAAGAGTCTGATGATGCGTATTTTTTTCTCTTACTCAATTTCCTTTTTATTTTTTTTTCCTTCAGTCCTGTGTAGTGGCTGGGTAATTTCATATTCACTTTTTCAATCAGATGATGGGTGGCCTATTCAAACTCATTCTGTTGCTTAGAGATCTAACTCTAGTTTCAGTGGAAAAATGATAGTTTGAACACATTGAAGGTCTGACCCATCATTGTATCAAGTAGAGACACCTGTGAAAGGCTGCAGAATAATTTACATAGTAAGTTATTACTAAGGATAATGCCTTTTTTTCTGAGTAATATAAAAGAACAAAAACTGATCCAGAAGCTTTTTTTTTTTTTTTAATCTTAACTTAGCTCTTAAGACATAGTTGTTTTGATGTATTTACACAGCAATGGTCTTTTTAGCATATTCTTTCATATCTTATTCTGGTTTTGCAGTTCTTTGGCAAGTGATTAAGCCTGTTTTTTTTGGCATGCAAAGCAAGCTTCAGTTGCCACCTGCCACAAAGGTTGGGTTTGTGGAAATGAAGGCTGGAGAATTTGGCAGGATACTCCCAGGCTGTAAAAAAGCCTTACATCAAACTGGAAGTTAAGCACTACGTTAAAGAGTGAAAGGTGCTTCCATAGACCGAAGAGAATTAAAAACCAAAGAGAAAGAAGTAGTTAGAGAGCAAATTGTAGTCAGAAAGTTCTAAGACTTATGTCAGCATTAAAATTCACTATGGGATGAACTCAAATTTGAAACTGATCCCAGGCAGAGTAAGATGATTTGTAACTGTCTCATAAGATGGAGTACTCTCTGAATTTGGACAGATTCCATACATTGTTGCAAGCCCAGAAATCCAAGAAATAAAAGATGCACCATGTTTAATTGCAGCTGGCAGTTAAACAAAACATCGCAATGCTGTCATATTTAAATTGATGCCATTTTAAATGATTACATGGTAAAAGATTTCCTGCTGTTTATCTGCAGATATTCTGCAAAAATAAAGAAAAATAATGGCTCCCATGACCATGAGACATAGATTGCTATTTTTTCCTTATGTTTACAGCGCAGACCATAGGAGGGAAATTATGCAAGGAAAGCAGCCCATCAGTTTTCAAGCCAGAGGTTTCAATCACAAATGCAGTGTGACAGCAGACATTTTCCTCTGTCAAAAAGCAACAAAAGAAAGAAAATGGGGCCTGCAGACAAATTGGTGATTCAGGGAAAAAAAAAGGCAGAAGAAAGAGTCAGTGATCAGGAAGCCTGAGACATTGCTATATGTGATGCATGCATACAAAACAGGAGTGCTTGGTCACTGCCATGTTTTTGGTTTTAATTTGTTGACCAAATGGGTGTTCAGGGAGCACAGCTGCACTCATCTCTAATGGTCTGCATCCATCCAGTTCTTGTCCCTTTTAAATGGCTAGGGTATAGATGTGCCTGCATATTTGGCAGTGCCAGCTTTAATTGCTTGTAAAGGTCACATAGGCTTTTAGAGACACAAGAGCTTCAAACTCTCCAGGTGTCAGATGGGAAGAGCATCTTCTGATCTACAGTGACATGCTGGGATTAAGTATATAGTACCTGCCTGGCAGTAGGACTGTCTGGGAATAATATTCTGGAATTCAATAATGTATCTCAAATGACTCCTCAAGGGCTTCTTCAAATGTTTTCATGAAGTTCTAGTATCTCCTCAGTAATGTCTGCGATCTCTCCAGTTACTTCCATATTTGTAAATAATACATGGCTCACAATGGGTATAAGTAATGATCCAGGAATATGAGATACCTGTTTCTATTCAGAAGGCCTGTTAGTTTCACTGTTTCTTTCTGTTAGCATCCTGAAATGGTTGTACACAGGCAGAAAAATTCTAGGATGGAATTAATTGTCACCAGGTAAAGCAAACTCATGCTGCAGACAGCCACAGGAAAAAAAGAAATTATCTTCCCTATATTATTAGTCCATTTTTAGCAAGTGATAGCATTATAATACCTCTTCACTGAAGATAATTAATGTTCTAAGTTCTCATCCAGCAACCTACAGCCAAAATGGCCCCACTGAAACGTAATTCTCATCAAGGTCAGAAAGGTTGAACACAACTTTGTCAGGGAGTAACTAGATTTCTGTCCAAGTAAACACTGGCACTTCTAGAATTTGATACCTGCTGCCTGATTGATTTGTACTTCAAAGCATTTGCACTGCATAGTACCACACTGGCAAAGCCAAACTTCTGATCAGCTTCATGGTTTCTTTTAGTCAGAGAAATTAAAAAAAAAAAAGACGCATCAAAGAGCTGCTTCTTCTTGCAAATGGACAAAATATTCAGTTATCAATTTTTTTAAAAGATCTGGTTATTTTCAAAGATCTGAGGGAAAAAGTTGTCAAAGAAGAGGTCACAGTTTTGTCCTTTTCTATTGAGACTGATGTGGCTGGGTAAGTAAGCACACTGCCTTGCTCTGTTGCCTTGCCTATCTGGTACAGGGCAGCATTTGAAAGACTTGTTTTGTAATGCCACAGTCTAATATTCCAGCTGGCCTTTTAACAAGTTACAGGGGAAGAAGATAAACATCAAGCCCTTCTCATGTCTGTGACAAAATTAGAAGCGCTCTGTAATGATTTACAAAAACTATGTGTTGACCTAGTTCTCGCCGTGCTCACTATACTGCATTGGCTTAGTTTACCTGGAAATGTGAAGAGAGAAAAAAAAACAAACAGAAATGGAAGAATAGGCTGAGATAAGCCACCTCTCAGCAAACACTTAACAATTGTTAAAAGACAATGCCAGGACAGGAAAATGCCTGGGAATTCAAAGATCCAAAAAAAAAAAAAATCAAAAATCTGGCAGACTTCAAAGGGAAGATTTTCTCAAGATAAATATTCTTTGGTTTTAAGAAAGCTTTTTAGTTATTGAATACTTTTTTCCTCCAACTTCCAAAAGAAGAACTGCCAGGGCAAACATGGTCCCATGTGCTGTGTAAACACAACTGATAAACAGGCCACTGAAGCAGGAGCGGAGGAATTGTGGGATTTCAGCTCTGCTTTAAATGTAAATGTGAGGTCAGAGACTAATAGGAAACCAGGGAAGGTACACCTGAATAAAAATGGCCTGCAAATAACCCCTTGATTTGTTGGTAAACAAGTTAGCGCTTTTCAAAGGAAGGCTCAGTGCTCTGCACTAGTCAATAATGTGAAAAGAGGTGATCTTTTGCTTCATGATTAACAGCTTGAAAAACATATATGGAGAGATTAAGTAATACAAATATTTTAATGTCATAAAAAAGAAATCTTTCTTCCATCTAGCTTCTTCATTCTCTTAACACAATTAATTTGTTCACTTATTTTTGTTCTAGTATACTGTAAAACAAGAGTACGTAGCTCTTGCAACAACTTGAAAACACCACCCAGCTAAGGCACAGACAATAACAAGCCAATTGCTTTTCTTTCACAAGAGGAGCCATCCCTCAAGGAACAATCATCACAACCTTTCATCTCCCACCCAAGCAACCCCAAGGATGACTCAGTCCAGCTCAAGCCTCTCCCTCTTCCCCATTGTCTGCAGTGGGCGGTCATAAGAGCCTGTACTCTCCTTGTACTCGATCTTGAAATGAAGTCATGGCCCTGTGTTTGTGACATCCCATTCATTTCCATGGAAACAGATTGCCAGTTCGCAGGCAGGGGTTTGTGGCTTCACTGGTACATAAAGAGAAAGAACTGATCTCTGGGAAAGGAAACTCTCACTGGAAACAGCAGCAATACACGTGGTTTCTGATAGAAACAGACATATTATCACCCTTCCTATTTCTCTTTAACTTCCAATTGACATGCCTGGCTGCACTTACATCTTTGTAATCAGTGATGCATCATTCATAGTGATCCACACCTGCTCTGAAAGACATTTTTCAAGGCTCCATTTTACCTTACTTCCTCTTCTCCATTTTAATTTTTTCCTTTTGACGTTCACAAGGGATTCAAGTCACAAAGCAAACATCCTTCCCCACCTTCCATCTTAATTTCTTTCTCATCATCCGTCTCACCTATCAGAGTCATCTCCAGCATTATTCATCCCTTGTGTCTTTCAAGAACCCTTTACAGGTATCTGCTTTGATCTTATGTCTTATGTCTTTTATCCTAGTTTACCAAAAGCACTAAGATATGCAGAAGTAGGCAGAGGACTGTCGTGCCAACCAAAATGAACTAGATTCTGCCCAGTTTGGTAGTTTGGAGTTTGACCCAGATCTTTCAGTCCCAGGAATTATCATCAGCACTTTCTTTGGATTTCTCTTTCCACCTTGCTATCACTTGGCTGGATTGTTGTAAATTAGGACTGCCTTCAGGCTATTCTGGTTTGCATTCAAGCTGCCACTAGCCCATGGAGCTATTTGGAAATGTTGATGCTGGCTGCAGCATAGGTTCACTCCAACTGTTCTTCCAAATCTTTTCATCTAGAAGTCACAGAACACTGATTGGGACACAAATGTGAGGTCATTTGTCTTCCTACATATTTATAAAGGACCTTGGTGGTCCTGTGCAAATGTCTCAAACTATTCCCCCTTTCCTGAGTGACTCTGAACCAAATGATCTGGTGTGAGCTACACCTGTCCTCTCCCTGTGTGCTCCTTGGCTGTAGGAAGTTCTTCCGATTTCCTTGCTGCAGCTGTTCATGCTTCTAATGAGAAAAAGGAGAAGTTGAGCAGGGCAGGACCTCCTGTTATTTAAAATGAGGCCCTAAGTGACATACCCTCACCATCAGCTTGTAGACAGGACTGACGTTTTCTCTGAGATCTAACAGAGACTGCAGAAACAAGAAACCATTGATTTAATGAGTCTTTGATCTGAGGAAAGCTGCCCAGTGGGGAGATGGTGTGGGATGACACAGAATCAAACAAGCATCCATGCTCCAGTCAAAGGCTAGGAAAAGGGGATGTTTATAAACCAGGAGCAGCTGCATAGCACTTGCTGTGTCCTGGAGCCAAACACACCTGCCCCTGAGACAGTCACCAGGATGCAAAGCCATACACTTTGAGATATTAAGTTCAAGGTAAGAATAAGATCTGGCTATTGTGCTACCTCCCTTATAGATGACAACAGCTCTTTGGCACATTAAATGGTCCAAAGAAGGGCAACAATGCTGGTGAAGGGTCTGGAGAATATGTCCTGTGAGGAGCGGCTGAGGGAAATGGGACTGTTTGGCCTGGAGAAAAGGAGGATGAGGGGAGACCTTATTGCTGTCCACAACTACCTGAAAGGAGGTGGTACAGAGGGTGTTGTTCTGTCCTCCCAAGTAACAATGATAGGACAAGAGGAAATTGCCTCAAGTTGCATCAGGAGAGGTTTAGATTGGATATCAGGAAAAATTTCTTCACTTTTCATTTAGAAAAGTTTATTCACTGAAAGGGTTATCAAGCACTGGAACAGGCTGCCCAGGGAAGTGTTTGAGTCACCATCCCTGGAGGTATATAAAAGATGTGTAGATGCGATGCTTAGGGACATGGTTTATTGATGGACTCGGGCACTGTTAGGCTTACAGTTGGACTCAATGATATTAAACATCTTTTCCAACCTAAATGATTCCATGATTCTATGAAATAGACTCAGGAGGACAGAGATAAGAACAGAAAAGGTGGCAGAGCAAAGAAAGTCGCAAGCTGTGGATGATCCATGGGTCTCCCTTTGTTTCTCTCAGGAATATGTATTTTAATGCACTCAGTATCAAAGATACGAAGATCTGCTGTAAGGCAGAACACATTAAAATATTAAAATCCATAATTTTTGGAAAACAACTTTAAACAGAAGATGAAATGTATACTAAATTAATACTCAGAAAATGTGGTAGTCAAAGTAAGGGATCATTCTGATGGCATAATAGCAGTATGCTTTTGAGTTGTCTTCTGTGTAAAAGAGTGGCCCCTGGTCATATAAGTTTGTCCCATGGAAGGCAGTGGGACTACCTGTCTGTGCAATGATTGCAGGTTTGTGCTGTCCTTCAGTAGCTGACTATCAGAAATACTAGTTTGTTTTATCAACTAAATAATTCATGGATGTAATGTGAAAAGCTCATTTTCAATTTTGCTGGACATTGTGGAAGCTTCTCACGACAGCTTTCACCTTATTTTCTTTTGGTAGAAGTTTCCATCTGCTGTTTTCACAGATGGCTTAAATAGCATCTCTGGCTTTGGTTTATCACACAGCTCTGGTGTGAGGCTGCATGTCCATGCTGTGTCCTAAATACCTGTAGTTTCCTTTCCTGAATCCAGCTGTCCATCTGGTAACATGCTGGCTTGCAGAATGGCTCCCCCTGGCCCACAGACACCCGTGAGAAAGACACCCATTTTCATGAGGGAGCTCTGAGTGGCCAGCTTTCCTTCATACAGGTTCAGGACCCAGCCAGGGTGTACTTCAGTGTGCCACAGCGTGGCCCTACCCCAGAAGCTTCTCACACTGCAAGCATGCTTAAAGTTTTATGTTAAATGGACTCGGTGTTTCCATAGGACACTGCGCTGCTCTGTGTGGACATGCAGGCCTGTTTGGGCTTTGTGTTTTCTAAAGCAGCAGCAGCAAATCCGAGTGGTTAGATGAATATGGTAGAGCTCACACAACACCTAACAGTGCGAGACATCTAGCTTATTAGTTGTTCAGACCATGAGTGAAAGTAGCCTATCACGAATAGCTACCTGTGCTACATCATTCCTGAGAAAAGATCCAGAGCTGTTCATGCTGTTAAGCAATTGCAATTGCTTTACTGCATTTGCCTGGGGCAAATGTTAACAGTGACACTGCATTATATGTTGACAGAGACACAAAGACATGAACTTCAAAGTAAATAATTGTCTAGACTAATTCTTCCCCTTAACAGCACTCTACAGTAGCGTCAGAAAGCAGTACAGACCTGAGAGTGAATTAACACTTGGCTCACCTGTACAAAGGAACTGGGCATTATGATGCTCTTTTCAAAGCCAGGAGAACTAGAGCAAAGAGATCAAGACCAATGTTCTCCGTCTGTCCTAGCTCAGGTACTTGTGTTAGGAAGGATTAAACTGTTACATTCTCCAGATCTTTATTACAATACCTACAATACATTTCCAGAAACATGCTCCTGAGAATTTCTTGCTGCTCAAAAATGCCTTGGCTATTCATCATTAAGTATGGAAGCTATCTATTGCCACTCAAAGCACCTTGTAAAAATGGTGATATAAGCAGGAGGGCCCAATTTGCTCTCTTGTCTGTATCATTCATCTAAGTGAGCTTCCATGACACCCTTAACCCAGATTTTTTATTTGGGTCTCTACAGTTGACTCCCTTGAATAAAAGCACCTACATAAATGATCTGCTTTAGGAAAGCATTGAATGTCTATGGCATTTAGTCTACCTTGGGACTGTATAATCTGCTCATGCTTTTTGGTCATTGGTGTCCCTGTTGAGGAACTTTAAGAATAAAGAGACACAAAAGAGTAGATGGGACATGTGACCAGGCCCAGCAGCGGATCCCTGGATGGAAACCCTGCTGAAACAGGGATCTTTAGATAAACAGCAAAGTCTGCTTTCTGCAACCTACAGCAGTTTTATTCTCCAAATCACATTGTCAATTCAAACTGTGGGAAATAAATGTAACCAGCAAAATTTGGGACCATGACTTCTCCCTCTATGGGAAGCATTACATTTAATAGAGTACTTTTTTCATCCACATAAACACCTAGTGTACCAATAACAAAGACCCTTATGTGGTAGGAATTAAGCAATTATAACTGCAATGTCTGCCACTCTGTTGCTGTGGAGCTAATCCTAGCACAGGAGAAAAGATCTTGCCTTTTTGCTTTATCCCCTGGACAACCATCCTACATAAACAAACTGCTACCTCATTCCTATTGATGGAAAGAGGTCCTCACCAGTGGTGCCAGAAGGGCTCAACTGAGCCTGTGCCAAAAGAACAAATGGTGTCAGCACATTTCTTAAGAATCCGGATGACAACATCACAACAACACATTAGCCTTGATATGAAAACACAAAAACTTCATTATAATTGTCTGACAGAAATGTGCACAGAGGCTGATTGGGTTTCTGGGTCATGATGGACACAATACAATATGTTCATAGCACAGACTGTGCTTTTTCTCTTCTTGTCGACTGCCAATGGCTTTCATTCTCTTTGACTTAGAGTAATTGTCTTCTTCTTTTTTTATTCTTTCCCTTCTGAGCTCTTCTCCTCCCGTGCAATTACCTCCAGCTTCACTAGGTCTTCAGTTCTTCCCATCCTCGCCTCCCCTTCCTTCCATTTTGATAAATCTACTTGCCAGATCAGCACCATCTTTCTGCTTCCTTTCATATTTAGGGTGACACTTTTCCTAATCCCTGTCTTTTTTTGCCAACTTTGATTTGTTTCTCAAAACTACGTTTTTTCTTTTCATGAAGGATCCCAACATCTTCAAGAGAAAAAGTAATAATACATGATCTTACTCATCTTACTTCCATTCTCTCCCACAACACTTTCCTCCCTCCCATCCCAACTTTCTCTCCTTTTCTCCTCACACCTGCACTGCCATAGGAGCTCTGTTCCATGACATGTCCCAGTCTCCCTTCTTTTTTTCTTTTTTTATCATGGTATTTTCACTTTCCTACTGTTTTTTTCCACTCCTATCACAAAGTTTATTGTCTTTCCTGTATTAAAAACACTCTTGAACTTCTCTTTGCTCCTCCAGCCACTGCTGTATCTTCTTTCTTTCTTTAATCTCTAAGCTCACTGAATAATTTCAACTCCATCCAAGCTATCTTCTTCCCCTTACATTCATCAGCAGCCGCACTTAATGAGGTCTTTAACGATATCTTCTAATAAAAATTTTAGAGAAAAATACTCCATCCTTAGATATGCCAGTCATTTTTTCAGAGGCAACCTGAGTCTTTTTCTTGAAATCGTACTTCCTCTCACCACCTCACACCACTATGGTGTCCCATGGTCTTCTTTCTCTCTTCAGCGTATTTGTTAGAAGCATGTCCATGTCCTCTCTTAGAAGCACGTCCTCTTGTCCCCTCTCGGGGATCCCAAATGTGTCTGTCCTTGCTTCCATTCTCACTCATCTTTATATCTTACCTCTGGTTAATCTCATCAATAGAGCTCAAATTCAATTATCCTCTCAATACAGATGACCTACAAATCTCTTTCTCTGCCCACAACCTCTCCTTTAAAATCTTAGCTGAATACCATCGTAGCACCAAATTCTCACTAACTGCAACTCTGTTAACCTGTTTGTGAGTTCTGCTCTGCCTCAAATATTAACTTTGTCTGTTCCCTGCAGTCTCATCATGAGGAGTCACTTCCCCATTTTTCTCTGTCATTGCAATGACTCTTAGTTTCCACTTCCAGCTGGTTCCTGGTATCACTTTGCAGCATTCATTTATTATTATATTATTGTGTTAATTACACATATCTCATTTAATTTTGCTGGGAGTTAAAAATCTGAGTATTTTTAGAACCATATTTAAACTTGCACATACTTGTAAGTTTAATTCCCATCTGAGCTGCAAACTCTCTGGCATTTCAGAATAAATATGTTATTTTTATTATAAGATTTATATTAAAAATGTACATCATCTATGATTTCAGATATTCTCTCTTGTCCAACACAAATACTTATCATCATATCTCCATCAGTTCAATTACACTTTCTTAAGCAAATGCCAATCATCATCCAGCTGGACCAGATGATCATTTTCCTGGTGCAGAGTTCTTCCTGTGCCAAGCCCTACCTTGCAGCCATCTCTGTCTCCTTCTGCAGATGTCTTAAGTATTCTTACAGGTTACTGTCATCCTACCTGTTTGGTTTTGCTTCTAATCAGCCCTCAGCACTGGCCCTTTCATCATCTGCTTGTTCAATTTTGAAATAAACACTTCCACGCTGTCTGCAAGGCAGCGCAGTACACTTAACAGCGTCAATCTGTAAGTATGTGCAAAGGAAATTAATTTTCCTCTAAAAGCCACCTGAAAACATTCCTTTGACAGGTAGTCTTGGGGGGAAAAAAAGTAAAACAGTGCTTCTTGTATGGTAGGGCTACTGGCATGGACCAATATTGCTTCATTGTTTGTCAGTTTGTTGATGTATTTATTGTATCATGACCTATACTAGACTGAAAATTTTTTGGATCAGGGATCATCTGTTCTGTCCTAGTATGGTGACTACTAGGTGTTACAAAACAGCATAGACAACTACCACTTATCATGTGCAGGAACAGTAATTTTAGCATGTTTTCCTGAAAGAAACTGTCAACTTCTGCTAATATTATACTTCTTATATGGGAAAAGAGAAAAGCAGGTTTTGCAGCCAGTTTGTTTGCAGTCTTTAGTAAAGGAAAAAATGTCAAAGTGATTTTACTGTTGTTCTCAGCAATCCTTCCCCAAGGCAGCAATCCTTGATGTGCAGACACTGTTGATTAGAGGCTAGCGGTGCGCTCCAGCCACTGCCTCCTGACTCACCCAGAGGTGAGGAAGGCAGGTCTCTGCTTATTTACATTGCAAACAGAGGTGATAATTTAATCCCCAAATCCAGTGACTTTCACTTCTGAAATAATAAATAGATATTTAGAGAGAGAAATGCTGTTTGTAGAAATGAAATAGCTGGATATTAGCAGCAACGTGGGTGTTTTTCCACAAGGGCAGCCAAGTGTAACAGAGTCACCCAGAAATCTTCAACCTCAGTGCTTTTCGTCACACTCAGTTGGTGGTCCCCCTGACATTTATTTATTTGGCTCCATTCCAATAATTTGGATGATAAATAGCGTTTTATCAAGTGTGTGTACCACTATCATCTGGCAGTATGCACAGCAGATTGCACCAAGTATAAGCTGCAGAACAGAAAAGATGGACCTGCATCTGTATTACATTTTCAGATAGCAAGAACCATGATTCCTGTGATTAATTTTAAAGCATATAAAATTGTTTGTTTGTTTGTTTGTTTGTTTTTCATTTAAACTAACTGAGAAGAAAATAGGCTATTAACTTGGGTTTTAAACACTTTCCCACAGAGGCAGAAGCCTAGGGAATACAAGCTTCCTCCCTCTCCTATATAAACCCCTAAACTAGTACAAAGAAATATTAATACCAAAGATGTACTATGTCAAGCAAATAGGCACAGCACATATTTCTTTGAACTACTGATAATTCAACACTGGTCAAGAAGAGGGCAGAGCTGTGATGCCGTCTCTGACACACACTGTTGAGCATCTCCTCTACTGATAAGAAGTGTTTGTATTTCTCATATTAAAAAAAAAAAAAAAGTGTGAGAGAAAGTCTGTACATGTAACCTTGTATGAGATTAGATCTATAGGGTGAGACTACTTCATTTGTTTCACATTCAGGCCAAGTTACTGGCAGCTCTAGCAGAGTGGAGTTCCAGCTCAGTGCACACAGACACTCAGATAATTGGTCTACAGGAAGAAGGACCACAATAATAACCTGATTTTTCATCATATTAGTTGTTCAAATCATGCCTAAGTCCATCTTTTACATTACCTTCCAACATAACATATTTATAAATAATTCTTGTTTATAAAATACATTTTATAGCAGCTAGGATGCTTTTTAATTTGGTTGAAGAACTAGTGTTCATTTTGGTGTTTCTCTGTGGCAATTTCAGTATTAAATGCTTTCAGCTTGGGATATCATTTGAGTTCATGCTAAGAAAGACAATAATTTGATGTAGCAGCTGGTTGTTAGAAGCTTATATATTTCATATTCAGCACACACATACCTCTTAATCCTAAATAAATTATATTAATCACAATTTAATTATGTGGCTGCGCTATTAAATTAGTATTAGGGACTAGAGTCAACAATGAAACTAAGCTGAGTTTCACCATCTGTATATCAGGCTTTGTATGTCCTCCTGGGTATTTTTACAATATTTAAATTTTAAAAGTAATAATCACCTATGGATATTAAACCACCTCTGACAGTTGGCACTTATCCACTATTAATGGACAACCAGGGGTCTCCTTCACTTACATGTGTAATTTAGTCATCATTTCGTGATTAATTACAGAAAAAATATTTTCTTGGTAGAGTAAAAATGAATGGAGTTAGTTTCTTGTATGGAAAGGTGCTGAAGACTCATCTTCCATTAGAAGCCTGGGATCTGCAAACATGCAGCAGTTCACAGGAGCCATCTCTAAACAATGACCAAACGCTGAAGGTTGCAGTGTTAGAAGTGGGTTTATGTTCTACACATACAGAAGGTCTGACCCTGACATCAAACAAAATTCCCATTTATTTAACTGACATTTTCCTCAAGTGAAATCTGAAGGTCCAGGTCATCCCCCTGCATGCAGATAACCACATGAACCTCTGTTGCCTATGGGGCATCTTTGTGGGAAGTATGTGTTTTTAGCTCTCTGGAGTTAGCCAGATAAAGATTACTTTGGATAACTGAATCTCACCAACATCTTTCATACTGTATTCAAACATATATTTTGAATGTGTAAAAATATATAAAATAGGTGACCTCAGCCATTTTTCTTGAAAACTGCGTCTTAAAAACTGGATAAATTGTTCTGCACAACTTCATGTGCTCAGCTCTCTGTTTCATGCAGTCTTGCGTAACTTCACCCAAAATTTATTCCAACTTCAGTGTGGAAACAGAGTTGAAACTCCAGAAAAAATGAGCTATGTGTGAAATGTTTTGCAGAATTTCCTGGTATGAAATGAAGCTCTCAGATCAGGAAAAGAGTTCTGTTTCCCTTCTCTGTACATCATTATTTCGACTACCACTCCCTGCTGAGTTACACATTTCCTTCTGAAGGGTTAACTGAACCTTGCCCTTGCTTTAAATCATCTCTGTCTGTAATGAGGGGATACTGTTACATTTTTGTATGGAGGGGAATATTCTAATTTCTCACAGACTGTACCTATAATGAAGGGGGAATGAAACATACACAAGGAGGGAAGTGGTACAGATGTGATTACTCCAGCTCTCTTTTTCCACGAATTACCCTCAGAATCTCCCTGAGGCACAGCAACTTTCAGACTACCAAGTGACTGGAACAGGGAGGGAGAACATCAGTCTGAAGCAGCTGAAAACCTGGAAACTAGGTACTTGGGAGCATCTTAATATAAAATAAAGTGCGTGGGCACACAGCATTAAATTGTATGGCTGGGGATCTATAAACCTTGCAGCCTTAGGGGCACAAAATAAATGGAGGCTGTAAGCAAGGCCATAGCATCATTCAGCAAACGCTTGGCAGACATTTCCAGTCGAGAGCCAGGATGCGACAATCGAGGAGTGCTCCAGCTGAACATGACTGATTTTATTTGTATGGCTTTGGCAGTGTAGCTTCGGCAGTCTGCCTCCCTCATTCCTCAGTTTGGTTGCTACTACTTTGGCGGGTTTGTTAAGGAATCTTGTTTACTGTGTCCAAGCACCAGATGATCTGTCTTCAGCAAATGTCGTCCCTCTCCTGTTGTCACCTCAGGTTTTGTCCCTTATATAAGTGACCACATAGTTGCATAGGGCTGCTCACACTGATTTGTGCTATTGTGTTTTGAACCAAGGGAACACATTAGAGCACATCTAACTTGCAATATTGTTTACAGGGATTTTAATTCTAAATGGTCAAGTCTTCTTGTAGGAAAATCTCCCTGTTTTTTGCTACTTGGCAAATTTACTTGCTAGCTTGCATCTAGTCAATGGGCAGATCAAAAGGAAAAATGCAACCACGCAATTGTATAGACTAATGAGAAATTTAGGATAACAGTACACTGAGGAAGTATATGATTCACATGAAGAATATGACACTGCTTCTCAGAAAAGAGATGAGCTGCAGAATGCATTTAAACCCTTGCATGATCTTGAAACTAAGATACTAATATAATTGCCATCTCCTTTTTATGTGATATAGGGTATTTCCGTGACTTTTCATCTTTCATTTTAGTTTGATGGACAGTCTTGGGGAGGTATTTTGGGGAACACAGGAGAGGAGATGTGGTACATATAGAAAAGGATCCCTGTGGGCTAAATGGCTATTACCAGTTGGCCAAGGTTGAAGAACTCAGTTCTTTTCAGTTTTGTGTTGTTAAGTGCTTTTACTGAGTTTGGTGATCATGAATTGAAACAACAACAGTTTACAATGAATGAAGAGAAAAACTTTTTCAGCGAGAGGAGAAACCTGCATTGGAACATCTTCACAGCAAGGTTATGCCATCTTCATTTTTGGAAACCTACGTGAACAAAGCCCTGAGAGACCTGTCCTGCCCTTACAGCTGACCCTGCATGCAACAGGAGGATGGACTCTGAGTCCTTCCCACCACGAATTATCATGTGATCCTCTGAGTCTGTGAATCACTTCTTTAAGGTAACGTTTTAGAAGTAAGTCTTTAGAAGGTCTTGCACAAGGTACCTGTAAGGACTTGAAGGAAAAACACAGACAAAACACACTTGGCTGGAACCGAGGAGTTGTTACAGGTGAGAAAACTCTCTGTTTGTGTGAGGCAAGAACCTTTTCTCCCTTTTCATGGTTACCCTTGCTTACCATTCAAATTACAAAGGATATTTCCCTGTAGAAAAGGTAGAAAATGTCCAAAATCCACAATTTAAAGATGCTGCTCAAGAAAAAAAAGTACATTTGCTTCATGTAAGTGTTCAAACACAGCAAAAGCATTTGAGCAAGCAAAAAACCTGTGGTAACATCTTTCTTTCAGTGGTATTCTCGAAGAGTGTCCTATTAGTGATTTACAACTAGTTATGGTGACAAATTTTATTTGTATGTGTAAAAGAATGTCCATGAAATTTAGCTACAGCTTCTGTCATCTTATGGGACAGGAACTCCTATTTGGCTTTCCAGTCTGTTTGTTGAGATGAGCTTGGGGGTATTGGTGGATGAAAAACTGAATAGAACCCAGCCATGTACACTCTCAGCCCAGAAAGACAATTGTATCCTGGGCTGCATCAAAGGAAGCATAGCCAGAAGGTCGAGGAAGGTGATTCTGCCCCTCTGTTCTGGTGAGACCCTACCTGCAGTACTGCATTCAGCGCCAAGTTCCCCAGCATAAGAAAGGCATGGACCTACTTGAGGAGGTCCGGAGGAGGCCCATAAAGATGATGAGGGGCTGGAGCACCTTGCCTATGATGACAGGCTGAGAGAGTTGGGGTTGTTCAGTCCTGGGGAGACCTTACTGAGGCATTTCAGTACTTTAAGGGGTGGCACAGGAAAGATGAGGAGGGACTCTTTATCAGAGTGTATGGACACGACAATGGCTAATGGTTTTAAACTGAAAGAGGGTAGAGTGAGTGTCACGAGGACGGAGCCAGGCTCTTCTCGGTGACAACCAATGGTAGGACAAGGGGTAGTGGGTTCAAACTGGAACACAAGAGGTTCCACTTAAATTTGAGAAGAAACTTCTTCTCAGTGAGGGTAATAGAACACTGGAACAGTCTGCCCAGGAGGGTTGTGGAGTCTCTTTCTCTGGAGATATTCAAATCCTGCCTGGACATCTTCCTGTGTAACCTCATCTAGGTGCTCCTGCTGTAGCAGGGGGATTGGACTAGATGATCTTTTGAGGTCCTTTCCAATCCCTGACATTCTGTTATTCTGTGATTCTGTGAGATCGAGATTAAATATTAGGAAGGTTTTTTGGTTTTGTTTTTTTTTTACTGTGAGGGTGGTGAGGCACTGGAACAGGCTACCCAGAGAAATGGTGGATATCCCCTCCCTGGAAGTTTCAAGGCCAGGCTGGATGAGGCTTTGAGCCACCTGGTCTAGGGGAGGGTGTCATTGCCCATGGTAGAGGGAGATGGAACTAGATGATATTTAAGGACCATACCAACCCAAACCGTGCTATGGTTCTATGATTCTATGAGTCTATGATTCTATGAGTTTATGTGTGTATGAGTTTGTGAGTCTATGGTTCTATGAGTCTCTGATTCTATGAAAGTGCATGCACCGTGGAGAAAGGGATATTTGTATTCTTTATGAAAATGTGGAATTGTGTGATAAAGTCTAGTTAAAAAAGCTTCTATAATGCATCCGTCAATACAATTTGAATATCCAGTAACACAAATGGTTAAGAGATGGCTTCCTCAGTATGATAACACTACAGACTGAACCATTTTGGCTTGCGGTGGGTACA
Organism: Columba livia; assembly: GCF_036013475.1. NCBI lineage: Eukaryota > Metazoa > Chordata > Aves > Columbiformes > Columbidae > Columba > Columba livia. Next base: position 122,714,612 of record NC_088603.1, on the reverse strand, counting down.
AGCTCTTCTGCAATCTCTTCATCTTATTTCCCTCTGATCCTGCGAACTGCAGAGGATTTTCCACAGGTTTCAATGCTGGAGATTATTGCTTTCCTGCTCCTCTAGTGTAAATGTATCATCATCTGAAGTGTAAGTTTTATATACCATCTTCTGTATTCACAGAGAAAAAAGGAATTTATTTTCCCTAAACCACTTTTTTAGTCAATCCCTCAGGGATGGTGCTGCTGAGTGGTGCCAAACGTGTTCTGTGTCTAATTCTGTCTCTAATACCTAACGTGAAGATTTCCAATCCATAGACTGTGAGCACAGAGGGACTGACAGTAGGAAAAAGGAAGCTTTCTCGTTGTTCCTCCTGGATTCAAACTACGAAACCCTCCAAATCTGCAAACCAATAGAATCACAGAATTACAGAATGTCTTGAGTTGGAAAGGACCCACAAGGATCATCAAGTCCAACTCCTGCATGACAGTCCCCCATGTTTCTGAGGGCATTGTCCAGTCTCTTCTTGAACACTGTCAGGCTTGGGGCTGTGACACCTCCCTGGGGAGCCTGTTCCAGTGCTCCACCACCCTCTGGGTGAAGAAACTTTTCCTAATGTCCAACCTAAACCTCCCCTGGCACATCTTCCTGCCATTCCCTGGGTTCTGCTGTTGGTCACCAGAGAGGAGTTCAATGCCTGCCCCTCCTCCTCCCCTTGTGAGGAAGCTGTAGCCATGCTGAGTCTTCTTCAGGCAGAACAAACCCTGTGATTTTAGCCTCTCCTCCTACAGCTTCCCTCCAAACCCTTTACTAACTTTGTAGCCCTAAATAAAGATGGGAGTTACAGTTAGCAGGACTACTTATGGACCTAGAGTTCAGTATCTAACACACATTAGAAAGAATGGGCACATATCAATAAATTAGTATCTGCAGAAAGAAATCTGTGCATGCACAAGTTGTTTGAAGTCTCTGAACTTCCCTTCCTTCCTTTAATTCAAGTGGAAACCTAAAAAGAGCTGGCTCTTAGAATCAAATCCTGAGAATCCAGGAATTTGTAGTTGCAAAAACTGTTTTTCTACTTTAAGCTTAAACATATTCACATCACTAACAAAGAATCATTGTTTTGCTTCCAGAAATATGTTGGTGATCAACTTATTAGTGAAGCTGGTCATGCAAAAGATACACTTCCCTGAGACTGTTGCACAGTAACCGTACATAATGTCGCTGAGCAAGTTGCTATGTGAGGAGAAATCATTTGAAACCTGGAACTGTGAATTTCTGGTGTGATATAACTCAGACAAATTACTTTTGAGAGTCTTACAAATAAAGGATCAAAATTAATGATGCAAATAATGAAACTCCTGGCAGTTGCTTAGTTGATTTTTAGAGAACATGTTTTACTAAACCAGGGCTATGTTAATGCAAAATCTTTATATAGAAGTTGACTTTTAATTAATTAATGCATTGATATATGTGTCCATTAATAAAGTCATGTATATACGTATTCCATCTGTATGTAGTAGTACTAAAATTATTTTAAAGTGGTAGGATTGTGACAACATATTACACTTGATGCTAAAATTATCAGTTTCACATTCAAACTAAAAACAAATTCTTTATATCTAGTATTTGCTGTACTTAAGTGACAATAAATATTTATCAAAATATAACACTAAACAATGCTATTGATTTAGGTTTAACAATGTTCTTAGGCAGCCCATAAGGGCTGGAGCATCATTGCAGCCCAGAAGGCCAATCATATCTTGGGCTGCATCAAAAGAAATGTGGCCAGCAGGGCGAGGGAGGTGATTCTGCCCCTCTACTTTGCTCTGACAAGACCCCACCTGGAGTCTTGCATCCAGTTCTGAAGCCATCAGCACAGGAAAGACTGTGGGAGAGGGTCCAGAGGAGGCCACCAAGATGATAAGAGGGCTGGAACACCTCTCCTACAAGGACAGGTTGAGAGAGTTGGGCTTGTTCAGCCGGGAGAAGAGAAGGGTCTGGGGGCTCCTTATTGTGGCCTTTCAGTACTTAAAAGGAGCCTATAAAGATGGCTACAGACTGTTTAGAAGGGTGTGTTGCAACAGGATGAGAGGTAATGGTTTTAAACTTTAGTTTGGAGAAGAGGATACTGAGAGGTGACCTTATTAGTGTTTATAAATATATAAAGGGTGAGTGCCATGAGGATAGAGCCAGGCTCTTCCCGGTGGCAAACAATGATAGGACAAGGGGTAATGGGATCAAGCTGGAACACAAGAGGTTCCACTTAAATTTGAGAAGAAACTTCTTCTCCGTGAGGGTGACAGAGCACTGGAACGGGCTGCCCAGGGAGGTTGTGGAGTCTCCTTCTCTGGAGACATTCAAAACCCACCTGGACATGTTCCTGTGCGACCTCACCTAGGCGTTCCTGCTCAGGCAGGGGGATTGGACCAGATGATCTTTTGAGGTCCCTTCCAATCCCAAACATACTGTGATACTGTAAACTAACAGAGAGGAGATTCAGGCTAGATATGAGGAAGAATTTATTTATAATGAGGGTGCTGAAACACTGGCCCAGATTGCCCAGAGAGGTGTTAGATGCCCCATCCCTGGAGACATTCAAGGCCAGGCTGGACAGGGCTCTGAGCAACCTCATCTAGTTGAAGATGTCCCTGCTCATTGTAGAGGGGTTAGACTAGATGACCTTTGAAGGTTTCTTCCAACCAAAACTATTCTATGACTCTATGATCATTTTCATAGCTTTTTGTAACAGGAAAAATTCAATACAATTGAGAAAGTGTGGTGGTTTTTTTTTGGTGTACGTGTGATTTTTTTGTTTTGTTTATTTTTTATTTCCAAGCAGAATTTTCTGGAAAAATAGAGTTTAATTACTTGAAATTACTGTTTAGTTTTACCTCTGGTCTCTACATTTATTAAGCTACACATTCAGATGTGAGAAATTAGGAAGTGATAATATGTTTGAAATGTCGTGAGCTTTCATGTGGTCTTTCCAGCAAAGCCTAGGAACTGTAGTTAGATCAAAATCTGTTGTGGAAAATAAAAATAATAAACATCCCCTGCATTGAGAGCTATGATGAGACCTTGCTTCCAATGGAGTTTATGTACTGTATAGATAAACTAAACTTTCAGATAGCCCAGTGAGATCAGGATTTCACTCTTGAACGATCCTTTGTCAAAGCAACATATTTTACAATAGTATTTTCAGACATAGAAATTTATTAAGAATTTTCAAACAAAGTGTCTTCTGGAGGCTAACAGATGTTTTTTCCTCTCTCTCTGTCATTCTGTCTCTCTGTCTTTCTGCTGCATTGTTTACCTCTTTTTTTTTTTTTTTTTTTCTTTTGAATGGCTCTAAATACATATGAGTGAACATTTCTTACTAATACCCTGGCAGAAAGCTTTAGATAGCAAATCAGAGAACAGAAATAACTGTATCTACTTGAAACAACTTAAGAACATGCCTTGTTTGCAATGCCACCGCCACAAAACACAACACTTGACCACAACCCCAAACTTCTGATTTTATAATTAGGAGCCAGTAAGTTGAATAAAATGAGTATTTTCTAAATGGAAATTCTTTAGATAGAGGGTATTTTAGTACATTTGTTGTAAATCTGGAGTCCTGGATAACACTGAACCCTGAAATGATTTTTTTTTTTTTAGTTCAGAAGTTAAATTCATCTCTATTAACATCTACCCTCTGGAATAAAGTAGTCAGATTGCAGCTACACCCATTTGAAACTTTTTCAGCAAAACGTAGAATCAGACAAAACTCAAGTATCAGCTCATGTTTTCATACTTACCCAATACTTAAGCCAGATTCCCCACAGTTTACAGAATTTATAGTTAACTTGGACAAAGTTTTGAGCAAACCTGGGGTTAATTATGACTTCATGTAGAAACCATGGTAAACACTGTGGTTTTGTAGAATTTTGATTCAAAACTAGGCAAGACTTGTGGGTTTTGGCTGAGGATCACTGAGTTTCAGTGGTGTGTTAACCCAAAATTGAAAACAAAAATTGCCTCCAGTAATATTTTTTAAAAATATAGGGCATTGAAACTCCACACAACTGAGCTTAATACACTTCTATTTGCAGCTTGCCAAGCTGTCTCATGACTTTCTGTGAACACCTGGCGAAAACATTTATGAACTGTTGCGATGTTACAAAGTTTTTTTTACCTTGTGTCTTGAATTTTACAAAGGATCACATCGAGTTTTGGGATTGTCCTGTTAATGTCTGGACCTGTGACACACCAGAATGACACAGGTGTTTTTGTGCTTGATGTACATACGTTTTGAAAAGAATACTAGGTCCTTCAAGTGTCAGGGTCAAAGCTTCTTTCTTTGTTCTATGACAACTGTTAATATTGTGTCCAAGTTCTGTAAAAAAGAGGAGAGGAGAGGAGAGGAGAGGAGAGGAGAGGAGAGGAGAGGAGAGGAGAGGAGAGGAGAGGAGAGGAGAGGAGAGGAGAGGAGAGGAGAGGAGAGGAGAGGAGAGGAGAGGAGAGGAGAGGAGAGGAGAGGAGAGGAGAGGAGAGGAGAGGAGAGGAGAGGAGAGGAGAGGAGAGGAGAGGAGAAGAGAAGAGAAGAGAAGAGAAGAGAAGAGAAGAGAAGAGAAGAGAAGAGAAGAGAAGAGAAGAGAAGAGAAGAGAAGAGAAGAGAAGAGAAGAGAAGAGAAGAGAAGAGAAGAGAAGAGAAGAGAAGAGAAGAGAAGAGAAGAGAAGAGAAGAGAAGAGAAGAGAAGAGAAGAGATCCCATCATTCTCAGAGCAGTTCCTAATATCTTGTTTCACCACAACTGTCTCTGGAATAATTTGCTTCAATAAAGCTCCAAGCAGGAGCTGTAATCAAATCCATCTTTTAGAAACAGACTGACTGACAAACTAACAAATAACAAACATTGCTGTCAGTGAGATTGGTGATCGCCAAAAGAATTACCCTGTGCAAATGGAAAACCAAGGGATTACTTGTGTATATCAATTGTCTAAGGGAATTTAGAAATACAACAGTCACCAAGAAACCATCTCTTGTGCGTAGATTCAACTAGAAAAAAATCCCATTTGGGATAATATACCTGAGTTACATAAACTAGGTCTGTATCTCAATATCTATTTAGCACCTCAAAGCTCATTTGATAAGCATTTTTACTCCAATGAAAAGACTGTGTCATGCTTGTCTTGCTTAATAGCCTTCGTAATATTAGAATTTATTAAAAGTTTACTTAGTAGTTTCATATCACAGTAGCAACATCTGTTTAAATTGAGGATTTTTTTTATATGCAATATAATTGCTTGTATGTTCTCACGTTGTTCTTGCATAATGTCAAAAGTTAAATATTTTTGCTTTGCTCTTCTCTTTTCACATATCTAAAAAGCATCAATAAAGTTTTCCAGCAGCAAAATGTAGCTGACAGACTTTTGGGAGGTATTGTTCAAGTCTCTGTGACTATGGCTTCATATTATATTTATATAGCATATTCTCACCTGTGACACCTATGAGGCATCTTGCTGTGTTCACATGACTCAATATAATACCACACTAGATCCTAAAATAATTGTGCTTACAATACATTAGTGAGGTGCAGAGATACAGTTGGCACACCCTGGATTTTCTACAGAAATTATTCATCAGGACCATCCCATGCTCTCAGTCTGTCCCCAGTCCAGCTGGGTATCCCTATACAGCTTTACATTGCACTGCAATCTCTTTCCAGCACAGTTACAAACATTAATTACCTCTTGTAATAACTTGTTTCACATCATTGCCATTACTGTAACTCAGTATATCCTAAGACTGCAGCAGAAAGAGAGACCCATTGACTGGATCAGTATTTTTATCAATTTAAGAAGTGCATTCATCAATACTGGCTTTGGCTAGTACAAAATTGAACCAGTGAATGACTAAATTGTAGGAAGCCAGAAACACATTTCTAATACACTGATGTTGTATGGTAATGTATGATTGTCATTAGTGGGGGACTTTTGTCTATGCTGTGCTGTCTTCATCTTGAACTAGAAAAATAAATATGTAATATTGGCAAAATGTGAGCTGATGTACCCAAAGGAGATGTATTTTAAAAGGTTTCCAAGGCTGATTGCTTTGTGAAGTGCTGGCATGATAATCTTCTACCATTTGATGTTATTGCAAAGCCCCTTTCTGTTCCACTTACAACTTCATGCACAATAATGCATGATCAGTGTATTAGAAATGCACTTCTGGCTGCCTGGATTAGGACCAGATCCCATTTCCCCTTCTTGATATTCATGTGTTTGAACACTGACTGGCTTTGATAGTTCGGCTGAGATTGCACACTGCTGGGTGGCTGTTTATGAAAAGTGGTCAAAAAGAAGAGAAGATAAATAAAGGGGCAAGAAAACAGATAAACTGGTAAAAACATTTGCAAACATTTCATCCAGCTGAATAAGAGGCAAAAGGTGTGGGTATCTGAATGTAGGAGCTCTGCAAGGCCTTGTGTCTGTAGGAGAGGCAAATTAATTTATTCATAAAAGGATGTATAAAATGTAAGGAACTGGAACAATCAGCTAATATTTTTCCCATTGCAAAGCACACTAACATGTTATTTTCCAACTCCTATTTGCACGTGGATCTTAACTTTTTCAGTTTTCCCATTTGTAACAGCTTTGATGAGTTTTGTAAACAACAAAAGTTAAAAAAACCCAACAAACAGGATTGAAAATGTTCCTTCTTCTGTACCCTCTATTTTCAGTAGAGAAACCGTTTTGCCTAAAATTAAAAATATCCTGTAAAACTACCTAATAATATTCATGAGATGTAAAAAATGGGTTGGATTCAGACAGTGGTGTCCTCTCAAGAAGCATTATCAAAGGAGAGAAACAAAAATCAAAGGCATTTTGATCACCCACAACTTCAGACTCTGATCCCAGAGTCACTCTTCTCCTCCTAAACCACAAGGAGAGTAGGCAAGGGGACAAAAGAGGACACACAGTAGCTTTGTTCTAATTAACTTAACAGAAGTAGATGGGTGGTGCACCCTCAGCCTTCAGCCTCAGATTTGCATTGATCAAGGTCAAAACTCTTCAGTTTTCAAGTCTTTGACTCAGTACAGTTTAACAACTTAAAATCCTAAGAAATCCCTACAGAGTCAGCTCAGCGTTGGCTGTAGCAAGTCCCTGCCAGCAGCAGTGGAAGGGAAATTCAGTGAGGGTACCAAGCCCAGCTGCTTTCCATGACTCATTCCCCTAGTACTCATCCAGTACCCATGGTAGTAGGCGTGTTAGAGGATGTATCCTTGTCTAGTCCCTCACTATCTGTTTATGTCAACCTGCCCCTTGCTGAACTTGTTGAAGATTGCACCTCTGTCATATACTCTCACAAGAATTAGAAAACTAGGCTTTATTTCAGAGCGACATGCCTCTCTTCTAAGAAAAACAAACACAAGATCCACATAAAAATTGCCAAGCAGGCACCTAAAAATAAAGGGCTGCAAATTGTTTCTGGCAACTTAACAGGGAAAGAGAGTAAAATATACACTGGAAATAAAGGGTCCCAAGGCTGGGGCCAGTCCTTTTAAATGCATTTGTGTACTGCTTAACATAATGCTCAGCCCCACAAATCTAAGTCTTTCTCCCTCCAATATAAACACCAAGGCAGTTTTCTGGGCCCATATCTCAAGCTTGTCAAATAAATTCTCCTGAGAACTGACAGACCAACAAAAAACATCTTGCCTTTCCATCTGTTTTTTCTTCATTTTGCCTTTTAACATACATACAGCAGCAATATATCATTTGTATTCACGCACTAATCCAAAAGGTACAATAAAATGCAAAAATTCACTACACACCCTGCTCCCTTCTGGGAGAGGACAAGCAGATGAAACATGCTTAATGCAGTAATTCTCAAAGCTTTGTCTTCTGACCCTCCTTCTTTCTGGAGAGTTTCCTCTTCTTGAGTGCCCCCCATCTCATTAAATATGCATACACCCCACTCCCTGCTCTACTCCAGACCTTGACTGCCACAATCTGTTGCAGCCTCCTCACAGAAATCCTTTGCAACTGAAGCTCCAGCAAAGCCAGCTTTGGGCCCATCCAGCTTAAATCTGCCAATTCCTACATCCCAGCTTAGCCTCTCCCTGGCTGCTACACCAGCCCTGAACTCCCTCTGCAGCCACTGTCAGTCTTCCTCAAAATATTCAAGGGAAAACCCTCTTTCTCTTTCACCCCACCCCAGCTCCTCATTTCTTGGTTCCTGACTTGCTGTGGCTCCATCTGGAAGGAAAACGCAGTAACATTTTCCTCATGCCCAAGCTTGATGTGGCTCACCATTTTTCTGGGATTAGAAAAGATTTGAGCCTGCAGGAAGGCAGCCACTGCCTTGTACACCCAGAGTGGTCCAACCCAAGGCAGCATCTTTAATCCTTCCCAATTCCCACCACCATCATGCTTACTAGAATAAATACTATAGCCCCTGTAAGGATCTCAGATAGGAGGGAACTACTGCATAGGAGGAAAGGAGAAAATGTGAACAGACAGAATCAAGGAAGGAGGGAGACAAAAGACAGATGGACTTTTCTTGGGTTGTCTTGTCCTTCAGCTGAGAATACCTTGTAGGCTCCCCCCAGGGGTTTGTTTCACCAGTGAGAAAACAACTGGCTTGAAATACGCTTAGAAGGTGATTATCAATCAAAATGATGATACAATAAAGAAGAACAAATCTTTAAGGAACAAAAACAACAAAAAGTTGAAAAACCTTAAACAGAAATACTTAAAAAGCAGTCCAGATTAGATTTGGATTTAAAGACAACAAAAATCACTCTGTGGCTAAAGCATGAATGGAAGTATATAAACAGTTTTGGTGGGAGATTTTTCATACGTTCTGTTGTAAGCAATTTATGTTTCCTTTGATACATGAAGGAGATGTCTTATTTTACCATAATAGCAACCTTGTTTTAATGTAATGATCCTCAAAATCCTGCAGAGTAGAAGGCAAGAGGATGGTCAGCACTCTGCAGCTGTGTGTCTACTGCCATTTTGGCTTGTGGCTGACAAAGCAGGAAGAAAGGGGGATTTGTGTAATCTCTAAGACACTTCATGCTCAGCAGAAAGAGAGCATCACAGGTTGAAGTCCAGCTGCTGTTTCAGACATCCTATGACATCAGGTGTAACACCAATCCTTTCATTAAGATGGCCATGCTTTTTGAAGTAACTTCCCCCATGCCAGTACTGCTGGGGCAAGGCAAAAGTCTGTCAAAGCTATAATAGCTGGTGGTACTCAGCAGCAGCCAAGGAGCAGATTATGAGAGAAAGGAAGTGGAAACAGGAGAAGTACATGTGATAGCAGTCCCAGGTTCCTCTCACATCTACTGGCATGCTCTTCCTTGGAAACATCTGAGCTGTAGGATGCAGCTGAACCTCAGTCTGCAAATAGCCCTTTTGTGTATAAGGATAACAGTGAACAAATGTTATTTTTCTGTGCATTTATCAAACATCATGGACACTATTCTGTGAAGGAGATGAGGTGAGTTTTCCTTATCCATAGCCAGAGGAAATTCATCATAGCACTTCTTATCTTCTGCTAAAGTTTTAGCTGCTGTTGCAACACCATTGTCAGGGTTTAGGCCATTTGGCCTTTTGTAACACATGCTTTTCAGGGGAATTTTCTGTACATAAAAATGGTTGTTCTGGGTGAGACCAAACCAGGCATACGGGGAGCTGTGTGAATGCAAAGAGTTCCTGTGATGCTACATGCCCAGAAAACTCCCTCAGCGTTTGGTGATCAATAGCTGAGGCACTTCTGGAGTTGTGGATCTTAGTATTTAACAATGTCCAGAGGAGTTTTCTTACAAGAATTTTCCTAATTCCTTTTGGAAATCATGCAAACTTTTGAAGTCCTCATCATACTAAGGACTTTCATAGTTTAACTGCTCATTGCATGAAAAATATTCATCTTGACTGTTTTGAGATTAACTCCTACCAGCTTTGTAAAATGACCACCAGTCTTAACAGAGAAAGAAACTGTGAGCCACTACTGTTGTCTTCTTCAGCAGTTTTCATAGATTTTGGTCGTCTTTTCCCCAGGCTGAAGAGAGGGATCATACCATATCCAGAAACTTTTGAACATCCTTGTCCATCTCTCTGCCCCTCCTCTAATCCTGTTATTTTCTTTCTTGAAGGAAGGGGTTAGTGGAGGGGATCACACAATGTCCAAAACATGAGTGCACCATGGAGTTATTCAGTAACATACTAATGTTCCCCAATTGTGCCCTATTCCACCCATTCCCATAATTCTCTTTGGTTTGGTTTGTTTGCAGTTGTTGGTGTTTTTAACACAATTATCTGTTTGTAACTCAAAATCTTCTTTATACATGAAAACGGTCAGGTCAGAGCCTATCGCTGGGTGGGCAGTGCTGGGATTCTTCATTTCCCACATGTACCACTTAAATGTTTGTTTATTCAGACAGCACAGGCCCCCATTTCTCAGAGAGACAGTAATTTCTTTTTTAGGCAAAGTAAATTATCTGGAGTAAAAAGAAGTACACTGTGCAAATGAGTGCAAAGGGGAGCATTTAGCACTGCACTCAGTCACTTCTTTTTGTGCCTCTCTAGGGAAACTAGCCTTCGTGATCAAATTCTGATGTGTAATTCCTATAAAACTGTAGCCCCAGCCAGAAGCTGGTTTCCACCCAGACTCTAAAAGGGCATTGCCTATAGCTATCCCACATTATAAAATAGGATAATAATAGAATAAGTTGAGATGTTATTCTGTTCATTAATGTCAATGTAAATATAAGACAAGTTTTTTAACATGCCATTAGGAATCTCTCCAAAATTCCTCCTATATCGAAGAACATTATCAGCAGTTCAGTATAGCAAATCTTAACTGTTCAAGAAGCCTCAAATCAAAGAAATAGTCATTCTTGGTTGAAAGTTGGATGTGGTCTACCTTGACTTCAGTAAAGCATTTGACATGGTCTCCCACAGCATCCTCACAGCTAAGTTGAGGAGGTGTGGTCTAAACAATAGAGTAGTGAGGTGGGTTGCAAACTGGCTTAAGGAGAGAAGCCAGAGAGTGGTAGTCAATGGTGCGGAGTCTAGTTGGAGGCCAGTATCTAGTGGAGTGCCTCAGGGGTCAGTACTGGGGCCAATATTATTCAATATATTCATTCATGATTTAGACGAGGGAATAGAGTGTACTATCAGCAAGTTTGCTGATGACACTAAGCTGGGAGGAGTGGCTCACACACCAGAAGGCTGTGCTGCCATCCAGCGGGACCTGGACAGGCTAGAGAGTTGGGCAGGGAATAACCTAATGAAATTTAACAAGGACAAGTGTAGAGTCCTGCATCTGGGCAGGAACAACCCCAGGTTCCAGTATAGGTTGGGAAATTACATATTAGAGAGCAGTGTAGGGGAAAGGGACCTGGGGGTCCTGGTGGACAACAGGATGACCATGAGCCAGCACTGTGCCCTTGTGGCCAGGAAGGCCAATGGCATCATGGGGTGTATTACAAGGGGGGTGGTTAGTAGATCGAGAGAGCTCCTCCTTCCCCTCTACTCCGCCCTGGTGAGACCACATCTGGAATATTGTGTCCAGTTCTGGGCCCCTCAGTTCAAGAAGGACAGGGAACTGCTGGAGAGGGTCCAGCGTAGGGCAACGAAGATGATTAAGGGAGTGGAGCATCTCCGTTATGAAGAAAGGCTGAGGGAGCTGGGTCTCTTTAGTTTGGAGAAGAGGAGACTGAGGGGTGACCTTATTAATGTTTATAAATATATAAAGGGTGAGTGCCATGAGGATGGAGCCAGGCTCTTCTCGGTGGCAAACAATGATAGGACAAGGGGTAATGGGATCAAGCTGGAACACAAGAGGTTCCACTTAAATTTGAGAAGAAACTTCTTCTCAGTAAGGGTGACAGAGCACTGGAACAGGCTGCCCAGGGAGGTTGTGGAGTCTCCTTCTCTGGAGACATTCAAAACCCGCCTGGACATGTTCCTGTGCAACCTCACCTAGGCATTCCTGCTCAGGCAGGGGGATTGGCCTAGATGATCTTTTGAGGTCCCTTCCAATCCCAAACATACTGTGATACTGTGATACTGTGAAAGTTGTGTATCAATATTACAGCACTACAAATAAGCATGAAACTTGGAATATCTGGGGATGGTATTCTGTGATTGCAGGACTGGAAGCTGAGGTAAAATGAATCTCATACACAAAAGCACAAAATACACCAGTGAATGACCAAGTAACAAGAAGTGATTTAGCATATTCAGTTGTTAACAGAAGTTGAGCAAAATATCATTATTTTAAGAGAGGTATTTCAAAACGTAGCTTTGAAAATAAACCCCAGGACAGCAAGCAAAAACCAGGCAATACTGTGCTTTGTATATTATCAAGGTAGCCTGACTAGATTCATAGCAGTTTTCCTCACTTTTTTTTTTTTTTGGGGGGTGGAGGGTTTCTGATGCATTGCTCGGCTGAGTTAAATGAGTTAAAATATAAACCAAGCTGAATATGGCAACCAACAAAAGAATCAAGTGAGACCCATGTCATAATTTCTGTCCAAAAACTTCCTTTTCACTTTTCCACCATCTAAAAAGCTAAAGGAACACCTGAGAGATCCTCTGATCTTTATATGAAAAAGTCTCAGAAAGATTACGGAGAACAGAGACAGGGGCCAAGTGAAAACCTGTGCATCTGCCATTCATCACAAACACATGTGTTCCAGGTGGCTTTAATATATGGTTATGCATACATCTAGAGAAATAATCTTGCCTCATAAACCCCCAAACTGAAAGACTGCCTAAGATATAGAATAATTTGATACTGGTATATGCATTTTTTACTGTCCAGAACTCATTGTAAATCTTCTTGCAGCGTGCACTGAGAAATGAATGGTGTTCAAGGTGAGAACTCTGAGACATTAATTTGATACTGTATCTAAAATATTGCACCCTCATTGCCATTAAGTGATCTATAAAGAATTTAATGGTTCAGGCAAATAACCTTGGTTAACTATCACAAATTATCATCCATTCTCTCATTTAGGGCTGAAGAATAAAGCTGAGTACCTTGCTGAAGACCTTTACGCTCCAAGCACTGTGCAGACCCTGTGCAAAAGGCCATTCAGTGGAATTCAGCAAACAACTGCTATGTTTATGAAAAAAACGCAAGATCATTCATACCAATGTGTGGGAGGACATTTTTCAGGTTTAAACTGAAAAACAGTGGGAAGACATGGTGATAGTCATCAGCTCATCACTCTACACGAAAGGAAGTTTACAGTCTGTTAGTCCATTACCAGCCATAAAAAACACCTGCTTGGCTAGACATGCCAGGGGAGGGGGACACGGAGGGGACACAGTACTGCTGACTCTACATTTCATCCCCCTCTGTCACTCATGTTCTCCCCAGCTGGCAAACAAAATGAACACCCTATCCCCAGGCCAGCAATCCCAACATCTAGAAGGCTTTGGGGGTAGGGGAACACTCCATCTCCTCTCTTTTCATTTCCATGGGAGGGAGTAAAAACTGCATATGTATTGGTAAATTGAGTTTGAATGGCAGTGCTTATTTACTATAAATAGGCAATTCTTGGTGTGCATCAAGAATTTCAAATGCCAAGTTATAAGGCTATGATTAAATAAGCACATAATTGGGGAAAAAAAAAAAGAAAAAAAAAAAGAAAAATTAAAGAAATGCTGGAGAACATACAACAAGTAACACACAAATCATGACAGAAGGGAGAGAGAGGGAGGGTGGGAAAAAGGAAGGAGGAAAGGGAGGAAGAGAGGAAGAGAGGAAGAGAGGAAGAGAGGAAGGAAGGAAGAGAGGAAGGAAGAGAGGAAGGAAGAAAGGAAGGAAGGAAGGAAGGAAGGAAGGAAGGAAGGAAGGAAGGAAGGAAGGAAGGAAGGAAGGAAGGAAGGAAGGAAGGAAGGAAGGAAGGAAGGAAGGAAGGAATTTTTTGATCTGCTGTTTGAAAAAATCTGAACAAATGTGCAAAAATAAACACCAAATTGGCACTGAGCTGGTGCTGCATGGGGACAGGAGTGGTAACAGCTGCTAATAGCTCAGGTCATTCTTGTATTGTTAGCGCTGTGTAATCATAACATCTTGTGAGAAATTTAATTTCCTTATCTCAGAAATGGACACAAACCTCTGGAACTTTTTTTTTTTATTATTATTATTTATTATTTATGAATGCTGGGGTGAAGAGAGTATTAGAAGAATGGTAACATCTCTGAGACCTCGATCAAGACCTGTAGGAATAGGAAAATAAATGTTTAAAAGGACTTTTACAATTGCATCAAACAGTAGACTGAGCAGAAACAGTTAAAGCTACAAAAGAGCAAGATGATTTATATTCTGTAGCTCAAGAGAAGGCAGTGAAACTAATAGCAAGTTCTTGGCAAATGTTTTTGATATTCAGTAAGGAAAAAGATAGTGGTGTTAGAGGACAAATAGCTCATGTTGCTATGAGTTCCAGCAAATAACCACTGGAGTGTGAGCCCAGTTCACTGTGGCAAATAGTGATAAAGGATATGTTAAAGGCCTTATACAGAATATCTAATATTAGTAAGCAATATTTAACGTGGCCTCAAGGAAGGATATCCATTTCAGAAAAATGTGACCAGCTGCCTTAACAAAATACGTCTAACTTTCAGCTAAACATGCAATGCAACATATAGATCAAGTTCAAGCCAAGGCACAGAAGAATTAACTCTTTCTTGGAGGCAGATGCTGAAATGAGGCTGGAAGGGACCTCTGACAGTCATCCCACCCCTCATCAAAGCACAGCCAACTTTGGAGATATAAAAAGGTTTCTTAGGGTTTTATCCAGTTGAGCTTTGAATGTTTTTGTGAACAGAGATCTCTCAGCCTCTATGTGCACCTGTTCCACTGGCTGACCTCCTTCTCTGTGAAATGCCAGTAAGCAGGAGAAAAGACAATTAATCGAGGCTGGTTTCAAAGCCATTTGACTGGGAGGAAATTAGGAAGAATTTAGGTCTGAAGGATACACACAGCAGGGCTTGTCCAGTACAACGGCGCTGTCTTTTGTTTACCAGTTTCCTGCCATGACATAGGAGACATTTGCAATCTTTTAGAAATAATTGTTGGCATGGATTAAAAGTGTGTCTTTCTCTGGAGTTTACTGAAATAGCTTGCTTTTCCTAATTGCATTTACCTTTTGGTCTACTTATCCTCCCAGTAGAAAATTGCACCCTCACACAAAATGAGATGTTTTCTCACTGGCTTCCAGCACTGACATACCTGGAAAATGGATTGCCACACAAGCAAAAATCCTAATGAAAAGACAGGGCCAGATTCAGTAACAGATTCCATGGGAAGCAGAACTATATGAAAGCTCTTACTTGGCTCCATTTTACAATCGACATTAAGTTATCCACTTTGGCATAACTGAACTCATGAGAAAGCCAGACCATGCATGGGAAAGAACATTTCATGGCAATAAAAAAAAGACCTCCCTGGTCAGAAAGCAATTTTGGACTGGAGACTGGCTGATTCAAAATTGCAAACCTGAGCAAATTTGTGGAATACACTTTTAATTTGTTTAAAGTGGAAAGCAGAAAGAAAAACACAAAAAGAAGAAAGAAAATGCACAAAAATCTGCTGCATCCTACGTCAGTGATTTTTGTGAGCTAGATTGATGCTAATTGCATCTGCTACATGCCTCCATTAAAACTGATGCACAGGGTGAGCAAA
Organism: Columba livia; assembly: GCF_036013475.1. Classification (NCBI taxonomy): domain Eukaryota; kingdom Metazoa; phylum Chordata; class Aves; order Columbiformes; family Columbidae; genus Columba; species Columba livia. The sequence continues at coordinate 122,698,937 of NC_088603.1, read as the reverse complement.
CGTGCTGCATCCCTGCCTGAGGCTGCTCAACACTTTTGCAGAAGCAACAGCTGCCCAAACCAGCAGCCCAGTTGCTGTGTAGTTCTACCAATGGGGATTTACAAATAATGGCAAAAAAAACCCAGAACAAAACAGCATGCACTGTAGACTTCTTTGTGAAGAGACTGCTTATGGGACAAGGTGCAAGACCATGAAATATGGGACCTCATCCTTACTGCTTGTGAAGTCACACAGTGGATCCCATCACAATTGGCAAAAAATATGCACTTCTCTTTCCCTCCCTATTCCTTGGTACCACACAGCTCTTCCATTTGTCTAGTGTTAAGCAAAACAAGACCCCCAGATCACATGAGACACTCAGTGCTTACTGTGATAGGAATGATAATGTCCTGGGTATAAAATCTGCCAAATTAACAAAAGACAAAGCAGATACTTTTGTCTCAGTGAAAAATACCAATTATTCTCATGTTTCTTAACCACGCATCTTTCTCCCTCTTTTTTTTTTTTTTCCTTTTTTTTTTTGATAAAGTGAATTGCCATGCTAGTGGTTATTGCTTTGCCAATAATGTCTGGTTCTGCCTGATAACATCACACTATGTAAAACAATGTAGTATTTTCTACAGTCCCTGCTATTATAGGAAGTTAACAGTTACTGTAAACAAAAGGGTTCTTGGTAAAGAAGATGAACCAAAGATATATTTTGAATTAACCACAAGGCAAACGCTTAACGTATGAGAATAAATCTCTTCCAGCTGGCAAACATTGCAGGAATAGTTCATTCTTTCAAAAAGATTGCATTGGGTTTGCACTGCCAACAGTACACACAGAGACATTGTTTCAGTCTCAGCAAGAGAGTTATTTATACACTTTGAATGAGCTCTGCTTTCTCTAGAGCTTCTCTATAACTTCACAACAATCATCCATCAAAAATTATAACAAAAACATGTTTTTTTTTCCTAATGTTAGAGATTTATTTTATCTGGTGTGGGACACTAAAGCTTATTTTGAATAGATCTTAAGGACAGAAAGGGAATATTAGGTCACACAGTCAGATCTCTTTAGTATCATAGGCCATAAAATTTCTGCCAGCTACTTCTGTATGGACCCCAAAGGCTGACATTTGGCTAAAGTGTGTGCCTGGAAGGTTTACAGTCTTGAATCTACCACTTTCTTCTGTAGCTGGTTCCAGCAGAAATCAACCTCACTATTAAACATTTGTGTTGTACTTCTATTTGATTTTTCTTGGCTTTGATTTCCATGCTTAGGTTCCCATTGTGCTTTTCTCTGATCCCTTCAAAAGCCCTTCAAGAACTATTATTTCTTTACCATCCAAGAACTCTGAACCAACTGAATACTATGTGGTTTTGGTTCATTGGCAGTTCTGAATAAAGGCAGGAGAGGGAATGCGAGAATTAATCCAATTAAATAGTATTTGCATTGTTTAAAACAACAACAACAACAACAGCAGCAGCAAAAAAGTTTCATCTTAAATGAAAATATTTTGCTTTTCATTTTTGTTGTTTCAATTTGAAACAACTTTCAGCAACTTTCAATTTTTGCAAAATGTGTGCTTCAAAAAAAATCGCCCCCAAAACCCAGAAGGAAGTCCAGTGAGATTTGTGTTGTTTGTTTTCATTATCCAGTCTACTTTTTTTGCTAGAAATGTTCCAGATCAAATAAACTTATCTTAGCACTTGCATATGATAAGCACTTCAGTTTTTAGTATTATGGTAACTTCCCCAAAGTTTGTCTGTTACAAAGCCTCTGCCATTATTCTTAACTTAATATATTTGATGTAATACATAAAATGATCATTACTAAGAGAAATATTAGCTGTCTTTACTGTTGCACCAGAATGAGAAGTTTTTTCAATGGAGCAGGAAGGGTTTCATGAGGATGTTATCCTGTATTTCTTGAATGAGGATTTTTAAAAGTTACTTAACATCTTCAATCGAAAAAAGTTGACTTAGTGGAACTTACGAGTAAAAAATACATGTGTAAGAGTGTTTGCCCTCTCTGTATAGTCCTCTCACATTGTATAGTATCTATACAATAATAACCTGTCAGAAAAAGATCAGACAAAATTTGGCTATTAACTCTAAAAAATAGCTCCCTGTGATTTGCAGGCAAGAAGACCATTAAGTAAATGTTTATATTCCAAAAGATCTCAGTTTCCCAGGCTTCTGATGTGTTTTTCATACATGTTGCACAAACCTCTACGAATGTTCATCTTAGGCTTCCCTTTCTTGCTTACATTTAGGAGGATAAATCTAACTTGCATCATGGGAATATTAATGAGCAAAATAGCCACTAAAATGCTGTCAATGGCATCTGTGTCATTTTAATAGAAATATAAAGAGCAATTGCCATCTTTTCTGTACTTATTACACAAATTATGATATTTTCAGCTCCACTAATCTGCTACTATGCCATGTCAAGGTGTTATATCCAGCATTAGCATCCCTTTATTTATGACGGTGATGGTGATATATGCCTAGTGAAGCTTTTATTTTAACCAACATCAGCACACTGCAACCAATATGGTCTTATTCCTTCAGCAATCCAAATAATTTTACTACTGAACTTAATCGGCAATGAGCAAAAGTAGCATGATCATTATTCAGTAGGGATCATCACACACTCTACAAGTATTTGTTTTAGGATCAGTGAAAAAGTAGAAAAGCTGCCAAGGGTTTCCTGGTTGGCAAGTCTTTGGGGGCTTATGAAACTTTCCAGACTTCTCATTTTTCAAGGAAAAAGGCAGTTTTGAAAAGTTTAAAGGGACCTGCAGGCTTTATGGAGCTTTGTGATAACTTTTAGAGGGATCTATTTCCCATTGGGGAAAGAAAATTATGGAAATAACTTTCCAGGTAACCTTCCTAGGCCAGGCAAAAACCTTCACTGTACCCATCTCAGCTTTGCCATCCTCTGACCTACAAGTGGCCAAGTCCCATGTGCTTCATTAGAAATGGACCCACCCGACCTACCTGCCTGTGTTTCCAAGGGGAGACTAGCTTCCCCACCTGATGGTGGCACTAAGCAAGTCTAGCTTTTTACCAGATCTGAGATGATTTTCAGTTGTGAAGAAAAAGTCTAATAACAATGTGACATGGCATTCCTTAATTATGGTCTTTTGTATATCATCTGGTTTCTATATGGAAATAAAATTGCTGTCCAATGGAAAATACTGCGGCAAGAAGTGGAATAGGTATATCTATGAAAACAAACAGATGAATTCCAAAAGTAGGAAAAGGACTATTGCAAGCCTCTTGCTAATGCTGTGTGGTACATTTGCACAGTTAATGAGCTTAATCTGATTAATAATATAAAAAGATACCAGTGAAACAGAATTCCCAAAATTCAGATCTCCATTTTGGCTTTGTTTAGTGGGTTATATGTAACGTCAGCTGTTTGCTTTTTTCAATGGGATGAAACATCTGAATACACTCTAACTTCTACCAGCCCTTGAATTGTTAAATGCTTTTCTCATAGTCTCACGAACTGGATGCGGGAATCTCCAAATCTCAAAAATTCCAAGGCTTCACAGCTGCCAAGAAGAGCTTGAAAAGATGAAACACCTGAATTGAAAGATTTCAACAATAGGAAGAGAAATAAGAACAAATTTATTTCCCTCCCATCCCAAATAACCTTATTGAGAGAGCCATAATAGTTTCTCTGGGTTTTCTGAATTCTGAATGGCAGCAATACAATGTGGGTCTAGGAAATGCCTCTCTGCCATTGTGTCTGTGTAAAGTAAGCAGGTGAGCAGGCAAGCTAACATTTCTTCCATCTGTCACTTTGGCTGAAACAGGAATCTGGCATGGCAAATAAAAGTCCAATTGAAACAGAGCCACTATGAAAAAATAGAGGAAATTCACTCTCAGATTAGTTCTGTCAATGCAAATCTTTCACTCTTTACATAAGATTTTATATTAAGTGTTTTTACCTTACAAATAGACAGGAAGAGACACAAAGGAGACAGAACAATTTAGTTATTCCTAGATATTTTCTCTTCCTCTTCTTTGTTTTCCTGATCTGCTCCCACCACACCAGGTTATCACTAACACTCAAGCTTTGCTCTGCAGTCAGATACTATGCTGTTCAGCACTGTAGTGCATGAAGGCATCTCAATTAGTGCCTGAGTTGGGAGATGACCCAAGAGTAAGTTGTTCAAGTCTAATCTCCCTTCCTTGCAAGGTGCTAGTCCTTCTGGAGAAATTGCTTTCACAGTCCAAAAGCAATTTCTCCAATTAAGAGCTAATTTCCCCTCTGTTATACCTATTTTAGACTATCACACATGGTATATTATGTCCTGCTAAGTATGACGGCAAAACTAGAAAAATCATTATCCACGCAGTGGTGGAAGCAGAGTGCTTGGGCATTGCAGGGAAGTCTCCAGTGACCATGTATGCCAACCCACACTAGTTCCAGTGGGAGGGGGGCAATGGCCCCTGGGAACAGGTCACAAGTCTGTGTACCTTCCAGATCTGATAAATTACAATTTTTTTTTCCCCCTTTGTTAACCAGTAAGAAATTATTTTACTGCAGATAAATGCATCCACTGAAGCTATTTAGATAGCAGCAGTGGATAATTTACTAGAACAGATTCTTTAAAAAAGGTGGAAAAAATCAATAGGAATATCTCCAGTGTATTGATTAGCAGATGAGTATTCATATTACCAGAGATACAAAGTAATTTAAGCAAAGGACTGAGAATTGAAATGGATTGATATCATTAGTTAAGCTTCATAACATGATGCAAGAAACAAATGTATTCTGAGATCTTTAAAGGAAGTAGCTAGGGAAGTTCTGGTTTTGAAGTAGAAAGAAATAGGGATTTAAACCCCCAAAAGTTTAAGTAAGCCTGTTTAAGTTTGTTTCAGGTTCCTGACACAGCATCACCCACAGTGGCAAGAGGACACAGGGTGGTGGCCTCAGGGCAAAATTGTCTTATGCTGACTGCAACCAATGTTGAAGGGCCCCATATACACTGGGGCTGTCTGCCCTGAAGTGCATGTAGCCCCAGCTGGGATCCCCTGAGCAGATGATGGGCTGACAGTTCAGTGAAGATGAGGCTGGGAAGTGCAAGCACCAGGTAGCTAGCCCTGACCTGAGTGGGGTCTGTGCTGAAGATGCTGGGTGCTGTGTTCCCACTGTGACAAACTTCACTTCCCCTGGTGAAAGAATCCAGAAACCTCCATTTCAAAAGAGAAAAACTCTGAAACCTCCCCTCTGGGGGTTTCCCTGTAGAAATATGACAACATAACAAACAGAGCTCTGATGAAATGTGGTCCACATCTGTAGTCATTTTACAGCTGACCAAATGTGCAGCCTGAGGTTTGTATTTGCTAGAGCTAAGATAATAACAGGCCTGAGAACTCCCAGCAGTTGTTTGCTTTGATTTGCAGAATATTTGTTACACCACATTATAATAAAAAATTGGGTATATCCGCTAGTAAAAATCTCATGAGTTACAAAAACAAGGCTTCTGCCAATGTTGCTTTATATTTAAAAAAAGGGGAAAAAGTCAGATTTTTAATGAGGTAGTGAGGAGGCTTTTTTGGCTGAAGTACCCTATGGCCTGTGCTAGGGCTCAGTTCAAAAAATATTTTTTAGGTAAAAAGTACAATACCTTGCTATCTATGATTCAGATCACCAGACTTTACAATTTTAGGTAGGTGTTTTGTAATAGAGTAACTGCCTTTAAATTAATATATTCCGTGTTTCCCAACTGAATATGATTGAAACTCATCATGAAGAATCCCTCTTTGTGAAATGATATTTCAAGGACAACATCTCATATCTGCAGAGCTTGTACTAAAGCAAACAGCTATTATTCGATCACAGATGAATCATCTCATTTAGATGTGGCTACATATGCCTAACCAGAAACAATATAGGCATTTTCAGTTTAATGGGTATGACTGCAAGTGTGCTTGTACACATTATCCTCTAGTGGTTAAATAATTTAATGCCAGATTAAAAAGACCTAGTAACAGAAGGTTACAGGTCATGGCAAAAATAAGAGAGAATCAAATGAAAGATATTGGATGGCAAATTCCCAAAAAAAAAGGATAATGCAGCAATATGCTGAGTGTCTGAGATGTTTATATGCATGGACATGCAAATAGGAGGGTGGAAGTCAGAGTTAAACCTAAGTATCAGCTGGCACCTGAAATTTGGTGGGATGGGTGACAACAGAAGCGGTATCAGCTTCTTTTTCAGACAAGGCATGGGACATCTTAAACAACTTATCAAGAATGTATATGCTGCTCCTAGAAGTTATATAAAAGTAAGACACAGATTCGTTGGATAAGAGGGAAAGAGTCAGTTCCACCATATAGGCTGATGAAAGGAGGCAGGTAGGACACCAGGCAATTGCAGCACCTGGGAGAGGCAGTGTTGCAGAACTGGGCAACGGGAGACATAATTTCCTAAATATTCATTTGTCCAAAAAGTAACACTGACCCATCTGGCAATGTGTTCACCCCAGTTTGTTTTAGAGAGGGTTTGGAAGTTGTTAGCGGTGTAGGCAAATTTTAAATTTGATCCTAATAAAGAGGAGCTGTCTGGAAATCTGATGGTCAAATTTAGGTAGAAGTGGCCACAACAGAAGTTAATTAGTATGAGAAATAAATGCATGTAAAGAGCCAAATGAGGAGCTGGGAGTCCAACAAAGTAGTCACAGCATCTGAAATACCACTAGTTGGTCATCCTTGTTCTATGTGATTAAAAGGAGCAAAACAAACAAATAATAAATAAGCTCAATAATATACACTGCTACACTTAATTATGAGGATAAGCTGTCCCCTGAGGGAAAAAAAACAAACATGGTAAATGTCAACAGCAGGGGGGAAACAAAGGTACACTATAAAGGATGACTGTAAAGAAAATAATGATGAATAGAAAAAAAAATCCCAAACAGAAAAGCTTGAGGTTGTTGCTGTGCTTAGTTTTGTTTCGTTTTCAAAAATGCAATCCACTAGAAGCAACAAAGCAGTAAGAAAGAGTTCAGGAACTGCAGCAAGGAGAAAACAAAGACAGAGAAAGACCTCAAAGAAAATTTATTACTTAACAAAAAAGCACAGAAGTCAGGTGATACAGTCAAAGCTGAAGTATTGGGTGCCTGCGTTCTTTCAGGCTGCAGGAAGGAGTTCAGTCTTCAGCAGACACTGAAACAAAGTAAATAGGGAAATGGGGTAACACTGAACAGAGCAGGGCAAAAAGTAAATTATAGAATATTTAGACCCTGCTGGTGTATTTGAGTCAGCAGTGCCTGACAAAATCCATGCCAGGGTACTTAAGGAGCAAAGAAGCTGGCAATGATCTGAGATCTCACACAGACCAGGGAGAGCAGGGGAGGTATTGGAGGACATAGTCTCAGAAAAAGGAAAGGAAGAGGACAGGAATTACAGGACAGTCATCTTAATTTTGATCCCCAAGATAAATGTTACCGAAAAGCAATGCCTTTATAGATACCAGCAGAGTAACAAGGCATAAACCTCCAGATGAAGTTATCAGGAGTTCACTTCAAACTGACAGGTTTCTCACACTGAGAGCTGCAGGAGGTCTCCGTTGCTAACAGTTACTTTCCATTTTCTTTTTAAGAACTTGCTGCTCCAACAGAGAATATGTGTCTGAACCTCCTGAGCAAAAGCAAGCTCAGGAGCATTGCCAGGATACAAATTCAGCTCATTCTTGATGAATCTAGGAAGGGGTGGTCTGGATTCTTTCAGATTAAATTGGATGAAGATAGATGCAACATGCTGTGTTTCTTGAGAAGAAATCAAATGCACAAGCATAAAATGGGGAACAACAGACTGGGAACAAGCTAGACTATATTCCAGAATGGAGAGGACTTCCTACCAACCCAAAATCTCTTGCTAACATTTTAATCATCTAGCATACATGTAAGAAGGAGGTTGAAACTGTGGACCAAGATGGCAGTACTGTGAAAAATAGAAGTCTCCACGAACATGGAGAAATTATGCAGAGCTTTGTTGAAGAGGTGTCTCGAGGGTCTCTAGAAGCACATTTCACCAGGGTGTAGCAGATTTTTCAGCCACTCTTCAATCAGCTCAGTAAGTGCAGGTAGTCTCTTCCATGACAGATCAAGAAGATTAATTTAAACCATTGCATTGGAAACATTTTCTGAAAGTGCTAAAAAGCCTAAGCCATTGGTTTCAGGTAATAAGCAGGTTAGATTCTGCAGCATGGGTACGTCTCACACTCTGGAGTGACATATTGTGTATTCATATAGACAGACTTGGTGTGCAATACAAGATCTGAAAATGAAATGCTGGAAATGTGTTATGTTAGTACCCAGGATGAGGTTTACCTTAGGAAAAAAAGCTTAGCTGCCTAAGTATGCATTCCGCAAGATTCAATACAAGAGCATGTGCAGGAAAAGAAAAACCTAAAACCTTAGTGTGAGAGATATTAGCAGCAGTGTCAGTGGCAGGACCCCAGGAGCGGCTGCTCTGCTCTGCTGCCTGCCTTGGATATCTGATGTGCAGATGATGGATATCTCCAGGTTTGTGCATCATGCCTCAGGAAAGACATAACAAATCTGAGAAAAGAAGAGATGAACAAGCATGAAAAGAAGATCGGAGGGATGAGGTCTTCAGGAAAAGGGAGCTTATGATAGAGGTGTTTGGGAAAGCAGTTACATGATTTTATTTCTATGTGTAAAATGCTTTAAAAAAGACAATGTAGATCAGCTCCTCTGGAAGTAGCAGTAATGGATAAGATGTTTATGTCCTCAAATTGCACCAGGGGAGGTTTAGATTTTATATTAGAAAAATATTCTTCATGGAAAGGGTTGTCAGACATTGGAACAGGCTGCCCAGGGCAGTGCAGTGGTGGAGTCACCACCCCTGGAGGTGTTTAAAAGGTGTTTAGATGAGGTTCTTAGGGACATAGTTTAGTGCTAGAGTTAGGTTAGGTTAGGTTATGCTTGGACTCAATGATCCTGAGGGTCTTTTCCAACTGAAATGATTCTATGATTCTATGACATAATTTTGCAGCAAAGTCGACTGAAGACGATATCAGAGTAAGGTCAGCAAAGCAATAGGACAACAGCTTCCTGAAGAGCAAATAACGCTGAGGACCTTGCCCTTGTTACTGAGTTTCCTTCCCTGTGAATGCTTTCTGTGGCTCAGATCAATTACTATGTATAACATTGACTGAACGGTTTCAAATACTTGTCTGTCCACTCAGGCTGTGTGTCGGTGGGGTTACGGGGGGAGGAAGAGGGCTGCAGCATGCAGAGCTTTCAGACTGACTCAGGTGGAGCGAGAAAAAGAGAGTGCAGTTTGGTGGCAAGGCAATCATCAGTGATACAGGTGAGTCATTTGCCTTTTCTCAGATGGTCACAGAACTACCATCCTTCTGCCTGTCCTCTTCACTCCTTATTTTCTTTATTCACATGTCTACTTCCTTTATAATTTTCTTCTCTGTTTCCTATTCCTGTTTCTCTCTTCCTTTACTATTTTTTCCATTTCTGTTGGCTTCCCTGACAGGGACCCCACCATGCCAAGTCTTATTTTGATTGTCTAGTTGTGGTGGGTTTTCTCTCCTGTGGCTCTGCTCTACATTTGGGCTCCACACACGTTTTCAAAGCAGAGATTCCCTGCCAAGAAAAACATGGACTTCTCTGAGCTGTTCAGCACTAGGAAAGACCAGACTGAGTCAAAGAGAAGCATGATGTGGAAAGGGAGAACTGGGGATAGGGTTCCTTCATATGGAATATGCCTGATTCAAGCAGGAAACTTGGAAGACCTGAGCAAGAAAAAGCAGAATCAGATTGCCCAGTGTTAGCTCAAAATTACTTAAGGGTCAGCAATCAAGAGGTGCTAACATCCAGCACACATCCTTTATTGCTCTTCATCAAGAAACCAACTCAAAGGCTCTAAAGGGCACCGCTGGTGCCATGTTGTCCCATCAAGGCAAGCAATGAGTCACTAATTTCATCAGCTGCCTGGAAGTCTGATGAATGCATTGATGTGACTATTTTAGGAACTTCAGCCTGAAGGAGAAATTGAAAGAAAGTAAAAATTATTTGAAGAGTGATGTGGGAGCTACTGGGTCTCAGGAAAAAAGGAAAATGAGGAATAGGTACTATTAACAGTGAAAGAAATCAGATATGCTATTACAGAACAGTTCAAATGGTCAGATAAAAAGGCTGATTATGTGGTGTCTTAGAATGAGCCACCATGTAGTTTTAATCATTACCAACCACTTTCTGTCACAGTAGATAATTTCTGCTTCTGACACATAACCACAATACTTTGTGACAAGCGTATTTACAGTCCAGGCTTCAATTTCAATCTTAAAGAGCTCTGTTTTCAAAAATAGCATGTCATGTCACAAAGTGCTTGGACACAAGCAAGTCAGCTAGTTAGATGGTTACAGTGTGAAACTGCTGCCTGCAACTAGCTCAAGTATCAACTCTTGATACAGTCAGACAGAGACACCCTCACAAGGAACTGCAGGCCATTTCACTATAGGAGAGCTGTCCTGTGCAAGATAACAAGGCAGCCCACACTTCTTTTGCAGCTGCACAAGTGATGACCCAAAGGACAGGCTGAGAGTAGTTTCTCCATTATGCCCTAAAATGCATAATCTGAGGTGATCTCTGCATGCTGACCATGAGCTGGTTTTTTGTTCTCCTGTGTCAGAAAACTGAAAGAAAGCATAGCCATTAAGAAAATCACTTGGGTATAGAATTAAAAGAATGCTCATTGAAAATATTGCAGGCATTTGTCATTAGATCAATATTTCTACTAGAGGAAAGAAACGGAAAAGAAAGGAAAAAGGAAAAAGGAAAAAGGAAAAAGGAAAAAGGAAAAAAGAAAAAGGAAAAAGGAGAGAAGAGAAGAGAAGAGAAGAGAAGAGAAGAGAAGAGAAGAGAAGAGAAGAGAAGAGAAGAGAAGAGAAGAGAAGAGAAGAGAAGAGAGAAAATAAGAAATAAGAAAGAAGAAAGAGAGAAAGAAAAATAAAGAAAAGAAGAAAGAAAAGAAGAAAGGAAAGAAGAAGAAAAAAAGAAAGAAAGAAAGAAAGAAAGAAAGAAAGAAAGAAAGAAAGAAAGAAAGAAAGAAAGAAAGAAAGAAAGAAAGAAAGAAAGAAAGAAAAAAAAGAAAGAAAGAAAGAAAGAAAGAAAGAAAGAAAGAAAGAAAGAAAGAAAGAAAGAAAGAAAGAAAAAGAAAGAAAGAAAGAAAGAAAGAAAGAAAGAAAGAAAGAAAGAAAGAAAGAAAGAAAGAAAGAAAAAAGAAAGAAAGAAAGAAAGAAAGAAAGAAAAAGAAAAAGAAAGAAAGAAAGTAAAACATGCTGTCTGAGTGCATCTTCCACTCAGTGCTGATGGAGAAGGAAGCAACAGCCCCTCCTAAAAATAGTCAGTCTATTTTCTATAAAGCTGTTGGACAAATTGAATCAATAGAGTCTTCTGGAATACCTGAGGGCTATTAGACCCCTTTTCCATCATACACTTTTTTTCATACTGGCTCAGGTTATTTAGGCTGAGTATGTCAGTTTGCATATCTATCGTTAGAACTAATGTGAAATAATGATGCAATAATGGTTTTAAGGATAGGCCTTTTTTTTTTTTTTTTTTCCATATAAGTCTATTAGGTTTTAAATTATACAATGGCCCAGTGGCCCTTTAGAGCTCTTGCACTCCCTGACTGATAAGACTGAAGTCCCTGAGGTCCAAAGAGAACTGTGCTATAGCATGCATTACGGCCGTGTCACAGAGTAATTTTATCGGGAGTAGGAGACACAGCAGAATTACACAAGTCTGTAGTGCTATCAATAGGAAGTGATGACTCACCCAGCTAGTGCTTTCAAAGTGGCAATATCCTATACAGTGAAAACATGTTCTGAGGGTGATAAGTGACCCCATTGCCAAGAATAGTTGAAGGAGTGTTAGCAACAAGAAGAAAAAATAAGTCTTTACACAGAAAAAATAAGACTTTACACATCCAGCATTTCTGATACCTGCAGAAAAACCTTATTTGGGTTGCGAGTTTGACCATTAAGTTGTGTAGAGCTTTGCAAGCATTATTGAAGTGACTCTGAACTGAGATGTCATCCTTACAAAACAAGTTCATGTCAGTCTTCACAGAGCTCACTGACAATAGTCAATCATATAAACGCAGGCTGATACAAGACCTGGAACATGCTCAGAGGGTGTTGTGATAAAAGAACAATCTGACTTAAAAGAATGGTGGATAATACTTAGAACAATAGGTGAAAGGTGCTCGTGGAAGTTGAAAGAAATCATTCTCAGTACTCAGAATGAATCCTAAAGAGGAATGACATGATTTGGTCAAGTGCACGCCAATCTATTCTGCCATTCAAAGGCTTTGGAGGCTATTTATATGGAGCTCCAGAGACAGCATTTCATAAGTTTAACAATCCACATGGCATCCTGCCAAATCTGTGTGGGGCAACAGAAATTTAAGTTGCTCTCAGATTTCTAGAGAATAGATTGGATGTTAAGTAGAGCAAAGCAAAGTAGGTTTCTGCTATATGTCTAGACTTGGATGGTAAATGACTTTTTTGAAGGTGCATTGATTAGAAAAATGACTGCTTGCCCTTGAGTCACCGCCAACCTCAGACTGATTCTATAACGTTGATGAATACTGATGCGAGAGGGATGAATAAAGTTCTGTGATAACATTAGGTCTACACTGTCATTGAGAACTTTTTGAAAGGAAGAATATGTGGATAACCTACTTACCTAAAGAAAAGGCAAGAAATAAAAATGCAGTATAAACTATCTTGGTATATGATAAATACTGCAGTAGGCTCTAAAGATAATGACTCCTGATTTTCAATAGATCTTTGTTAACAGGCTGATTTTGATTTCTAAAAGAGTATGGACTCTGATTAAAGATTTGTGGGGTTTTGTGCTGTTTATTAGGGTTTTGTTCTCTAAATTTCCTTTGGTGTTGAGCAGCATGTGTGCTCCATGGAAGAAAGCCTTCCCCTAACCAGTGCTCACTTTTCTTCATTACAGATTTATTCTTTTCCTTTTATGAATCACATGGGGATTTTGATGTTCTCTTTGAGAACTTCATGCCTTTCCAAACTTGGCTGGTGTTGTATAACAGATTCAAAAGTTGTCAAGTCCCTGGAAGGCCAAGCACATAATCACAGATTGAGAGGAAGTACATTTTGTATGTGTAAGAAGGCAGCAACAAAGGGGCTACTTGCAATACTGGATTTGGCCCTAGTCTTTGGTGAAACTGCTCCTCAGCTTCTGGCTTTCTCCCTAGTGAAACAACAAGATGATTCAAGAGAACTGTAACTCCTAAACTGCAGCCATCAAGAGGAATATATGTACAGGTCCCAATAAAGGTAGCAGACTTTTCTTTGGACTAGAGTTTTTAACAGCTTGCTTGTAATCCATTATGAAAAGGTCAGCAAAAAGCTGCAGTGCCCAGACCAGGCCCACAACTCAGATCTGCCTCCTTGGCCTCTTCATGAGGACAATAAAACAATAAGGGCTGAAGTAGTGGAAACCCAGAGAAACGGCAAATGCATTTATTTGCAAAAGATGATCAGAGAGCACAAGCAAGATCAGTGCACCAAATAAAGATGAGGCAAATACGAGGGTCCCAGCTCCTAGTTACGTCACCCAAAGGGCAGTCTGGCACTGTCAGAGATATTAATGTCTCTCTTCTCCTGATTATCTCCAGCTGCATGTTCCCATCACAAGCCTTATACCAGGGCCTGTATGACTCGAATGAATCGTGAAACTAGCCCAGTCAGAAATGCTTCATTTCTTCTTATTTTTGGGCTGGTTTTCAGGCAGATCAGTTTACTGAACTGGTTCATTGTGCATCAGGATGTGTAGTAGAGGTTGCAAAAAAAAGAGAATTTGGAATGCATGGCCAAGGTTAGGTGAGACAGGCTCCTATTCTGTTGACTCAGGGCCATCATAAAATCACAGCCTAAGCTGTAAATACTTGAAAGGAGCTATGCAGGACAATGCAATGCAGGTAGTGAAATACATGGACACCTGAGTCCTAAAAAATATTTCTGTAGACTGGGCAGATACAACACTTGAGCTAAAGAAATTCACTTTCATATTAACATAAATATATCAAAGCATGAGAAGCTATTAATAAAATGTCACTTAGATAATTAGCACCTGACTTCAGTCAGGCAAAAAAAAACCAGAACAGGCTTTACTCCCACACCTTGACAGGACTGGTCTAGATTCTCACCTCAACAGAGAAAGACAACAGCCTCCAAAAACTAACTTACTGGGAGGTCAGTAGTGCAGAATTCAGAGCAGGATTTGCCTGCAGCTTTAGGAAAACACTTTTCTGAGAATTCCAGCTAGTAAGACAGTAAATGACACTTGAATGCCATGCGCTTCTTTGGAAAAGGCTGTGTATGTACTGGTATTCATGGGGTAAAATCAAAGAGCTCTTTTCAGGTTTTATAAACAAAACTTTAGAGCAAAAAAAAGGTGCAGGGCTCAGTAAGTTGCCCAGGCCATCAACCATCTCCTAAATCAGTGAGACGAAGCTGTAGATGGCTGTTGTGGTGTATCTCTAAAGCTTCTTCCTGAGTGACATTGCTAAAATAATAGGTCAACTTTCCTGCCTATGATGCAGCTACCAGATGTCATTCTGTAGTTATGCTTCACTTCAGAAAATAGATACCAGAACCTAAATCCATGTTTGTAAATTCTGGTCTTACATCCTGTGAACACGAAGAACACAAGAGAGTTGTCCTAAAAGGTGGTAGTAGTAGTAGTATCATATCACCTATTTATTTCCTGGTTATGTGTTTACCACGTACATAGAAACAATTGTCAAAGCAGGCTTTCTAAATCCAAGAAGGATAAGAAACAGTATAAAACAAGCACCTTTCTGCTTCAAGGGAAATACAGATTATGTGGTCTTCTCTTCTCTTCTCTTCTCTTCTCTTCTCTTCTCTTCTCTTCTCTTCTCTTCTCTTCTCTTCTCTTCTCTTCTCTTCTCTTCTCTTCTCTTCTCTTCTCTTCTCTTCTCTTCTCTTCTCTTCTCTTCTCTCCTCTCCCTCTCCCTCTCCCTCTCCCTCTCCCTCTCCCTCTCCCTCTCCCATTCTTTTTTTTTGCTGTCTTGACTGGAGTGATTTCTAATCAATAAGCTATTTTGAGTTGGTGTTTTCAGTTTTAGTTTGTTGATTTAGGTTTTGTTTTTTTTTTTTTCTTATTCTTCCTAAATCATATGCAATGTGTGCCTTAAAACAAATATTCTTCCACTCAGGAAAGAATATCCTCAGAGACACAAAATTCTTACTTAAAACACATTACATTTTGGTGGTTGATCTGCCTGGCCAATCAAGGAGCTGAAATACTACTTTGTGGACAAGCTTTGGATCTAAATATTGTTGTTTAATACTACAGTTTTCTCTGGGGAGGAGAAATAGGAAAACCTGACAAAACTTTTCAGCTCATTTTCAGTGGAGGTATGTATTATCTGGGGCTTTTCAAAACTAGCTGCATGACATGGAAATGATCTAGATTTTGTAGACAGTTTCATTTTGGTTTGCTTTGTTTCTCTGTTTCCCTCCATTTCCATTGTCTTCCACCTTTCACCTGCATCAACACTTTTTTCTTTTTGATAATCACACGTTTAACTGTTAGCCTTGTCACCTCTGTAGTTAAGTGAAATGTGTAACACTCTTTGAAAATAATATGAGGACTCAGCAAAGATGACTGTACAACTAAAATGTGCATCAGCTTGTAATACCTGATCCTTCACAACAGGAAGATTTCTGTTGCAATTATGGATAGATCTATATTTGAAAAGCTTAAATTTCCACAGTCTCTGATTGCATCAATTGGATTGCCCAGTTTACAGAAGAGACAGGCTTGAATATCATGTTCTGAGAGAGTCAGACAGCTATCATCACTCTCAGTGCATGATTGCTAGACCAGTGGTACTTGGGACAAATACAACTAAAGGAGTCTATAGGCTCTAGACAGCTGCCCAGTAGTGCATAAAGTTGCAGGAATTACCTACTCCTGACTGACAGCAAGGACTGACAGAGGCAAGAAAGGCACAGGTGGACTTCAGCAAAGACTGTTTCTATTAAAAGTTCTTCCAAAGTGATGGTAGCACAAGTTAGGAGATGAGACAATAGGCAGTGGAGGGGGAATCACAATGATACTGAGTAAAGCATCGAACAAAAGGAGCCGCAGTGACAGGAAAATAATTCTGGTATGTGTATTTTAAAGCCAGCATGAGTAGGAGTGTTTCTCTCACCACACTGATGAGAAAGCAAGAAGAATGTCTCTTTCCAGGGGAGTAGCGGATGGAGCAACTGTGTTTCATATGAGGACCTGTGCTCTGGGACTGTCAAGCTGCTGTGGGAGCTGCTCAAAACTCGTGTGTCAGCATCATTGCTGCAGTCTGCGACCCATATTCCAAGGACAAAAAAGCATTTTGGGTTATGTTGCTTACAGATATACAAGCTGTCCTTTACTCTGTAAAAGCTGTTTTACTGCCTTCTTTACCCTGTGCTCAGATACTTTCTAGAAGCGTTTTAACACTGACATGTGTGAATTGTTTTTCATTTACTCTCCAGAATGAATTCATTCTGTGTGCAGCACAGAAACTAATTTCCTTTTAGATTTAAAAATGTTGCTGTGAAGGAAAAGTTCCTTTCACATAAGAGGTATGTGGGATGTTCTGTCCCCATGTGGGCTGGGGACTTCTGGGGACGTCCAGCAGAGTAATACTGCAACATCACAGTCTGACTGGGAAGTACTTAAGACGGACATAACAGGACAGCTTTTTGGACAACAGAAAATGCCAGACAGCTATCCGAGCAATGCGTCACCTTGGCAGTAGTGGTAGCCCATGTGTGATATAGATGGTGAACCACTGTCTGCCTACTGACAAATTTTGGTTAAGAGCTGAATCCACATCATCTCACTGGATCTCTTAATGGCTGCTCATAAATTCCGCACAGAGCAGGCTGGAGGCACAGACTCCACTTGTGCATAGTGTGGTATTAAAACTTTTTCTAAAAACTTAGACATCCAACATCTTATCTCTCCTTTGCTTTTCACCTTTTCACATTTTCAGCGTTTGAAATGTCCAGGGAAAGGAAAATAAACTTCTTTTTTTTTTTTTTTTTTTTTTTTTTTTTTTTTTTTTTTTGAGCGGGCATTAGGGCAAAAAAACTCCTTTAAACTAAAAAATATTTTCTAAAATACTGTCTGACTTTTAGATGCAAATACCTTATGGACAATTAGCAGCTTCTTTAAGAAAATACAGGACTACCTGCAGCACAGGTCAATTAGCAGCTTCAGCCTATGTGTCATCTTGCTGAAGAGCAATTTTCACATCCAGTTCTTTGACGGATTATTAAATTACTTTTTCAAAGGAGGACTTTACGCATAATGATAATGGCTAGTCAAATGACATGAGCACAATTTATCAATGGCTTTTTCTTTTTGTTTTCTTTTGTAGAGGACAATCTCAAAAGTGTACACAACTGCTGCAACAACTTTAGTGTTTGTTGAAAATCCCATTATCATCTTTCTGCATTTCAGTCTAACAGGAAGAAAGAAGACATGGAAAGTCACCAAAGGGTTAAAATATCCTGCAGATCAGGAAGCAATTCTATTTATTTAGCTAATTTTTAAGATAAATATTTAGAAGATAAATGAGGATGAGATAAAATTCACCATACAACTTTAAAAAAGTTCAAGTGCAAATAGTCAGTGACAAGATATCAGAGTAATGACTCGGAAAAAACACTTTTACAAAAGCATGCAAAAAGCCTTGGCTGAAAGTTATCATATTTCAGCCTTGGACACATGCTGTATTCTTATAATACAATAAGTTCCTCATCATGCTGGCCTTCAAATAAAGGCAATGAACAGAGAAACATTGCTTCTAAAACCTAAAAAACATTGTATTTAGTAATACAAAACACCTAGTGAAGAAAAGACAGAAATATCTCAAGCTCACATATGACTACAATTCTTTTGCAACAAAAAAATCAATTTCAAAGAACAGTTCAAGACATTCAGACAAAAGAACTGATCCAGAGAATGATTTTATATTACTCTTATAACATGAATTATATGAAAAATAATTGTGCTTCATGACCCACTAGTTCCAATAATGTAATCCAGTACAGAAATTTGCACTTATATTATACAATAATATGAGAATAATGAGGTACTAGAACGAATTGTGAAAGCTGCGGATTTTTATTACTATGAACAAACCATATGAAAACAATGCCATTTGCACATATTTTTTGGATAACACAAGTATTTAATGAACACAGCAGTCTTAAGAAGACACTTCATAAGTGAACTAATTTCATAACTGAGTTATATGACCGTCATACAGTAACGTCCATTTTATTTTTTCCAGACTCTGAAAGGGCATGAAACTCTTATGTGTTTTACTCTTAAGAATCATTCCCCTTAAACTAACAGTGACGTGTATAGTGAAGATGATTTCGACTCAGAGATAGTAACTTAGGAAGAAATGATAAACTGATCTGCTTTTGACTTTGTGAACATTAGATTAAGGCTTGCAAAATCATCTATTAACTTCTGAAACACAAAAAACACAAGCCAAACCAAACCAATCCAAAACAAAACAAAACACAGAAGATTTTTTTTGCCTGAACCTACAATAAAATTAGAGAAATTTCTGTTCCACTGGTTTTGTTGGAAACTACTTTTTATCATAACATTAAGACTAAGACAGGTGATTCTCAGCATCTTTCAGCTATTTTACCATCTGAGATGAGCGCAACAGTCTGGGGGGGCAGTTCTTCCATATGAAAAGATTCTTAGTGTTTGACAGCTTAATGACAATTAAGGAGAATGGGATAAATCTGTCTAACATTGAGTTTGGTTTTGTACTTTTGGCAGCTGTACCTTAGGACGGGGTATGGCCACAGATGGCCAAGTTCTGATGACAACCTAAACTGGCTCTTGCTCCAGGCCACTGTGTCTAAGTTCTGAGACTCCCCTTGAAATAGAGCTATGGGGCAGGCTCTGAACACAAGGTCACTTCAGATCCAAATTATTGCACCTGCATGCACAGTCTTTTCTACTTATTTTCCCTGAAACCCAGTTATCAAGAGCTTAAGCATCATTCTGTCTCCTATATATATTTGTTTTCATGTGCATTGTGGATTCCACATGTAGCATCTTTTGAAAACTCTCTACTATGTTTGGAAATTGAAATAATTGTATTAAGGTCACTTCTCATTAATATCATAGTGCTACAGACTTACCAAAAGATTAATCACAATGAGAAAAATGCGTGGTAACCAGAATGGTTGTATTGCATGATTGTCTTCCTTGTATGATTCAATGCTCTGCATTCTGTTTGCACTGTTTTCAGTGATTAATTTTAAATTTTATTTTAAAAGCTGTATGTTAATCCTCAATATCTGCATATTCATTCTTGAGGAAAGACCTTGACAAGTCCATTTTATGTTTTCTTGTTCTAGTGTCTGCTGGTCTGGGTAGTTTTTAAAATTTTTATCCTGAAATTATCCAGGAAAATACTATTCAATGCCCCTTGGAAATTAATGCTGTCGACAGGCAAATATTTCAGGGTCAGAAATTAAATACAATTTAGAGTTCAAATTTCTATGAGTTAACTGTTTTGTTGCTGAGCCTTTGTAGCAGACGAATTTGTGAAGTAAACTATTTTTTAATTTATGCTTTTCACAGTTCGCCTAGAACTGCCAGTTGTTTTTCTCCACCCATCTTCTTTGGTTTTGTCATTGAAGATACAGTTCTCTTAGAGAACATTAATGTAATTTATCCATGTGTAGTACAACATTTAAAAGATGTTACCGCTTGGCATGGAGAAAATTGATAGGTTCCTAGTAATTCTGTTGAATTAGCTCATCTGAGAGGTTACATAATTGATATTTACTATTATTGTCTGCACTTTCTTGAATTTTTCATATGAAATTTAATCACCAAACCATTAAATAAAATCAAATTAAAGCAAACTAAAATATAAATAGAACTACCACCTGGCAGGTCATGTCAAAAGGTAATAATAAAGTGTGTTTTCAGTTTCAATATTTATAGTAGGAATTTTTCTGAGACAGCAAGTGTTTTTAAAAAAGGTCAGTTTACAGCACATTTTTTCCAAACATAATGAGGTTCCTAGAGCTCACATAATTTCATGAATTACATTTATTTTGACATCTCAAGGAAGCAGTTTATAATGAAGAGATGCCCAAACAAATCCAGCTACAATGAATGGAGGAAATTATCAATCTGGCTTCAATTGAAGAGGTAAGAAAATCTTTTAGAATGCAAAAAAGAGGGTCATTTTGTTTTCATTAATATCATGTGTGTGACTTTAAAACTGCCACCACTTGGTAGAAGACCAGCACATGTTGTAGCACAGTTTAAATGAATACCAAAATTTATTCTGCATTCGGTAAGAAAGAACTTAGTTCAAGGCCTTCCAATGATCTAAGCTGGCTGAAATTGTGTATACAATTAACAAAAATGTGGAATTTGTATCTTTTGTGTCTCAGCAAGGCATGATAGAACAATTTCAAGGAAAATGTTTTAAATCCAAGAAGTACCTGAGAGCATATGTTCTTGTATATTCCATAAACACTGAAAAAGTTAATAAAATTGTGAATTATGTTAATATTTCAGAAATTACTCTCCTGCAGAAGAATAGAAGGAGAAGCTGTGATCTTTTAAAAATTTTTCCTTTTGGTTACAACAGTAAAATGCAAACACCTAGCCCTTAAAACAGAGCAATAAATAATGCCTTTGTGTTCCTCTTCCTTAAATGTCATCTATGCCAAATGCTAAGCAAGAATGATTTGGGATACTTTCTCCCTTCGGAAATGTAAAAATAACACCCAGGCTTTCCCATTTCATTTTAAACATAATTCTTAACAAAAATTGTGTTGACAAGAGGAAAAGAATTGTTTGGAAGAAAGCTGCGCACGATGAATAAACGTAGATTTAATATCAACATACTAAATCACAGTTTATAGAGTATATATTTTATGTGGGGTTGACAGCATCAACTAGACACAGCTGTCTGGCACTTCCTTTCTAAGACTAGTTTCAATTATACACAGGTTTCTCTATGTCACCGTTCGTGCTATGCTTTGTATTGATCTTATTTTTTATTAAAAAAATATTATAGGGATGCTTTCAGTGCACAACGAGCCACCAGTAATGATCCTTCCAGACACTGTGAGATAATAAAAACTGATCAGCATCAACTTGTGAATACAATGCAGACAAGGGACTTCATCACGGCATGGTGGTGGAGTATCTGGCACAAAAATGTGAAATTCAACTGCAGGACTGGATGGGAAAACAAACTCAGATGATAAACCCCCACATGTCAGTGACTGACCCAAAGGCAAGGTATCACAAGGGGTTTTGTGGAGTACAATAAGCTTTGGGTGTGAGGTTTGGAAGAAAGGTGAGGTAGCTGCCTCTCTGCTCATGCTCTGCTCAGGGGCAAGGGAAGATAAATTATAAGTTGTTGCTGGCAAAGATGTGACTTCGCTTGTTGGAACAAGGGGACATTTTACTCAGCAGAGAAGCTTCTTAGGTAGGAGATGGAAGGAAGGGACTGCTAACAATAAACTAAGGAAAAAAATCACCCATCTAATTGAGTGCACAGTGACTTGCAGGGATATGAAGGGATTAAATGTGTAAGATTTAACAGAAAATTTACCTTCTCAGGACTAAAAGTTTATAGAAAATTCTGTATGTCTGAAATAAAAGTCAGATGTAACTTGTTTAGGAAAGACAGTGAGGGTAAAAAGGCAGAAAAATGCTACGTGGAGCCCTCAACTTACCTTTGATTACCTTGGACTTATCAGTAACAAAGGAAATAAGCATTCAAGCATTCACAGATCACCTAGGGTTCACTAAAAAAAAGCAATGTAACATTTTGTAAACTAGAAACCAGAACAAGTTACTCAATAAGTACTTCTCAGTTATAAATGAAAAATAAATTGTAATGAATGTCATCGGTCCAGGAAACATTTCATGAGGGATTTATGAGAGACGCCACTACCCTCCCCTGAGTGTTTAACAGTGGAGGTTACAAAGTAAGGAGAAAAAGTGTTTCTGCAAAAACTTAGGGGCCTTGAGAAACTGGTAAATGATATTGAAGACAGGGAGCCACACAAAGAAATTTCTTTTAACAGATAGGATATAGTAGCAGCATGCAGGACTGTACCCTGGAAAGCAGAGACTCTGAAAAGAAATGATATTCACAGCAAGGGAGAAAACCTCATTAATACCTCTGAGTGACATGCATTAGCAAAAAATGACTGTTTGAACCCTGTAATCCATGAAGGAGATGTAATTTTATCCCTGTATGAAACATAGGTGAGCTAGTAATACAGTACAGCATGCAGTTTTGGTGGCTGCATTTACAGTGGGTTTAGAAGCCTCAAGAGAGCTCTGAAGACAACCATGGTAGTTGTTCTATTTTCTGGAGAAAACCTCTTGCTGTTAAAAGCTTAATGTTCAAATCTGGTTAGCTTATTAAAAGAGAAGACTGAGGAGTGATTTGATTACAGACCATTATGCCTTCATAAGGAGAAAACAGAGGGGAGTACATATTCTTTTATTTAGTGAGAAAAGTATAAGAAAACCCAAGAAATTGAATCAGATAAATTCTAATAGGAAATAAGGCACAAAATCCAGTAGCATTCTGACAGATTATTTCCTGAAGTAAACTACTTAGAAAATCCAATCTCCTAAACCCTCATCATCCTTGAATCAGAACAGTATAACTTGCTTTGAAGATTTGCTATTCAAAACACAAAGGCCATTGGACCCAGTAGAGCAGTATGTGGTAAACATCAATGGCATGGCATATAGATGATCAGTCTAGCTGACTGAGGAGCAGTTTGGGCTTATGCTATTACTTGCTGGAAATCTTTTGAATTCAACAAATCATGACTTTCTAAAACTTTTGGTTTATTTATATCTGCTTGTTAGGTGCTGAAAAAAAAACTTTTACCAACTAATTGGCAGGAGCACCCCTCTGATAGTGAGTGTGCTCCATCCACACACAACCCTTTGGTGGCACCCCAGCCCTTACCGAGTACCTAAGTAAGCCTTTTTGGGACTGCAGAAGTGCAGTCCTTGGATAGCTCTTGAAATTGTCTACTTTCCTTGGAGGAAAACAAGGTGTAGTACTACACCGTAAAAGAGTGTGATTAGACACTTTCCTGCATTGTAACAGCTTGCCATGCAAATGCTTTTGCAGTGAAGAACAGGAGGAATCAGCCACTCTGGATCGTAGGGTCTGAGGTGTGTGTGATAAGAGAGCAGGCTGGGTGGACAGGCAAACATGGGAAAAGGCATTGAAAATGTCAGAGGAATAAAGATTCAAACGAAAACTAACATGAATGCACTGTGTGAAAGGCGAGAAGAGAATCAGAAAATACACGGCTGGAAACTTGAGGAAGTGGGATTGCTGTGTATGGAAAAGGAGACAATTCCAACTTGAGCATCCTAATGCAAGCCACAATGCCTACAAGAATTCAGGGTTTGGAAGGCGGCAAAAAAAAAAAAAAGATAATAAGAAAGACAAAAAAAATCTGTGCTAAAAGAGTCCACAGGAATAGACATTAAATGACAATGTCTGTGGACTATAAAATTGTGATTTAAATACATGAAAACATTATTTTGCACATAGATGCTAGACTTGTGAATTGCTAAATACTGTTAATGAGGGAGCAATTGCATACAAGGATAAAAAAGAAAATCAAATGCTTTGTAAAATATATTCTGTACATTCAGCAGGAACAGCCTCATGATTACTGAAACAGTGAATGCTGCAGGATAGGGTCATCCACACAGTCACGAAAATGAAGTTAGCAATGAAACTGCTATTGCTGTGGTTGCTACATGAGAAATAGGTCTGCTATTAAATCTCTGAGGGAAATTCCTGGCAGTGGGGTGTGGAGGGAGGGCGAATGTTGCATTCTGCCTGGTTCATTTTACATTTAGATTCACTGGAAATTTATAGGGCAAAGGGATCATTCTATAAAAAGCCTGAAGCGAAGAGGAAATGAGAAAAGAAAGCCAGGTGCTGTGGAGACCTCTCCTGCCTCCTAAAAGATCAGTGAGTGGTTTGAAATAGTTCTCAGGGGTAGTATAAAAGTAAATAGTCCCCATATACACCAAAATTTTGCCCTGCTTGTAAAGCTAGGACGACTGCCCATCATAACTCACATACAGCTTCTGTGTTCAACTTCCACATATTGCTCAGTCTTTTTCTCTTGGTTCCTCAGATCACTTTACTTTCTGATCCAAACTGCAATGAACACTTCAGACGTCTAGGCCAAAATCTCAGTAATTTTGTTGGAGTTCTGGGGCTGTTTGCAAAGGCAAGGGCCCTGTACTTTCTGTAAAACCCTTAAGTGCACGCTTTTAAGGCTTCACTAGTTTTTACAGTAAGACTCCTAAAGCTGACAGCCATCACAAAGCAGCTGTTGGAAAAAAAACATTAGAGGCATTTGGAAATCTGTAAAGAATTGATGAATCATTACCCATGATATTTGAGGAACTGAAATACCTGAAAATGTGATAACATGAATCATATTTTTCTTTGTCATCACCGTGACTCACTGTTTCCCACTTGAAATAAGATGTTATCTAACTTTCCTTCCTTTATAAATCTGGTATACAGGAATTATCCCTCAGGTAGCTGGGATGATTTTTCCTGAAGAGAGACAATCATACCTACGTAAGGAAAAGCTACACAGTGGCAAGAAAAGTTCTGGGGCTATGATTCCTTTAAGTATCAAGTTGTATATTAATTTTTAAACATAACTTAAACCATATGTGTATACAGCCTCACCCTGGGGGATGATAAGCCTGTGGCTTCAGAAATGATAAATAACAGGTGTGCAAAATCTCCTAAAAGCTTGTTGACAGCCCTGAAGAAACCACCAGCTCCCAGCAGCCAAATAGCTGAATGTTGCACCAACAATTTACAACAGTTATCCTGAAACTCCCATCAGACATTAGAAGAGGAGAAGGGGAAAAAATAAAAAAAAAGCAGCACATTTGAAAATAGATCCAAGAACTCTAGCACAGGAACTCTGATGAGGGTTGAAATATGTTGGAGATTCAACCTAGAGATAACCACTAGAGTTAATACCAGGGGTTTAGACGCTTTGAAAATCCCATTTTTCCCAGCTCAAAGTAGTCTGCCTGGCACGGAGGATGGCTCACACCCCAGTGCCACCAGGCCATGCTCCCCTTGCTTCCTCCACAGAAATGTTTTCTTGCTGTTGCCTCTTGTGAAAGGTGAGATTTATCTGGGAAATAACTCAAGGAGAAATCTCAAGAGAAAAAAAGATAAAAACATCTCTAAGAGGGTTTTATAGGTTACCATGTACTTTGATATATTCACTTTCTAAAATATTTCTTTTTCAGCTTCTAAAGCTTTTATCAGATAATGTCTCCAATGATCACTCTAAAGGTTTCCTCTGCTTCTTCATATTTACAGTTTTCTAAGGTTTCCAGACAGAACTGTTCGAACACAGTATTTTTTCATTAAGTTTTACTATCCCTTTTTGGATAGTATTTTCACTGGTATCTTGCCCTCCTTTCAGTCACTAACTGAAAGCACATTTCTTTTACACTCTTGTCTTTGATTTATAACTTTTATTTTTTTTCCTTCAGAAAAAGTGTTTGCTTCTATCTAGGTCCCATATTACTTTTTGGATGACATTATATCCCCAGAGGCCAAATGAAGTTTCACCAACTCATGTAGCATTTTTTCCAAAAAAACCCTGAGGTGTGAAGTCTCTCTCAACATCCATAAGAAATGTCTTCTTTCCGGGATGTCATCACACCTATTATGAGTATGCTTAATTTAGTAATAGAAAGTTGTAAACAGCATTAACAGTGAGCTAATAACCTCATAGAGCTAGTAAAAGCATTTCTCTAAGCTTGTGTTCTGACTAACAACGCTGACATAAGAAGGTCATATTATGAACTAAAATCTGGCACCTACTTATGTCTTGTTGGTTCATCACTCAAGACAGGGAGATGGTGTCAGTTGTTTTTTTTCTAGTAAGGGTGAGAATTACTTGGCACACCGAGGCTGTTGCAGCGAAGACAGATGTTCCACAAGTGTTCTTGAGATTCGCTGTTGAGTAAGTCAGTAAGTGCTCCCTGGCACATGGCCATAAACCCCACATGCACCCTACCACAGCAGCAGGGAGGAGAGCAGCCCTGGAGTGCACACTCTCGGGACACTTCTTCTCAATTGCCTTAGGACAGACTGGATAGACATTTAATTCAGATAATATATCTCAGTAGTTTTTTTTGGAGTAGGGCATCAGGCTCCATCATTTACAGAATTCGCTGTTAATTTTTTTTTTTTGGCTTGCTTGTGGGGCTTCATAATGTCATTACATGTCCTTTGACTAGCTTCTCATTGCATGTTATGGACTTTGTACCTTTATGTCTATTAGGACATATTTTGCAAAGTTAATTAAAAAAAAAAATAGAAAAAGTATAGCAGAAATAGAAAACAAGAAAACTATCTTTAATTCTGACTAAGGAAACCTTTGAGTTAAATTTCAATGGCAAGACGTACACAACCCTAAAATAACAGGCGTTATAAATTTTTGGAAGACCCTCATGTCCTTTGGGATGTTTGTTTATACATCCTTTTGAATAACCATTTGGAAGATAATTTAACCTGACAGTCCTGTGTCAGATAAATTTGTAACATGAGCATTAGATGACAATATGTATAAATCTAGTTTATTGTTTCAAAAAATACATAATTCTTATCAGCCTGTATTTCAAATCTCAGGCTATTTCCTTTGCCCTAATTATAGAGTACAAGTAGATAGTGAAGTGACAAATTTCTGACACTTTAACAAGCTCACTTCACCATTAGGAAGATATTCAAAGCCTGTATAGATGATTTTTTGGAAATGACTGTTATAAATGCCAAAGCAAATTAATTTAAAAATGTGCCAGTCACATGAAGACTAAACAAACTGATCAGAGACCCTGAAAATAAAGGCCTGATTGCTCATTACCAGCTCAGATCTGCATATGGCAGACTAAGATGGGTTGTTGCAAAATATCAGAAAGTTTATGAAATGGATTCTCTGTCCTTATTTCTGCCTATTATCTTCCCTCTGCAATTTAGATTTTTGTTTTTACTCATTTACTAAAACTGCTTGAATATATCTCAACCTTTGCTGACATTTATGCCTTCTGAAAATAAAAGAACTTGAAAATAGACTTTTCTTCATTGGCAAGTAAACACAGTCTGACTATTTATGTGGAAGGCTGAGTTAAACAAGCCCCAGGAGGACCAGAAATGTAGTTTAGTTTCTTCTACAAGCCATCTGCTGTCTCTGTTTCTACAGAAAACAGACTTCACCTTATGGCTGGTTTGCTAAGAGCTGTAGGCAAGGTAATGCTGAGTCACTGTCGAAAGGGCTGGGTCATGCTGCCTGCACTAACCCCTGACAAACACAGCTTGAAAGGCAGGAGCAGGGAAGAAAGATTCCTTTTAGGCAAATTGTTTCATAATCATTCACCATGAGTTTTTTCTACACATTTTTTTTTCTCCAGCATCCAGTACAAGCCTCTTATCTGATCCCCAAGCAGTTCTGGACTAGGAGAGTCAAGCAAAGTTATAGAGATTCCTGGTAATTGTGAGATCTGGATCCAGTAATGATTTTTGTCTTTCTTGTAGGGGTACATTTTCCTGTGAGTGTTCTGGACAACAACCTGGCTGAATATATAATCAGAGCTTTAAATTAGATTTAGCAAGTGTAGGGGACAGAGTTTTAAGCACTCAAAAAGAGCCAGGGGCTGCTGAGGCATTAGGTGGAGGCAGGGAAACACCTGTGAATTGCCTCAAGAGGATTAGGGAAAACTCCTCTAAAAAGGTGATGTGGCTGGTAGGCCAGCTGAAGTGCCTCTATACCAGCACATGCAGCATGGGACACAAACAAGAGTTGCTGGCAGCTGCTGTCCAAATGGAAAACTATGACCTGATTACTGTTACAGAATCTTGGTGGGATGAATCAGATGATTGGAGTGCTGTGACTGACGGATATAAAATATTCAGAAGGGATAGGCAAGGAAGGAGATTTGGGGGAGTTGCCTTCTATGCCAAAAATAGGTTTGATTGCCCAGAGCTATCTCTGAAGAACAGCGATTACATCCTGGGCTGCATCAAAAGAAGTGTGACCAGCAGGTCAAGGGAGGTGATTCCCCCGCTCTGCTCTGCTCTGCTGAGACCCCACCTGAAGTTCTGCGTTGAGCTTTGGAGCTCTCAGCAGAGGAAAGACATGGACCTGTTGGAGAGGGTCCAGGGGAAGCCACAAAAATGGTGAGGGGGCTGGAACACCTCTCCTATGAAGGCAGGCTGAGAGAGTTGGGTTTGTTTAGCCTGGAGAAGAGAAGGCTTCGAGGAGACCTTATAGCAGCCTTCCAGTACTTAAAGGGGGCCTACAGAAAAGATGGGGCATGTTGTGATAGGATGAGGGGTAATGGTTTTAAACAGAAAGAGCATAAGTTTAAATTAGACATTACGAAGAAATTCTTCACCATGAGGGTGGTGAGACACTGGAACAGGCTGCCCGGAGAGATTGTGGATGCTTCATCCCTGGAAGTGTTCAAGGCCAGGCTGGATGAGATTTTGAGCAACCTGATGTAGTGGAAGGTGTCCCTGCCCACGGCAGAAGGGTTGGAACTACATGATTTTTAAGATCCCTTCCAACCCAAGCCATTCTATGTTTCTATGGTATTTTCACTACACTAAAACTATAGACATGAAAATATTTTTAATGGTCTTTGTGATGCTGGATGATAAATTAAACAACAACAAATTGGAAAGCAAGATTTGAAAATCTGAAAGAGTGAAAGCTCTAATCAGATGACTGGAAAACAAAATAACTCAAGGGCTGAGTCCCATTTGCACTCTAGTCACACTACTGGAGTGGTCTAGAAGTGTGTGAAATCATTAACCTACTCTCACTAGAAAATCCATTTCTATTGCCAGGGGTGTAAAGTAGTGAGCATCAAAGTCCAAAGCAGAGCTTTTGTTCCGTGAAGAAATATTAAGGTGACTGGCAAAGAACAGCATCTATCTCACATCGGTCGCTGTCGTAGCAAACACCACAGACAACCAGCTTTACAAGGAAACTGCAGAGCCACTCACTTTCTCCATTTCCTTGGCCAAGGTGGAATTATCACAGCTTTGTGGTCCCTGGTGATGCTGTGGCAGACTACAAATGCAGGAGGGATCACCTTTTGCCAAGCCACTCTTTCCCACTGCTTCAACATCCTCTTTACATCGAGCTTTACTTTGCCTTTCAAGTTGCACCTGCCCTATCCACCATGCAAGTGGCAAAAACATTTTTCTCCACTTCACTACTATCCTTGAAGATACATGTTCCTCTGCTCCCATTCCACACTTTTTTCCATGTTAAACAAGAATTTTCCACTTTTCTCTGAATATTCTTGTGGTTCTTCTCCTTCCAGTTCTTTATTTATTCCAGATATTTTTTGAAAACCAAGGTCCCAAATGGACATGTCACTTCAGCTGAGTCATTACTCACGCTGAGTAGAATAGGACTGCTACACTTCATGTTGACCTTTTTTGAGTACTATTATATTTTCTCAGAACTGCTCTTTTTTTGTTCTACCTTACTTTATGCATAATTTACAAATCAATAATGATCATATTGACTAGAGTGAGAGACAGTATGAAATCAGTGGAAACCACTTGACAGAGTAGCTCCTTCTAGCAATTAGGTGATGATAAAAACTGTTATTCAGTTTTGCACTACTTTGTAGAAGTTTCTTCTGGACTGTGCTTCCTTGCTTATGATAATGTCATGTTAAGCAGCATCACGGTCTTATGAAAGTCAAATTACAGCACATTTTTAACTTGCACCTTAGTCATAAGGCCTGACATCCTGCCACAGAGTGAAATACAGTTTATTTGCTCTTAAAAAAATTGTATCTGCTGGTTCTTACTTTGATGACTTCCAGATAAATTAAATTGTTTAAATATTTGTTCCAGAAGTTTTCTGGAAATTGAAGTTATCTGCCTGCTCTCTACTTCCCTGACCCCTTTCCTTTTCTTTCCCCTTTCCTTGCCTCCCCTCTCTTTTAACATGTTACATTTACCCTTTCCCATTCTTTCTATATCTCACTAGTCCTCCATGACAAAACTTCCAATAATTTCACAATTACTTACCTGGTTTTTTAAGTGTCCAAGGATGAAGTTTGACAGGTGTATTTGATAGATGAGATAGAGTACTTTGCAAAGAACTAATGTGTTCCTTTCTGACTCAAGTCAGAGACTTCACCTTTTTTTCCTCTAGTGTCAGTTGCTCCAGTCACATTTTGTATTGATCTTTCTAGATTGATGCCTGGGAAACAGCCAATGTTCTGATCTCTTAATATTTTTTAGAAAAATATCAGCAACAAAGGGTTTTAGGGCAGAATTATATTTTGACATCTTTCTGATCTGCTTTGCTTTCCTCATGTATATATGAAAGATTTCCTGCTGGAAAAATAAGGGTCTGGTGTTGATATGTCTTTTCTCTATATATCATGCATTGATTTTACTAGCATCACACGGAGATCACACGGAGGTACTTTTTTAGCAAACTTCCCTGTTCTGCACCATATCCTAAGGAATAGGACAACCAACTTCCATTTATTTCCCCTTTTTTTCCTAGCTTCACAGCTTGCTGTGAATGTCAGAAATAAATCATTCTTCTATCTGTGTGGGGAGTAAATAATGACAGAATTACAAGTTACTTTGTAATGTTGAAGATCTGTGTGCTAGAGTTCTGGCACAAATGAGCTGCAATTGTGTGCTCTTGATTATTTATCCTTACATGGTGTCATTAAAATAAATCACATTAATTTTGGTTTGACCATCAACTTTAAGTTCTTGCTAGCTGAGACTGAGTTACCTTATCTTCAGAACGACTGATAGTATAGTGAAATTAGCCTCAGCCTTAGTTTCCACAACAAACACATGAAGATGAACAACCTCATAGCACCCTGCTCATTACCCTGCTGCCTAAAAGTGATATAATGGGCAGCTGAGGAGATCTCCTCAGCATCATTACAGTGTGCAGCAGCTCAGTGAAGTCTATATTGCTACTTCAGATAAAATAATGAAAGGAACAGTGAGAGAGGCAATTAAACTTCTTCCAGCACAAATGTTTTCATTCTGTAGGTCTTCCCTGAAACCCACGCCTTTGTTACCCAGAGAATAAAACAACTGCATTCTCTTCATCCAGCTCTATACAAGTACATAGAAATGCAATTGCCACACAGGAATGGGGAAGCTGCTTTATAGCCAAATGGTGAAACAGCTTCTCCTTGTTCAGGAAAGGCTTCCTTTTTGTGTAGAAATGGAACAAGGCAGCCAGTTACTCTCCCTTCCTTATTCCCTGTGACACCCACCAGAGAGCTTTCAAGAAATAGAGGCAATATTTTGTGAGATGTGAACAGTTGCCTAGGTCTCATTGCAGCTTCTACATTTCTAAGTAAAAGGAGGACAATCCAGGTACAGAACAGGATCTAAAACCTATGAATGGGCCTTGTATCTGCTGTCCCAGAACTATAGCTGAGAAGTCACTAAAGTTATGTTTGCCTCTGTTTAAAATGGGCATAGTGACATTTCATAGCTGCTACTGCAAAAATTCAATATATTGTCTGACCACCCCAAAAATGCATATGATGCAATCATGTACACTATATTTTTTAAACTAACTAGCTGTAACAATCCTTAGAAAAAAGATAGTACATGGTGTTGTTAGAGAAGGAAACTGAGGCATAAAATGTTCCGGGCAGAGGGGGTTTCTTGCCTGTCCTGCACTATATCTCATTTTTTAGTTGACTTCAAAGTACTTGCATTGCCCATGTGTCTCTATTTCGATCCTTCTTTTCCACTGTCTTTAGAAACTTTAATATCCTGGCCTGAGGGTGTAGCCCTGGATGAAACAAGAAACTTTAGGGAGCTGGTTGAAAACAGACTAAACAGGGAAGTGGGTTTCCCTAGCACACATTTCCTTTTATTTAGCCACAAAACATTCACTTTTAGCAGCTTCCCTGAATGCACTTGTAAATCTCTGATTCCTTTCAGATGGAGGTACAAGCACATAGTTTGATTTGTTTTAACTAACACTTTTAAGCTTTGCTCCCAGTGGCTTGCTCTAAGATAAACTATAGGAGAACACTCCCTAGCCAGGGGAGGAAGGATTTTCCAGGAACCCAAGGAAGGAATTGGGTGAACAACATGGTTCTTCCAGGGAAAGAAAATGATGGAACATTCATGGTCCAGCCCTCAAAGGGGAGTAAAGTATAAAACCCCAGTTACAGTAGGTTTCCTGAGCCAGGCTCTTGGGATAAAGCCTAAAGATTAACCCCCCACCCACCTGCCTGCTGAGAAACAGTGCTCTGAAGCATAAACCGTGTGCTACCCAGTCCCCATTGCATGGTTATATGATGTTATATTAATCATTCAGTGAAAGAACTAGAATCCAGCTTTTCTTAGCCTCAGGTGGTGGCTGTAATTCCTAAGCCAAATGATTACTCTTCCTTCCATGGCAAATATTTTTTCTCATTCCTTAGGAGGCAGAGTGCTGAGAGCACACCTGACATGCAGACCTGTCGTGGGAGTTCTGGGGCTTAAAATCCTTGCCAAGGGATGGAGGGCCTGAGCCTGGACTATTGGGGTGCAGTGCAAGAGGGATCCCTATGCTAAGGGCAGACAAGGACCCTCTCTTTCCCCTGTGGACAGATGACATATCTGTTCTCTTTGAAAAGAAAGATAACTTAGCCCTTAGTTCAGGTCAAAGCTCTGAGCTGTGAACTCTGAGCAGGAAGGAGTACGGTTCTATCTCAGAATAAAGTGCACAGATGTATAGAAGGGAAACCTCATGTTCTCTGCTGTTTCAGTTCCCATTTCTGTCTGTTACTTGCTGTGTGCCTCACAGAAAACATTTACATTCAACTTTGAGCCCCATTGTAGTGTCCAAGGTCTTATGGAACTCCTTCATGGCTAATGCAAATATTCAAACCTTCAAGCTGACCAGTTAAAGTGTTTCTCTTCCCTTCCAGAACACCTTCCCCATCCACAGTTAACATATATGTTCATTTACAGCTCCCACATGGAAGATTCCGTCATCATAAACACCAGCAAGTGCCCCGTGGGTATCTCACAGGACTTATTATACATCAGTGTCTCTAAGGGCAGAATTAGATTGAAAGGGCTTTGCATCATTTTGTTTGCAATTGGGAAAGCATAAAAATGAAATGCAATTGCATATGTGTACATGAGAAAGCAGAGACAACAATCATTTCTGCATTGAAAAGTGACCAAAAGAGTGTCCTTATTTTTTAATTTTTCTCCTGGTGTTTCTTCCACACATGCCTTTTCCAAACACAGTTGAAGTCCTTGCTCTTAAGAGCCTGCCACAGGGTAAAGTCAGATAAGTCAGAAAACATTAGATTATTTCTTTTCTCCTTCACTTATGATAGTGATAAGACCTAAGTGATGATCCAGTTCTTCAGGAACACCTGCCAGGGCCATTTTTGGTTGCATTTTCAGATGGCATAAGCATAATGATACCAAATATTCCTGTCTATAGCATTTGCACTCCATTGATGCCTGAATGTCCAGCAGTTTCAGCCTAGCAAAAGAGACCCTGCCCGAGAAATTTGTAGTCTAAATAAGCAAAGATGGAGGAGCTATTTCAGGAGACCTTGCTGATGGATTAAGTGATGTCAGACTTTCTGGCAGGAAGCCTGTGGGAGGCCGGAGAACCGAACCGAGGGCTGTGAGTCCCTGGCAGCATCAGCCTCCAAATTGTTTTTTACCTACAGCTGCCTGCCTGAGAGAGGTGGTGGTTGCTAAATGAAAAGCAGATGGAGTTAAGTTTAGTTAAAGTAGACAGTCATAACAACAAAGAGCTCTCTTCTAATCACCCAGAGGTAGTAGGGCTGAAAATGTAATCAAATTGTTTTCTATAAATCATTTGCACAAGATAAAGAGGCCTGTCTATCCAGCATGGCTCACTAAGTGTTTACACTGTAAACTTTCCTGCCCTTAGCACTACCCCTTCACTCTGAATTATTACTTTAATGCATTTAATCATGAAATGTAACAGTCGGATAATAAGAACCCTGTGAACTTCCCCCTCCTTTCCTTTTAAATTAAATTATAAACTGGTAGTAAAAACATGATTATTTGAAGGTTGTGTTTATGAGAATTCTTACCCTCTGAGGAGAGTGGTAAGGAAAAAAGAATTAAAAATTTTACTTAATAGAAAAAACAGCTTGTGGAAATAATTACACAACTTGTGAGAGCCCTGCACAGCATCTGTGTTTAACAGTGTTATATTCATGCCTGTACAAGCAGGCAGGCAGTCTGTCTTTCAGAGAGTTGAATATATAAAGTGTCTCAGTTATAGTACTAATTTACTAATATATTATCAAGATAAACTGATTCAATCTGCTGAGGAGGGGGGGAGGACACTGGTAACATCTATTGTAATGAGAAACAATAATGGGCACAGCAGTTTATTAACAAACTCCACAGGTCACTGGACAGCAATAGCAGCAAAGCAGTAAAAGGAAAATTCAGTTATGTTCTGTTAGAGCTCACAGCATGTTCTGAACCTCCTCATTAGGTGAGTTCACAGCCCTCCAAACTGGAAAGGTCACCTGTGGATGGGAGAGACGGGGAGAGGAGCTTTGCTGCTTCAGCTGCACCTCATCCTGGCTCCAGCTCACTTTCAGACAGTGCGTTTCTTCTGTTTGGGGTTTTTAAAGATTTCAAGATTAACAGGTTTTGGTTTACAGTCTGTGTTCCCATTTAGCTCTGGGTTATTACAGGCTGGCCAGATCAACAGCTTTTCCTGCAGCCGCATTCCCTTACATTGAAGGCAATTGAAAAGAATGATTCACTCTAATATTAAATAAACTCCTGTCCACTCAGGTCAATGCCTTAGCCTCAAGAGGACTTGAAATAAACAAAGCAGTTGGATGACAGTGCATTTTTTACTTAAGTTTGTTTAAAGCTGCACATTGTTTTCCTGGATAGACAAAGCACTTTTCCTTAATTCAAGTTCTTGCATTTCAGTGATTCTGGAAAAGGGTGATGTTTGCCAGAAAGGCCTGTTTCCTGCTGCCAATATCTTTCTGACAGTGTATGAATTACTACAGGGATGGACATGGCCCAGAGCCACCCTGCAAGCTCAGGTCTATCAGAAGACAGGAACAGGGTTGGTATTTATATGAGCTCTCTCAGACGAATTTCTCTTTCTAATTCATGAAGTCATTTTAATTACACGACTTCCTGCATAGAGCCCTTTAAGCATGAGCAACAGAAGAAAAATAGTAAAAGAAAGGGAGCTATTTTAATGGTTAATTTTCAAAGGATTTAGATGCTTGCCTCATTTAGTATCTAGCATAGTGTGCCTGTTTAAATAATTGATTTGACAGAAACATCTAAAAAGCCTTAGTTAAATCCATTTTAAAAGACTACGTCAATGAAATTCAGGCCATGAGCAGCCTTGTTTGGTGCAGTTGTTACTATTTTCCCTTCCTACAGTTTGAAATCTGACAATGCTGCAGCAAACAAACAGCAGATGGGATCATAACAGGGCTTTTAAAATAATGAATATCTGTGATTCTGCACTAAGACTCAACCTCTGCCCTTGGATGGCATCTAAGGTGCTCAGAATGCCACTAAATAAGGCAGATTGCTGATTTTCTCACACACAAATTAAGAACTGTTGGTGTGCTGTACAGGAGTATGCTTATGTTGTGTATTAAGGGCAGCCAATTGTTTGAGCTGCTGGAGAGGGTGAGAAAGGAAAGTTGCATGAAGATGTCAGCACAGCACTGGGCCAGAGCTGCAAATTGGGGTTTATGAGCAGGACTCGAGTTAGCTTTGAGCACAGATGGAGTGAACCTGCCTCTGTCCAAAGTCTACAGGGTCTCTGCCATCCCACCAAGAAGAAAGGAGGGAAATGTTAATAAATGCATCAAAGTCCAGTCCATGCAAGCATCTTCCTGGCGTGTCAGACCAGCTGTGAGACACACTCTGTGAGATCATAAGTCCATGTAGGGTTTCACTCCCTCCTTGCAGGGCTGTTCATAGGTATTATCTCAGGAAGAGATTTCATAAGAAAAGTGTATTTGTTCCAGCCAGCAAAAGCAGGGTCTTCCTCTGCCCAGGTCTCCTGATCCATTGTAAGAGGGAGAGACTCCTCCACCCACTCTCTGAGTTACCTCCTGGGTCTTGCCCTCTCGACTACTCCTGGGCCTTAAATTCCCAAACACCTGAACCCTGGAAATGCAAAGCACCCATTCCTGGGGACTCTGTGACCCTTGATGCACAGGCTCAGGTTCCCTCAGCTGGGGATGAGCCCATGATGGGGTCTATCACCTGGCAAACAAGCACTCAGCAAGGCACCCAACACAGCTCCACTGGCCTGTCTTCCTGAGACCCAAAATTACCTGAAATGGCAAACTGTCCAAGGTGACTCTTTGCAGGTTTGCAGAAGAACCTGCCTTCCCTCAGGGGGAATTTAAACAATTACACCTTGCCAAGTGGGCTGCTCAGCTAAAAATTCTCTGCGAGCATGCTTAGGCTGGCAGCTAAATTAGAGGGAACACATCTCCCTACATCATTAAAAGTAACAGACTCACCTTTTTTTTTAATTTACTTTTACTATTTCCTTTGCAAATTGCTAGGCTCTTTTAAACACAAACCGGTTTTGCCTTTTCAACTTTCCTTACATTACAGCCCAGCTAACTCCATTAGCAAATAAAGTAAATAGCCAAAGCACTTATGAAAGTCTAAATTCCCCGAAGGTAATAACTGTATAAAACACATGGGAGTTGTTATTTCAAGGCAAGGAAATGGAAAGCTTTTAGTTTATCATTAAGCCGACTTAGTGTTTTGGTAGGCCTTGGCACTGTTTATTAACAATTTATAAAGTCAGACCAGGGTGAGTCTACGTAAGTGATACATATTTTTGTACTGATATGCAGTACTTGTGCTATTTGTCCTGAGCTCCATGTAAACAGTGCTTAATAAGCTCTGGCTTGGCTTTTCCCATTAAGCAACTGGCCTGTGTGAACTCAGGTCACTACAAGTTCCTGCAAGAATTTCCCCTCAACACAGTAATGCTGTTGGGAAGCCTCTTCCCAAGCTGCCATCAATCCAGAATCCAATATTTAGAAGCTGTTCCAGTATAAGGACTCTTTGAGCTCTCACAAAAAGACTAGAAAGTGACATGTCCTTATGCAGGAAGGACCAGGGGTTAATAAGAATCAAAAATACCCCACAAAGTGGGGTCATAGATGTGGTCCTATAGGAACCTACGTCCATCAGCTTACAGTGCAAGGCCATGCAGGTTCCATCTTTTGCCTGACATGTTTTCTAGCTGGAGCCTGACTACTCTGGTCACATCTTTTAGTCCTTCCATTCTTCATTTCCCTGAATGTTCTTTCATTTCCAACAGTTCCAGTGTTGCAGTGGTTAGACCAACTCTTCATATCTTCTTGTTTTTTCATCACTGGTTCCTGACACTAACTCCTTCATGCTGACAGCTTCCTGTTTTATCACTGTTATATGCCTAAGAAGAAGATGTACCAAGCTCCAGACAAAGCTGAGATGATGAATTGGTGTCTCAGGCACAAGCAGCTATCTTGTCCCTTGTGTTAGTTCTTTTAATGTGTTTGCAATACTCAGCAAAACTGTGAAACTGTAGTAATAAAAACTCAAGTTGTGTCTCCATATTTCTGGCATCAGTTATTAGGGTTGCTGTTTCCATTTAGAAAAACTCAGCTTGTGAGATGACCACCTGAAGCCCCATTCACTTTGCTGCATCCGTGTGTCACCTCAGGGGGGACACTGGGCAGACACCAGGTTGTGCACAGCCATCTCCTTCTGGCATTTCTGAAATGCTCATGTGCTTTCCAGAAGCAGCCATGGACTATCTGGCTTTGCTCAAAAGTCTACTAATCATCTACAAATCCTCATGACACTAAATTTCTTTCAGTGGTGATGTTTACATTAATGTTGTCCTAAGTAAAACCAGACTGGCATTTTTAAGTTCTTTTCCTTGATATCTCAATATTTGCCGCTCTCTAGCTCCTCTGATAGTCTAAGAACACCTTAGTTCTTTGATTTTCCACCCATTTGTATCATCATGCAGCACAAGAGGCTCTTGTCTTGAGTCTGCAGGCAGTCTCTGACAGTTTTCCTGGCCTCAATGCAACTGCCATTCTCCAGGCGCTGGAAGACAGAATTAACTTTTACAAAAGCATTTTTTTTGAGTGCATGGTCAATTTGCTGAGTATCATCACCTGATTTTGGAGGAACTGGAGCTCTGGGAGTGGACATGTTGATCATAGGTCTGAGAGACTGTGTGTAAAGTTATTCTGGGATTAAATACAAATTTAAATTAAACAAGAAGACAAATCAACAGCCCATAAGTGTCCTGTTGTAGATTATTTCATTTCTCATTCTTTCCACTCTGTGCGTAGTGGGACTGTTCAAGCCTGAGATGACAATTATGAACTGCAATTAGTGGAATATGCTGCCTGTTAACTTTGTCACAGCCTCTGTTATGAAACACACCCTCCATACAGGAGAAAAAAACTGTAATTATTTGGTATCTGTTGTCTGCCAGCACTTCTGCAGTAATGCATTACAGAAACAAAAATTGAAGTGGCATAAGTGAAGGGAGGAAAAAAACAACCCTGTTTGTTCTTCTTCCATTCCAATAGGACACTGCAAAGGCAGGAGTTATCTCCTATATATTTAGGAGTAATATAAAACATCCATTTCTATTACAAATTTATATTTAAAATGTTTCCTTTTTGGAAGTGTATTGTAAATTGAATTAGGATTAGAATTAGAAATTCGTAATACAGAAGTTTCATCCTACATCACTCACTGCCTGTTTCTCTTCAATGACTGCAAAAGGAGCCAAGATGATTAGCCCAGATGCAGAGATGTGTATTGGAAGTATTTCTGTTTGGTTACAGGATTTCCGCCTTCCAGTGAAACTGAAATTACTGGACTGAGTTTATTGAAGGCAGACTGTCTTTTGCTGGTCATCTCTGTCACGGTAAGACTGTACTAAGACTGTTCCACCAGCCTCTTCTCATACTGAGAACTGGTGTTATTTTGTTGAATAGCAAGAATGCTATTTGTGAAGTAATGCTCAGTTTGCTCGTAAACAAGTTTCTTTCTGTATTGGTACCTTCTATCAGATTGCAATCCTCTTAGGGAACAGAAATCTCCTTCACATTTCTTTTCCAATCTACTGTGCTAAACATTCCTTTTCCTTTTCTTTTTCCTTTTCCTTTTCCTTTTCCTTTTCCTTTTCCTTTTCCTTTTCCTTTTCCTTTTCCTTTTCCTTTTCCTTTTCCTTTTCCTTTTCTTTTTCCTTTTCCTTTTCCTTTTCCTTTTCCTTTTCCTTTTCCTTCTCCTTCTCCTTTTCCTTTTCCTTCTCCTTTTCCTTTTTCAAGGTCAGGTCTAGATCCAGACATCTGTGTTCAAAATCATATTTTGTATGATGCTTCTCAGATTACACTCTGTGGGAGTGAGAGTGGGTGGGATGTGAGCAGTTCACAGAGTATTTA
Source organism: Columba livia (assembly GCF_036013475.1). Classification (NCBI taxonomy): domain Eukaryota; kingdom Metazoa; phylum Chordata; class Aves; order Columbiformes; family Columbidae; genus Columba; species Columba livia. The sequence continues at coordinate 122,659,246 of NC_088603.1, read as the reverse complement.
AAGGACAGGTTGCACCTTTCTTGCATGTTGTTACAGCCAAGTTCCTAGAAATCTCTCCACTTCCAGCCTGAAGACCAGAAACAACTTCCATTGCAGATGTTTGAAAATATGGATTAGTTTGATATTTAGCTCTTTACTGCAAATGTTTTCCTGATAAAATATCACAGGCTTTCCATGAATGCATGCAGACTAATGAACTCCAATCTTGCTCAACTGCAGGAGCTGTATTATCATGATTGCTTCATGATTTTACATCTGTAGGCTCAAAGCTATGTAATTTGGTGTTCACAGGAGATAAATAGCTATGGGTTTATGTCTGACTTCATTGTCAACCAATAGGGCATCCACATTTTTGAGTGCAAAGATATGGCACAGAAGGACAACCATCACTTTTTTCTTTAGCTCCGCCTCTACTAGTAGCACTTAGAATGACCAGCTAAACCTCATTAATACTGAGCTCTTTACACTGCTCTGGTGTTTAGGGATAATACTCTGGTGTTCAAATCCCTATCAGAAAGAAAACAAAACTGCACATTAAAAGCCTGAAAAGGATCTTTATCTGGATAAACTATTCATTCCAAATTTGACTTGATTTATTTGTTAGATTAATTACACCATTGTTTCTTGTTCTGCAAACTTCTTCATGTAGTTCTACATTTTGTAATTTTTCCACTTCCTACTGTTCATCTTTGTACATTGAATTCAAAGACCAACCTTGTGGTACAGTAGTAGCTCCATCTACCATGTGCTCATTTTCTAAAAGACAACTTTGGTGGTGGTTTTTGCTGGCGAGGGAAAATCCACATACCTTCCTTAAGTAAGAATTGTTTCCTTTTGAAACCTAGTAAACTGCCTGAAAATAAGGAAGAGGGAACAGGCAGTGAAATCACTGCTAAAAGGCACAGTTGCTGTTTGGGTGGCAAACATGAGGTTGGATAGGAACTCTGCTTAGACATACAGGGATTTTCCCCAGTTAATTACACACAGAATTAAACTCAGAAGTGTTGAGCACAATCATTGAGAAATGGTGTAATTGACTGTCCCTTTTCTGTCGCTCCTCAGTCCGGAGAGGTGAGCACCCCAGCCCTGTGGTGCTCATGCCACCAGCACTGGAACACTGAGAAGGTAACTGGGTCCCCTCACACGAGCACAAATCCAGCTTTACCATGGACACTTCCCAGTCCATTTGGATCAGGTAGGAATGGTCCTGATTTGGCATTTGTTTACCCCAATTCTCCTGCTGGGAGGGTTATATCACATTATGATATTTCTTTGTAGACAGGACAAAGTGCTGCTCAATACTGCTTACTTTTCTGAAGTCTGTTGCACAAAAGAGCTAAAAGATACAAACCACAGGGCAGTTCAGCAACACAAATATTCTACAGGGCCTTTACTGAGACTGAGAGAAATCCTGCGAGGTAGACACTGACTTCCCTTCCCATCCTGACATTTCCAATTTGACCAGAATAGTCAGGAAATTATTATGAAGGGCAAAGGCACTCCTGTAAGAGTTGATCTACATTTACTTTAAATTCTATTGTGAAAGAAGAGTTTTTTTCAGATTAGAATTCAACGCTCCTCACAGTGAAACAAAATCATTTAGTATTTAACCCCGGGCTGAGAGAGGGGGAGAAAGGGGAAAATTATTGCTTAGCTCCAAGCTAAGAAAAATACTTACTAATCTTACACTTTCTCCTCTGCTATCTCTTCCTCCATTTGCCTATCTTTTCTTGCAGACCTCTTTAGATGTCAGGTTTCGCTCTTTTTCCTTCCTGTCCTGCAATGTAATTAACAAGAACTTCATCAAGAACCCCGACTTGATACACTATTTACATTAGTAGATTATATATACACTATATACAATAATGCTTTATATATACACTATAAACAATAATAATAGAGTGGTCTTCAGGGTTTCTAAAAATGCCACTGTCCGTGTTGTTATTGACTGCAGTATGACATGTTATGATTCTGTTTTGCAACATCTACTTAGTCCTGGGAAGGCAGAAGAAAGGGAGGATAAATGGGCACTTTACGGCTTTTTAAGCAGAGCTTTTAATTACCAATAATGTAAAACACCATAACTTCTGAGTCAGCCACTATAAGGACATGGCAAAATCTTCTCTGCAGTACAGCTGCGCAGATGCCTGACTGCTCTCTTCTGCTCCACTCTCAGGCAGATATTTTTCAGACCCTCGACTGATCAATACTAATCACGTTTGCCATGTGCCAGACACACAGATTACACAGCAGGACTGGCACTTTCAGCAGGGCTGGCTGAAGTGACACACATAGCCTCTGGAAATCAGGCTGCTCAACACCCAAAGCTTCCTCCAAGCACAGTAAGATGCTGAGAGTTGGGAACTCACTGCAGTAGCCGGCATCTGGAATTTCAGGCTCACACCAGCATCAAAGGACTGACCCAGCTTCCCATAAGCTTTCCACAAATTACAGGTGTCCTGTAATACCTGATCCTTCAAATCTATGTACTGCTCAGACAAGCCACTGACAGAAGTACAAACAGATGTAACGATATTTCTGTGACAGTTCTCTGTTTCCACAGGTAAAGTGCAGAAGAACTGCCTGTAAATGGTATATATGAAGCTCCTAAACTGACAATCTGACCTAAGAACAATCTGGACAATGTCCCCTCTTAAAGAATATCTTACAGCTTAAAAAAATAGATACCATTTTTTATGTATTTGAGAGCAGAATTCAAACAGTAAAATTTTTCTAAAGTCCTTTCAACTTTCAGCTTTTCATTTTTACTTATTTTATGAGACATTTAGATTTTTCCACATTCTGCAGAGATATAAGCTACAGGAGGTAATAAAAATGCTTATGAGATCACACCACTGTTTCCATAAATGTGAAAGTCCAGAATTTTTTGTTTAAACATTTAATAACTGCATTTACTATAATGTTCAAATTTTATAGTGCATTTTTTATAGGGCATTATATGCAACTTTGAAGGACTACATAAAATATTTACACCATGCTTAGATGTGGCAGCTACGTTTGTGATTAGAGTTTTATTCCTGTTAATCGTGAATCAAACATGCAGAGGTGATTGTTTCTCTTTTCCCTTGGGAAGAATATTGGCAATGAAACTGTCTTTGCTCAGGGTCCTTCTGACAGCCCACCAGTAGCATCAAGCTTCAAATTACAAAGAAAATTCCCATATAAAATCTACAAGTTTTCATTCCACAGTAGTTTTCAGGCTGACCATTTGACTTTGGCTTCGCATAAATTGTAGAGCCCCATCTGAATGGAGTTTGTGACAGGTAACAGCATAATATCTTTTTATCGGTACTCTTCTGGATGGCCAGCTTTTCCTGCTATAGGCTGTCTGTGGCTCAGTCATCAGCAATACTGTTCATGTTTCTTCAATAATACATTGACACAGGTAGCAAACATTTCAGTACTGGAGTGAAGGCTCTAAGTGTGTTCCACTGAAAACTAGCCTACTTGCTTTGCTAAAGATAGCAGTGATTGCAAAACTCTCACCTTGAATATGAACCTTGACTTTCATTTGGCCAAACCCAGGAGCTCAAAAATGGCCATCCCATCTCTTTTTGTAAGTATCCGAAGGCCATTTAGCACTAGCAACACAAATAAGTAATTTTCTGTTGCTATCCTGCAAGAGTTATACATTCACATAACTTTACAGTCTGTTTATGACTGATTCAACTTAACAGAAATGCAAACTTCCCTTTAAATTATAGAGAATGACATCTGTGATAGTGTAATGTACTTGTTATAAGTCAGCTGTGCTCTTCTGTGATGTCTTGAGTCCTGTTTCTCCTTGCTCAAAATGTATGCTGGCTCTACATCTTCACACTTGCACAGCTGCAGAAGAAATTGTTTAGTCAGATTGGATTTTTTTAATAACCATGTACAAATGGACCATCATATACTCACTGGTGCTGAATGGCAAATACATAATTAATGTCACAGTGCTAAAAGTCTTCACAGCACACATATTGAAGACCGGATGCCATTATTTTGATGGTGCACACTTTTATACAGCATTGAAACTTCAGCTGAATCCCTCATCTCTTAGAAGTTAACTTAAAATTTTGTTCTTTGTGAAGCTGAATGTCCTGTTATTACAGGACATAATTCCATTAGAAAAATAAACTGCTAAGATGAACATTTAATGAGAGTTCCCATTTAGTGATGTGAATTTTGTTATAATTGGAATTTGTTAGTCACTCATTTAATTCAGTGAATGATTTTGGCACATACATCATTCATCAGCACTTCATTATAGGTATTCGTTACTTCAAAGTCAAGATAACAGTTGCTTTGATTGGAAACACGTTCTTCTGTACCTTAATAAGTTCCTATATATTGACTGGATAAACCAAAGTCCTAATACCATGTGCCATAAACAGATATTAAAAAAACCCCAACTCATTAGCACTTAAGTAAGGTCTTAATGGATTTTGTTTTTCCACAAACAGTATTTTAGTGTTACTGTAAGCAAAAGAAAGGGCAGTAAATAGGTACCTGATGCAGGGATACTCCTTTCTGTATTCAAATATATTTAAAAAGATGGAATTCCATTTTTTTATTCTTTTATGGCTTAAGAAAAAAAAGAGGCCTGCACAACAGGCCATCATTTAAAAAAAAATGTCAAGTGGTCATTAATACATTGAGAATGATTTAGGCAATCCAAGGAGTGGTTGCTAGTGGTTGCCACCTCATGATGTAACCATGGACTCCTCATGCCATTATAGCAGTTTTAGGCTGAAATTTTTTGAATCTTAAATAACTGTGCAAATGGGACCACCAGGCTCGTTGCAAGTGTTTGATCAAAATTCTGTAACACAAATCAGTCATAAAGATTGTGCTGCTTTTCAGCTTGTTTTAGGAACCAGTTTTATCTAGTCTCTGAAACAGCATGTATTGACATAATTCATTGAACCATCTTTGTTCTTCTCAGTCTCTGAAATAAAGAGTGAGCAGCGGGTTGCAGATTTAGGAGCAAATGGCTGTACAGTAGGTATGACTGCATCAGAGTAAAGATATGTATTCTTTGATTAAACAAACAAACAAACAAAAAACAAAAACAACAAAAAAGGAAAAACCCAGCAAAAAATAAAACCCATAAAACCCAGTCTGTATAGAATGAAAGGAAAGAATAACTGTGAATTAAAATGGGTATCCCCGAAGGAGCTAGCTCCACAAACTCTCTGTTAAAAGCATGACGTGTGATAACCATTGATCATCGATAACATCAATAAAATATGGCACTAACACTACATTTTGAGTCACCCAGCAGAAGCTCAAAACAGAAGTTTTATTTTTATGGAGAAATATAGGTGTAACTTCTTGATTTGCTAAGTCAATATTTCACACGCAAAACTTCCACTCAGGAAAAAGAAAGGAGAAGAATGCAAAACACATGCCTGAAGGGTTATTTTGAAATGTTAAGCTGAGGTAATGCACAGGTGAGGCAATCCCAGCTACCCATGCAAGGAGTGGACCTAATGAAACATTGTTGGTAAAATCAGAATGTAAAGTTTTATACCTGACACATAAAGAGACCAAATTTGCTGCTTTTCTGCAAGCAAACCACTCACTGTTGTCAGAGGTGATTACCCACATTCTGTGTCTAGGAACCCAAAAAGATCATGAAAAGTGAATACCCTACACTTATATAGGACTTTTTACAGCATGGAATTATCTTTGCTTTTATTTCAGCTGGGAGCTGTTGCAGCTGTGCTGCTAAAGGTCAGAAGAATGACAACAGCAGAGGATTTTACACTCTGCTTATGTTCCCAGTTACTGCCTTTCACTGTCTGCTGCATTCACAGTGTTGGGAAAGGGTGAACACCCAGTTCTTACACAGCTGGGGAAAGAGTGTTAGCTACAAAACCCAAGGTATTTTGCATGGTGATGGTGTGTTATTCTGGGGATTAAATGCTTGAATATAAACTTGTACCCAGGTGTCTCTGGGTAAGTAGTAAAATGACAAGCGCATTTGTACTGAGTTCCAAGTGCACATCATTCTGAGAAAACACACATGCATATCACAACAGCTGCAGCACTAGAAAGCAAGAAAATCTTACAGTCAGGGAGACAAATTGATCTGCTTTCCCCTGCAGAGAAGAAAGTCAGTTCTTAGGACAATTAATTCCTGGATTTTTAAAAAAAATAACTATACTACAGAAGAGAACAAAAAAAGTTTCCTCAATGATTAGGTAGTTAACATTTAAAGGATTGCGGCAAACAATAGAAGAATGGATTTCTGAGTCAGTTTTGATCACAATTGCTCTGATGACAGCAGAGGAAAAGAAGGAGGATACTGAGTGTTCAGACAAGCTTCACTGTGATCCGAGCGTGACTGCTCCCAGGCCGAAGTTCTGACAAATCTCTCCAAAAGCAAGCAGGATTTCCATTTAATCACAACTTCATAGTTTTAAGTATATTCCGTTAGGAAGGTGAGTTGCATGATTAAAAAATGGTGTGTCATCTGGAAAAGAGCAAGTTCCCTGAAGGAGACTAATGTTAGTGAGGAGAAAACTATCAGCAGCATGAATCTGAGCTGTGGCCCTGGACCTGCCTGTGTGTCAGCAGCAGCATGGCTCTGTGGCAGAGCAGCCGTCATCTGGGTGGGAGGACAAAGGGCAGTCCAAGCAGAGAAGAATCTGAAGACACCCTGTTCTGCTAAAACCTGAAAAAAACGAACAAAAAAACCAGAGAACAACCGCAAAACTAACCCCAGACTAAATCAATCCAAACCTCTTGACCTTCTAAGTGTTGGTTTAAGGATAAGGGGAAAAGAGCAGAACCCACTGGTACTTGCCCTCTACCAATTTACTTGCCAGCAGCTTAATTTTGCTAGTGTATCACAAGTGTAAAGTGCTGGAAAAATCCCCTTCATGGAGACACTTTGCTTTCCCCATTTCTGGCTGCCAACCAAGGTTTGGCTAAGCTATTTTTTCTAACTCCCTTTGCAGAGAGCTAAAGCCCCTAGCAACAGCCATTAAAGCAATGTGTGCTCAGCACTTGAGAAAGGCAGGACACATGTGAGCTCTTCAGTTCATATTTAGAAACCTCACTTCAGTCTCCAAAAGCCTCTTGTTTTCCTATGCAGTGAGTCCGACCTCTCACCACACTGGTCAGCACATCGTGTCCTTTCCTCCAGCGCGGCGGTCCTTTGTTTGACGTAAAACAAGCGTCCACAGTGCCAATGCTCTGCAGCATCACGGGGGCTGTACAGAGATAGCTGCTCAGCTCTGCAACCCCGCCGTGCCCCTCTTTGAGTCTGTGTCTCAGGCCCACTGAAAAAAGCAAGCTACAGAGTGAAACAAAGCCTGTGAGAACAGACAGCACATAGAGGCTGATGTCATTTGTATGACTGTAAACATAGGAGCTTGTTTTTCAGACATTGCAGAGAACAAATCATTGAAAGGCAATGAAAACAAACACCTCCTAATAACATTTTTTGTTTTCTCTGAAAACATCTCATTTGCAGCGATTTTGATAAACGAAATCTGCAGCAATAACTACTTTTTTTTTTTTCAAAGAAAGACCATTTCAGGTTAATGTGGTTTTGTCTCCAAACTCAGAAAAAGGAGGCAGGAATGTCCTTCTACTTTTCAACAGCACACTATTCAGTGCTTATTAGTTAATCAAAATTAGTTGCCTCATTATTTTGCCATCTCAGAGGAAAGGACCCTGGGCTCTTTCTGTAGCACCTTGTTTTCCTAAAGCACTGATCAGTCAAACAGCAGTGATGAAGACTGGCCAAAGGATAAACCAGAATACCTGTCCTCGTCCGGGCCCATTGTTTGATCATGACAGTCCCATAAAACCAGTGTCCTGCTCTAGCCTATGTCGTACTGCCATGCTCTTCCAGGTTTTGCATCTGCTGCTTCTGTCTGCTCCTTAGGCTTTTGCAATGGAGAAGGAATCTTGTTTACAGGTGGTCAAGTTAATGCCAAGTTAGTGCTTGTTCACCTAACTAAAACCATCCTGACAACACAGTCCCTACTGTCAGCCTACACAAAACACAGGCTCTGAGAGGGCATGGAAAGACTGGCAGTCTAGAGAATCAACATCCCTCTGATTTCTGATGCATTATGGCTTGTGGCACAGAGGAATAATACCCAGTCTGGGGAGGGACTGCACTAGAAAATTAGTAGCTTGTTTCAGTTTGCTCTTGTGAAGAAGAGGCATTGCTGGAAGGGAAAGCGCTCGGCAACTTGTGTTTCTCCTCTGGAAATTTACCCCACTAAGAACATCCAGGCAACAAGTTTCCTTGATGCTTACTATGTGCTTCCTTTTTGTAGCACATTTTCTTCTTAACAGTGTAAGTTATTGACACCCATGGAAATGGTGGCACACTGGTTGCAGACCTCCTCCAGGCTTATTAGTTTTTTAATGAAGAGTGCAGGATACTAAAAGAGTGTCTCAGCACTAGAATTTGAAAGTCCTGATCCAGCCTGTTTAAAGTTAATTGAAAAAATTCCAGAGACTGAGGAGGAACTGGCTGGGCTATTTAATCCTCTTCTGTCACTGTTGAGGTTCAAGAATTTCTGTCCATCATGTGTTGTCAAAATATAAATTGCACAGCTGGAAAAGTAACTGAAATCTCAAAATATGTGAGTTGCCAAAAGATGCCATGAGAAAATTTAAGAAAATCTATCAAGTGCAGAAGTGTCAAAATACAATACTATCTTCCACCTAATGAAAAAAAATGTATCAGTTCTTTCCTCACTTCTATACAGTGTGGCTTTAATAAACTCCAGGAAGCTGGTGGGGAGGGGGAAATATTCATATGCACACATGCACACACAGCTTCAAGCTTATCTTTCTGTAAAATAATGAATTACTTTAAATCCATTCCCTACAGCATGACCCAGCCACCCAGTAACAGGAGTCCAAGTAGGGGGAGTGAAAGAGTTTCCAGTACTTCACTGCTTCTTAATGATATTCTGTGCACAAAATGCCTTCAAAAATCTATTTTACTTTGTATTGTGTTCTCTGTTCAGAATGAACAATTCATTCAGCACCAAATTACTACCTGAGCAAATAAGAGTCACAAAAAACACTGAATACATCAGTGCAGACATTTAGAGCAAAAAAACAATCAACATATTTTGAATGTTCAATTCCTTATATGAATCTGGAACACAAAGACAGTCATTATGCTATTTCAAATGCACAAGTAGAACCTTAACTTTTCAGGTTACTAATTCTGGGGAAAAAAAAAAATAAAAAGCAAATACATCAGCTCATATATATGCTCTATTTGTATGAATACAGTGTTAACTCTTAATATGTAGCTTTTCATACGAATTATGAATATGAATTTTCAAGCATCTTGCAGTAAACTATGGAAATCCTCCCTAAAATAAACACTAATGCTAAAATATATACATCTTGTCTGTGTAATTGTATGCAGCACACCAGAGGATTTAGAAGTGCTACTTTTCACATTTCCCTTTCAACAGTATTTCTTCACATATACAGAATAATAAAAAGATATGAGCTCTACCTGGAATCATAAAGCTTGACTCTGAGAATTGCACATGAGTATATTCTTTAATACTGATTTTGGTCAAAAGTTATGTACCATAGAAAGTGACTCACCAAAGCCTGAGCTATAAGTAGAATCCTGGGAGCTTTCTCTATAAAGCCTCTTCATCCCAGTGCTTTCCCCAGCAGGAGCTGAGAAGAAGCAAGAGAGGACAGATCACCTCTCACCCCAGGTCTGCTGTTCTCCCTTTTATATGACAAACACCTGAAGGACCCCTGTTGATCATCCTGACAGGGGTAGCACTCTAATGACAAGTCATGTCACTCCACTTAAGGAAGCTGAAAAGATAAAGGGAGTCAAAGAGTTGGAGGACAGGAGGGAAGAAAAGGGTTTCATGAGGGAAAGTACCTGGTGAGGTGGAAAGGACGGTGAGGGAGCAGCTGCTGAAACACTCCTGTGTGAAGCTGATTGGGAAGATAATCATGGGCCAAGGACAGATGTACATGGCACACATGCTTTACATGCTTGAATTTCCTCTTTTTTAAGGCCAGAAGTCAATTGCTATGTGTCTTTTAGGTTGACAGTATATTTTCTTTAGTTTCTCTTTTTCCCCTGAGAGTATAAAGAGCTTATAGAAGTTTTAAACTGAGTCAAGCAGGATTTAGATGTAGAGAATGTATCAAATTATCCAGAGGAAAAAAAAAATACACTTTAGCTGGAGGATAAAAGTATCATAAAAATATGCCAGTAAGTGTGTACATGTGGTGCATGTGTGCATATCTGTATGTATGCACACAATATACATATGCACAGTCATGTTCATTTTATAAGCCCTTCAGTGAGTCTGAAAGGATAACAACATTTTGAACACATCACTAAAAGCAATCCAGGAGCTATGATGTCATTTGCCTATCTTACTTAATATACACTCACTGATGTTTTCTGTGTTTATCAACATAAAGCAGTAGCACACAAGATTTAAAAAAAAAAAAAAAAAAAAGAAAGAAAAAAAAAGTGAGATTAAAGAAAAAAAAAGAAGCAACCTAAATCAAAGCATGATTATTTTCAGGAAGGAAGAACACTGTGAATAGTTCTTCCCCTCATGAGGATTTATTCAATAACCTGGAACTGGCAGGGGGACCAGCATTGTCACAGCACAGTGCAGTTTGCTTCCATCCCTGGACAGAACCCACCTGGGGAAAATGTGCTGCCTTGGAGGTTGATATAGTGCTCTGTTCCTGTCCTGGCCTCATTGCACTGCTGCTGGTCAAGTGACATGGTTGTTTCAGGTTTGTGGAAGAAGTACTATTTAGGTGGATAGCTTAAATTCTGAAGGAAGGCCCTGAAGAACCTACTTCATAGAGCAGGGGTGAATATAATCAAAACACTTGCCTTGTTTCCCAATGAATTTGATTTTAGCGTTTGCAGCCTCTGATTTCTCATGTCAAGTTTCTTATTATCCTAAGGAATTTCTGTAAATGACTGACCCATCTCAAGACATCTCTTTGTGTCAGCTGTCTGATCTCATGCCTTCAGAATGGAAATGCCTACACCAAGAAGGTTCATTGTACAGATTTTATATGAAACTGATAATTTTTAATATGTTGGGGTCACCACAGCAGATGATCTGAGACCTGTGTACAAGCACCATAGGACTGTTGAGGAGAAAGGTCAATATTCGATGTGCTGACAGTGTATCTTCCATCATGCTAATGAGCTCAGAGCTCAGCAACATGAGGGTGTTGGCAACAAAGACAACTTTCTACTGCCATGGTCTGTGGCCGCATGCTTTTGCCCAAATGCTGCAGTTTGTTGTCATTTTGGCTATCTGGTTGAAGTCCAGCTCTTCAAACATTCACTCAACACAATGGATAAAGCAGGAATTTATGGAAGTGGGAAAGAAATGAGCAATTGCAGATGGGGAAAAGGTAATCTTTGACATCAAAGGCAACGGATGTAACTAAATCCTCACAGTTCCCACAGAAAATGCATGTTAAAGCATGTCAATTATTAGCTAAAGAAATGCAACACTTGTGTTAAAATGTTCCCTCCTCACACCACACTTTAAAAATAAACACAACTCCATACAGTACCAAGTGTTTGAAGTCATGCACAGGCTCCTCATTCCTAGAAATATGCAAAACTCGACAATCAAGTATGGTCAAGGAATCTGAAGGTCTTAAACCCTCTTACATATTCAACAGAGACACTTTTGCTAATTTGCTGAGTGAACTGGAAATTGTGCTTGCATTTTCTGCTGGCTGTGTCCTCTCCATCTGCTGAGGGCTGAGGTGGGCACTCCTCTCTGGAGGTTTTCTGCCTGGAGTTTCTCAGGTTGCCTCTTACATGGTAAATTCCCTTCATCATTCAGCCTCAGGGTCTTCTTCCTGGGCTCTTTTGCTTCATGTCTGCCTTAAAAACACTGTGGTGGAAAAGGGGAAAAAGTGATTCACAAAGGGACTAAGTGCAGAGGGTTTGGTGGGGGCAGCTGGGGTTCATGGGGATTTCACCCAGCCAGCAGCTGTTCCCTCATGGCTCCAGCTCCTTTTGGGGGATGTTTTAAAGCAGACCTCAAAACAGCCACTGCTCAGTCTTATGAGAAAGCCATGATGTGGTTGTGTTGGATTTTAAAACTCTGGTTCTTTTCATAGAATTTATGTAATCTCAACAAATACATCCATTAATGGTGTTGTACTGTTATTTCATACCATCATACAAAGCACAGAAAATTAAAAATTTTATTAGACAATACATCCTTTACTCCTGAAGCACCTAAAAAATTTAAGGAGACTCTGGAATGTTGAATTTTAATGAAATGATAAAAAATACTCAAGCTGTATTAGCCATTCCAATATTACAGCAATGAAAGCCTAACAACCACTACTAACTTTTATATAATGCCTCATTTAATACGCACCCAAAATGCCTGCAGAACACTACTTTTTAACATTGCACACTCGTAGTGAACCCTTGATGAACATTTTAAGAGGATGTCAGCTCCACTCAGAAGAAACCTAAAGAGTAGTACTAAAACTGGCATAAAACTCCACATCATGTTTTCTGCAAGTCTGTATATATTACAGAAACACTTCCACATTTAGATGTAATAACAACCCATTTAAAATACTGTCAACTCCACCAAAATCATTCTGAGACCCTTTTTTATGAATCTTTGCCAGTGATGTAGAACAACACAGGAGCCTCTGGCTGTCATGGAAACAACATCAGCCTGGTCCTGTGAGACACCTGACCAGGTGCTTAAGTTAACAGATAGCTGAACTTAAAGGAACTATTCATGCCTGTACAGCAGTGGCTTCGTGTAAATACCTGGGGTGAGGACCAGTTGTGTAATTGTGTTCACTTAAAGCAATTGTCAATTTACAAACTGCCTCCCATGAACCCGACGTCGAAGACCAACGCTTTGGCTCTGCAGGTGCCTCTACGAGGCAGAAAAAATGCAGTGGTTTAAGTCTTCTCTTTCTGTCCCTTCATGATCTGAAACAATGGACTTTCAAACTGCAAAATATTTTTCTAAAGAGAAAAGCCTTTGGGATCTAGAACTGAATGTAAACTACTGTGATCCTTGTAGAGGCGTATTATGGGTTGGAAGAGGCGGAGAAAAAAGTTTCTGTATTTGGAGGAGAAAACCTGCATCTAGTCACCTGCAGCTGCACTTACAAAACAAGGTTACATGACAGTGAGATAAAATCATGGAGTGGGGTGCTGAGAGCAAAGGCAGGGGTACAAAATCCAAAATAAAACCATGATATTGTAAGGAAATTGCTCTAAATACCATGGCTCTGAAATCTACTGCGTTTGGAGAAACCGTCTTCTCCTAGCACTGCCACATTCGTGCATAGGAACTGGTGTCTGGCCTTTCATAATTTGGAGCAAGGTGAGTGGGTCTGGGCTTGGTGAGCAGGCACAGGTTTAAAAATCTGGGGAGAGAGTCAGTAAAACCAGCTGGAGTATACAGGCTCCACTCAGGCAGCAGTAAACCTTTTGTACTCTTAAATCCTTTCTAAGATATTATTCTTTAAGGGACCTAAACATCACACCAGCTTCTGTCATGCTTTGGCCTGCTCACACGCTAATGAGAGCTACACTATTCATCTCCACCTCTCTTTTCACTGAAGTGCTGTATAATATATTAAAAATTAGAAAATGCCTGTATCACTGTGAGGATGGAGGGAGAGCAGATCCTTCGGTAAATGCTAAATGTCCCAAAGAAACTCTTCAAAGTGTTTCAAAGCAGGAAAGTTTATGAGCAGGTATAGTAAAAGCTGGCAGAAGGCAGTTTATTTCATGTTGCCATCTGCCAGTTCTGTTTAATGGAATGGAAGATTGTCTTTTCACCCAATAAATTCACCGTTTTTATTGCAGAAATTTCACATTAAATACTAATAACATTGTTTCAGGGGATCAACTAAAGGACATAACAGGCAATTAAACAGCTCCAATTATATAATAATTTTCTGTGTCGACTTTTTTCAACAGATTAATGGATTTCTATTGAAATGATATTCCAAAGAGGCTTAACAATGTTTTAAGCATATGTTTCAGGGCTACAGTCCCAGTACTGAATACTAATAACGGTTAGAGATGTGTGCTCTCGTGTGTCACAGATATCGTAGTTTCAGTTCATTTTCTATGAATTAATGAAATGAAGAGTTATTTCCTATTTTCTTTTTTCAAATAAATGCTTACTACCAGCAGCACTGGAAGGAGTAAAATCCAGGAAATGTGTTGCAGTAGATAAGAACTGAAAGCAGTGTGTTAGGGATGTTACCTGCATTTACATATTTGTACTTTTTTAAGTAACCAAAACAGCCAGTCCAAATTGTATAACTCATGCATCATAACTAAATACAAACCAGATAACTGGAAGCAAAGCCTTACATAAGTAGCAACAGCTCATACTGTCCCTGTAGCAATTGCCTGGGCAATTCTCCACTTTGTCTTGCAAAATTCTCACAGCTCCCTTAAGGATTGTTCCAGCTCATTGGGAAATGGAATAAAAGGTCTTCTTAGGGCCAAGAAATAAAATCAAGAGGTATGAGAACATACAAACATTCAAAGGTTAAATTTAATCTTGGGAATCTGATTTGTATACTACCTGGATTTCTGAAAAGCAAGAAAATGAGGGAAAACTGGTGAATAATGTCTGTTTAATAACCAGCGTAAATTAGATAGTACACGGGTGTAGAGGCATTTATGTAGCTATTTTAAGGTGTTCATGTTTTTAAATCAACTGTATGTGACTTAAAAAAGGAGCCCAAAGCTAAACACCTACTGCAATATGTAGCCATGTAAATAGCTGCCTTTTCTAGCTTAGGAAGTGTTGAAGAATACGGATATATTTATGCAGAATGTATATACAAATATGTAGTACATAAAGAGTCCAGAACAAAACCTTCCACTTTACACACTGCTCTTCTTGGGGACAGCATTGATTAAGTTGTTCAATACTTGCTTGGAAGGGACTCCTGCTCAACCTGATGAGCGCAGCATGGAGGTTTGGATGGAGCACTGTGAGCAGGCTGGATTTATATCAGTCCAGAATACCACACAGCTTCTCAGCTTTCCATGCTGTTTCTACTTAGGCAGAATAAATTAAAATATGTTTTCAGTTAAAAAAAAAAAAAAAAAAAGGTTGGCCAATTATGCTTTAAAACACATCTAATGCAAATTAATTTTTATGTTACACCTGGGAAAAACAGAGCTGTCTACAATAGATTACATGTACTATAGAGAAAAATTGTATTCAAGATGTCCAGATTTGCAGTCAATATTCTAAAGGACATCAAACCAGTGAAGAGCCAAATGATCAACTTAGAACCTGAAACCAAAGCATGCTAAAGCAATACAGTGTTTTTCTGCAACAGCTTATCTTCTCCCACTCTTGACTAAAGATTTTATTTATTTCAGTTGTTTAGTTTAGGCCAGTGATATAGCTACATCATAAAACATACAGAAAACAAGGACACAGAAAACTGGTTTTCTTTTCACAATCTATCAGTGAAAATGATAAAAAACCCAAAAGACAGGGCAACATGGAATAAAGTGTTCAACTCACTAAATGGCAGTACAATTTATTTATTAAACAAAAAAGCATTAACTGTAAAACATGGTCTAATATACAGAAAAATTGATTTATCGCATATATTAATTTATGTTTAATTAAAAATGGCAGTGTGGTTCTATTTATATTTAATTCTACTTCTTATTAAAAACCTTGGTATAAGTTAATGAATACAATCAATAACAATTGCAACTTTATCATGTCACATAAAAATTAAGTATATGAAAGTGACTCTATAATCCATTAACTGTGCATAAGGTATTCTTCTTTTTAACAAGTTATACCATTTTTTAATATATAAGCTGTACTTAATTCCAGATCAGCATATTTTAATTGATATTCCTTTCCACAAATCAGTATTTCTTATCGAAATTAGCTACTAAATATAATTACATAACAAAGTTAATTAACATATCTAACATAAGTGGCTAATAACCTATTTGCTTGGATGCTGATACAAATTATTATTAGAATGTGTGATTTTCACATTTAATTTAAATAATTCTGCCCTGAACTGACAGTCCAGTTCCAGTACAGTTTTAGGAATTTTACTTAGATATCTCAAATACTTGTACTTCTTTGCTAGCTTTATGGTCTTACTTCTAGAGCATCACAGTTTTTACCTGTGACAGTCATTTTCTAATCACAAAACTAAATTACTTTTTCTTTTTTTCTTACTAATATTGAGACCTAAGCTTCCCAAATCACAGTTTGATCCAGATGAAATTAATCTAAACATCTGCTCTGGCCTACAATTGAACTATAAATGTTGATAAAGCAAAAGCATTTCTTAACACTCTCTGGATGCAAGAAGTATTTTTTCCAGATGAGCCCATTCCAGGACAAAAAAACTCTCAGCCTTCTCAGAATTTGTGCTCCCTTCATTCTTTCTACAGCCACTATTTCTGAAAGCACGTTTGCTTTAAATGGTTTCTGTGTCTCAGTTTGTTTTCTTCTTTTTCTAAAAATAAAATTCCCATTTTTTTCACCCCTCATTTACAAAATCTGACTCACCATCTTGCACTCGCTCATAACACAGCATGACAAAGAACTGCCAGCAGGAAACAAGGATTAAGGGCTTGGCTTTTCTCAAGTTAGCTAAAAGTGAATACTTTTTTCTCTCACCCCCAAAAAACCCCAAGCATTTAGTATATATTTTCCAAGGACATCAGAACATTTCATCAGGTATTTTAGACAGCTATAAATATCTTGTGCTTTCCAAAACCAGTGGGTATTTCTTCTCCTAAAGCCATTCTCAGCTCTTGGTTAACTGTATATTCAGAAACTCTTCAAAGAAGTATTTTGTTTCCCTTTTTTCAAAAAAGAATAACTTATTATAGAGTAAATGCCAAAGTTTCTATATTTAAGTGAAAACTGGCTTTGAGTGCTAGAATCCAATCCAATTTAACTCAGTGATCTGGGTTTTCGGGGATATTTTTTGAAAGATTCTTTTATATTTGCATAAAGAAGCTGGGCCAAATTTACAGACCTTAGGGCTTAGGATGGCAAAAATAGATGTGACTACTCCAGACATAAAATGCCTTTCTCTGGAAATCTAGACAACACCTGAAGCTTGACTCACAGACCTCACGATAATTGTGTCTGCTGAAGAAACTTAATTAAATCTCTCCCTCTGTAGCACAAAAGTGACTCTACAGCTGATGTTGCACGTGGTCTGGTACTGCTGCTAAAGACAGTTGTTATATGCAGACTAACTCGATGAAGTCCATGCAATAGCAACAAAACACAGGGGCTTTCCTATGGGCTGGGTAGCATCACAGAATCTCACACAGTAAAACAGCTAAATGAAATGATTGCTCAGTCTCAATACACTCAGGCACTTTGCTGTTTCTCTTCAAAAAGAATAAATGAGGCCAGATTTTGGAAGATATAAAGCCAATACTAAAAGAACAAATCTTCAACATTTTCTCACAGAAGTCCCACTTACCTGAGAGCTTTCTGTGTAAAAATAGCAATTTATTAATATTCTACAGTAGGGAGTTTGGGGTACCAGCAATCTTTGCAAATAGAACTCATTTATTTTTCACAGAGTGAAGAGAAATCTAAAGAAATTCTCCAGTTACTCCACTGGGCTTGTTGTGGGAATACAGAATTAACTTTACTGAGTATCTTTCTGGAATAGAACTAACCATGGACTTTGAAATTAAACTGGTGCCAAAAAGCCAATTTCAGGTAGCCTATAAGTCTTTCCTTGCAAAATCTAATATTAATAATTCTCCAGTCAATTTTTAAACAGCTTTTTTATGTAGATTCAAACTGTCTCCTGAGCATAAGGACCAAGGTTCAGTTTGTATTAGCTGGATATTCACTTCTCCATATCCCAAACATCTGTGCAATTTGAATCTGCATTACTTTTGACAAGGATTCCCCACAATAGAGTAGGAGAGAGGTGCCTTGGCAGAGTTTGTGGGACAAATTAAGGTTTTAACACATTGCACCAGTGCTATTAATATCTTGACTTCCTAAGTGCTGAATTTACACAAAATGATGTAATAACACTGCCACTTTATCATTTAGCAGCATCTGCAAACTAAATGTTCCACAATGCCTTAAATGATGATATCTGTTACCAAAAATAACATTCACACAACCAGCCATGTGGAGGAAACGGTTTTACACCACGCTTCTGACAATCCAATCATGTTTTTAAGTATTTCCCAACCTTGGAACCAAGTTTTGCTGCATAACTCTCCTTCTGTTTGGCATTATCAGCCTGTGTCGTGCCAGAAGCCATTTCTGATTTACTGTGCTATTTGATTACTGACATGTGGTGCTTCTGGGCAATCTCTTAAGTTGGGCTATTGCAGGCTAGCAGGGTTCTCAGAGATCTTTATATGTGAAATTACGCCATTTCCTGACCTGTCACGGGCAGTTGAACACCCAGGCTGCTGCTGATGACCCAGATGAAATGTGATCTGAATCCTCAGCTTCCCTGAGGTCCAAGATTGATAACAGAGAGACATCTCAGCAGTACAGCAATCCTGGGCTTGTAGCTCAGCAGCATGGGTTTTTTTCGGTATCCAGGGTAAAGTTTCAACCTCAGTTGGCTCAGACTCGCAGATCTAACCCTCACCATTAGGAAGCCAGCAGGCTTGAAAGAAGACTCAGAATAGGACTCTTGGATTTTTTCCTCCTTTCCTAGCTCTCACAGATGGACACACTACATTTGCTTACCCAATGGGGCTTCCTAATCCAGGAAGCATTCGGTCATTCCTGCTTCACCTTTAAGATGTAGAAGCTGAGCCCGTGTTTTTTTGGTCTTGTTCATTTTTTATTTACTCTATGAGCTAACAAATTCTCCAAATAGGTTTTAGAGAATCTCATTACTAGAGGTAGAAAGAAGTAATACATGCATAAACACAAATTTCTATATTTATCATTGAACCACAAGCAGCTTTGTAATAAGTGTTTGATGGGGTATTTTTTGTTTTGGTTTGGTTTTAGTTTTCTTCCAAATAGTTGCTGGTGTTACATTGTTAATGAGAAAGAAAATAATTTTCCCTCTTCCAACTTTTCTCTTTCTGCAGATTTAATATATTAGGATGAAGTAAGAGAAGCACTTCTCTAAGGGGCTATTAGGTTTTGGAACAATAAAAAACCTTATGAAAACACAAGCCTAAACAAATAATATTTAGAACACACGATGAAAAGGTGTTTTAATTTTCTATACCCAGGGATAATATTGCCAGTCCTGAGTTTTGGAAAGAAAAAATACACACATGACTGTTCAGAAGGACAGAAGGAAAAAAGGACTCTTCCAAAGCCAGTATGCATTTCAGTTCTAGCCGTGTCAAAAAATAGTGATTTATTGTTGGTTTGATTTATGGCATGAGCAAAGTCCTGCCCAACTGAACAGTTCCTCGAACTGTAGTTTCCATTCTGCTCCTCCGCAGTTCAAAGGGACATTCAGCTCAAAAGAAATGATGTGGTGCCTAAAGGGAGTTGGTGTAAAAGAAAGCAGGAGATAGCAGAGAGCGATCTGCTAAGGAAGAAAAAATGTAGCTTGGCAGGAAATTCCCGGAAAACATAAAGCTTGGGAAGACTGAATCAGTGTGAAAGCCCAGGCTGCATTTATGAAATCAGGCCTAAATTATGGTATAATGTTGTTCTTCCAAACCAAAGGAACAGCACACACAAGGAAACTGGGTCAAAATAACCTTGCTGCTCTGTTAGTATCTTCCTCTCCTGAACCACCTACTATCCAGAGATAGAGGGTAACCTGAGATATTAAACATACACCTTTGTGTTGTAGTTTAGAGCTATAGTTACATTCCTCGAAGATTTATCACTCTTTGCTGGGAGAAGGATCTGCAATTAAAATCTATGTCAACAAGCAGAAGTCAAATGGAAGGATAAGTTCACATAGATAGAGGTAAACATCTGCTCTGTATACTTTACAGAGCACAATGACACAATGTCTCGGGGAGGCAATTGTTTCTTTCACTTAAATTTTAGAAAAATCAAAGATGAAGTAGCGGTGGCTGAGAAGGCATAGCATGATTTATAACAGAGATGGGAAAGAAGAAATTGTGTCTAAGTCAGCACTTATGACATTACTTCACCTGAAGTTTATGTTTCAAGTTCACAAACTGATATGATAAATTATTTGAAAGTAAATACATGTTTCTGTGGTGTTCTGAATCTAAATAGATCCAAGCTGATAAACAAGGAGTATGTTATCAAGATTTAAATCTTAATAAATCTTATCATGAAGATTACGGGAGTCTTAATTATAAGTAAGTTATTGGGTCCTAACGATAACCAAATTATGGGGTCCAAATTACAAGTAATTTTAGTTCATCTCATGTAGCAGCTAGGAACAAATTCCAGGCAAGTCTGGTTTTTAACTGCACAAGCACCTTTTCATGGTTGTACTGCATGTGGTGGGCAGCGGAGTTATGAGAACACTTGGCAGTTGTGAGGGGCATGTTCCCGCAAGGGTGAAGAAAGGTGGCAGAATTCACTCAGCACAAGTGGCAAACCATGCAGCAAAACTGCAGCAATGGTAGCAGATTAGGAACTCAAAGTCAGGAACAAAAGCCAATATCATGGTCTATGAAAAACTAATAGCCCAATGTCAACTCACCCATGGTTCAGCCAAAGCTGAACAACTGGCGTTTCTCAGTAGACAATGTAAACTGGCGAGAACCTGAGAGAAAGCACAGCAGTATCATCCACCCTTCCTTGAGCTTTACAGATGAGTTTCTATTTTCCTCACTGTGCATATAATTTACAACCCCAACGTCTTTGTCCCTCTTACCTCACTTTATTTTTCTGCTAGAGAGGAATGAGTCATCTGTCTCCTCTTTCAGTTTTTGTTCACTCATACCCTTCTTTCAACATAATTTGGCAATGATTTACAGTGCATTCTTATTCCAAACAGGTGTCAGTTTTCTGGCTCCTCCTGCAAACTGAGTTCCAGAGAGCAGATGGTAATAGTTAGCTGCCTTCTGCACCTGCATGGATGAGAACAGATCTGAAGAACCTCTTCTACACATTGAGTAGCTCAGAGCAATATTTAGATGACCCTGTGGTTAACATATAAGTGGTCAACCGTATCCAGCTTGGCACTGACACTGTGGTGATCATTAGTAGAGCTGAATTTAAGACAGAAAATGGTTTTGAAAAACTAAAATAAGGCAGGACAGTTTGGCACTTCATCAGCAAAAAAGGCACTCCAGGAACACCAGCATGAATGGATAATACCCGCCCAGGTCTTTTCTGCCACATTTCAGGAATTCTAGCAGCAATCAAACAAATAAACTCATTTACTGTATTTCAGACCACATCCAGCTGCCAGGATTCAGCTAAGGGCTTAATTAAATACATTAAAGCAGAGTTAGTTTTCTAAACTTGCATCAGGTGCAATTGGTTACTGGACCAATCTAATCTGTAGTGCTCTAACCCAGGAAAAGAAAGCTGTGGGAGAGCTCGATTTGAAACCTGAAGTTTTTGGAGGTGATAAACAGTCTGAGAACTAGTGAACTAAAAAGAGGAGGAGTGAGAGGAAGAGAGAAAACACAGGTGAAGGTTAAATGGGAATTAAGGACCTTTCTGCAAATCCAAGCAGCATAAAAGTTACTGAAAGAAACAAGGGGTCAGTAAAAAGTAAGAAAAAAAATGAAGTAACTGTTAGAAAATTCAATCCAGGGAAAAGCTCTATACTTCAGAAAAATTTAATTTATTCAATACCTGTTTCTAGACATGCTATGCAATACAAACTGATGCAGAAAATGTGGCTCTGACTCTGGTACAGATCAATAATATCTCTAGGTGTCAGGTCAGAAATTCATCTGCAGGGCAGAAAAGTCAGTCTCACAGGTTTGAGTAGGTCCCATCTCTAAGCCAGATCAACAGGGTTCATAGAAAAAAAAAAAACCTCTTACCTTCACAGGCAGACACTTTTTCTCTGTTGAGGTCTTTGTGTGCTGAACACGAGGTTTGCAAGCCCATTCAGGGAGCTAACTTTTTGGTGGGATTTCTGCTCCTGGGTGTTTTTAACCACATTGTACAGCTTGTTGGGGGCCAGCAACACCATCAAATACCTCAGTGGGTTCTCAAGTCAATGCTTAGAGGTTTGGGGTACTTTTTCTGGAGGAGTACCATGACCACAGCAACATCAGTATGTCAGCAGCTCTCTGCACAGCAGGAAGGACAACTCTTCTTCTCCATGACACATTTTTTTTAATTAACAAGAGGAACCTAGTAGAAAAACTGACAAGTGAGTAGAAATACGTGATCATTCATATTTCTAAAAAACTACAATATGCCAGTAGCTATGCACTGGTAAAAGTATCTGCCGACCCATTAATGCAGGTTGGACTTTATATCTCAAAGAGTATTTCCATAAAAGTAGGTACTTTCTCCTGACTTTAGAAATTCACTGTGAAAATAATCGCTTTTTAGATATTTGAGACTCATATTATTCACTAAGAGAAAATAAATCTCCTTAAGAGTCCTGCTAGCAGAAAGGAATTATAACTCTTTAGAAGTATTACTAATTTCAATATTAATAACACTATTCTGCAAATCTATTTTTCTAATCAGTTGCTGAATCTGTGATCGAAATTTTAAGTCAGAGGTTTTTTTTTTCAGACTTCACAGTTTTCTAATTTTAGAGAGAGAAGGTTCTAATAACTTTTTTTCAAATCCATGTCAAGAATCACCTCATGTACAGAAAAATAAGTGCCTTGTAAAGACTGATAGGCTTTAAGAGTTTTTTCTCTATTAAAGTTGAATAACATTTAATACTTTATTATCTTGATATTACTCTGTATCATAGTGAAAACCTGAAAAGTCATCGCTCTAATACCATTTGGGTGGAAACAAGTAATTTCACTCCAAGTTTTCTTACACACTTTAAAATATATGCATCTTTCTCCTTTTGTTATATATAAAATTAATGGTTGTCTTTACCTTCCTCTTGCTTCATTGGCACGTCTGCATTATAGGACTCCTACTCCTACTCTTTTTTTTAATGCTCTTTTGATGGCTCAAGCATGGCTTGAGATCAGATACTGTCCAAGAGTGATTCAATCTTCATGGAATTTATGAAAAATGCTATTGGAAAGGGCTGGATAGTAATGTGATGAGTGGGCATAAGAATCTGCACAGGCTAGAAATAGAACTGGCTAATATGTTAAGTCGCAGACTCTTGGGAAAGGACCAGGGGTGAAAATATATATTCCTTATAACTATTAAGAAATTACTTGAAATATGATTTCCTCCTCTGCCTTGTGCATGTGCTGTCAAGAAGACTTGTACTGCTATGCAGTAAGCTGAATCTGAGGATTCTTGGTTTACATGAGAAACACACAGTTATGAGTATGATCACACATCTGGTCATGGGTCAAATCAAAGGGCTGTTTTGCCCAGTGCTGCTTGGAAACCGGCAGCAGAAGCTTTGGGAAGGACTATGAAGGTGAGGGAAATAGCCTCTGTCATGTAATTTCAAATCTCAAATCAACAGGAATCTGGAAATGTCTCTGCATTTAAGACCCACTTCCATTAATTTATCTAATTTCATGAACCTTTGAATAAATTGATATCCAGTGGATAGTGGTTTGTCATGCACTGTGGCAAATATCAAATAATAGTACCATACAAGATAATACCTGTTATGTATCTGAGATAGATCCTCTTATTTCTAGTTCTGTATTGATAAGTCTTCTCTGTGTGTGACCCTCATATATAATGACCAATGGTAAATTTTGGCTTTGCAGCGTTTCTTTCAATTTTAGGCTAGTGGGCAACATAAAGACATGTGTAATTTCCCCTCTTTTGCGGGGCTACTCATGTAGGAGGACAACAAACAGATTTTCAATAATCAGTAAAAAAGATGCAGGGTAGAAGAGAATAAAGTTTTAATGGAGCTTGGAAGAGTCCTAACCTTTCAGCCAGGAGCTCTTCAGACAAGGATTATTTCCTTCCCCTCCCTCAACCTTATCCACTCTGTCTCCTTTTCCACATCATACTCATGAAGATCCAAAGACCAAGGATTCAGCATTCATGAGAAGGAGGAATGAAGTAGCAAAAGGTATTTATTCCTCCTGTTTCAAACCATGGATGAGGGGTTAGACCACAGCCCTTGAGGATCCAAGGGACATGTTAAAAGGTGATGGCACAAGCCCACGCCCTTCCGTCCCCACAGGCTTCTACTCGCCTCTGGGTGCTTCCCCACCAGTCTCAGGTAGGATCTTATCACACTTCTGTTGCTTTTTTTCTGCCGCTTCTACAGCTCTCTTCCTCAGCCAACAGGCTCCTCAGCCCCTGCTCCTTGCCCTGGCTATCACCAGGTTTCAACTATGAGGGGGAAAACCACCCATCTGTAAAACAGACGCTAGAGGAGGAGGAGATCACTTACAGCGCTACATGGTGTTTGAGTACAACATAGACCAAAATCTACTTTCCCTACAGTGATTTGGGGCCAGAGCTTGCTTTTGCCAAATCAATATCAAAGGAGACTAATACAGCTCATATCAGCAGAGCTGCTCGTGACTGACACTGGTAGGAGCAGAAACAAAATTCAGAGCCATAATGTTCACTTTTCTGGCTGAAATGATTAATTATTCAGAAACAAGTCTACCATAGGCAGAGCATTTCCTTCAATTAATTCAAATTAACATTTTGTTTATAGCACAGAGTAAGCCTTTTCCTTTTCGTAGTTCAAAGTGAACCCTGGGGGCTCTAAATATGCCTCCTGGTGATTTAATTAAAAGATAAATATGCATTCAAAAAAAAAAAAAAAAGTACAGAAAGAAGGAAAAGATGAAATTTAAAAAGTGGTAGCTATGAGTAAATGGAATCCACTATGTATAAATGAAAAGGAATACATACAGAACAAAAAAAAGAGGGTGTGAATTAATACACAGAAGAACTGAAAGAAAACAGCTTCTGGATGAGAAGAGGCAGAAAAGAGTAAACAATGCATGGTGAATATATTGTTTTGAACACACAGGTTACTTGACCAAGCACAGGCCCGACCCAGCAGGGTTTGCGGTTGGCTTTGTAGGGTGGAGGAGCAGAGCTGCAGTTCCCAAAACAGTTGCTGTTCCCCAGGATGTAGGACTCCAGCACACAAGTCCCACCATATTTTCGGGTAACATGCTATCAAGAGCAAGGTTCACTATCAGAAGCAGGGTCCCACCTGATGAACGTCTGGAATCCAGTGCTAGACCCCAGGCAGAGCAGGTAAAGAGCTAGGCCAGATGCACACATTGTGTGTACAAAAACTACGCTGCTTTGTCTCTACCACACTTTCATGGCGGTATGAGTGCTATACATAGTAAAAGACGAGAGATGGGATGGAGAAACGTTATCTGAGTGAAAGTTATGGTGCATGTCCAATCCCAAAGTCTGTCTCTCAGGCACTCCACACAGTACAGGTCAGTCAATGATCACCCAAGGGCTTCACATGCCACTCCAAGCTCCATGAGCCTGTGATCTAGCAAGGATCAAGGCACCAGCCATGGGCCAGGGTGCTGAGCCAAGGCCACCGTTCTGCTGCCTGCAGGGCTTGCCCACGCAGGAGCAGCCACTGTCTGTGCTGGCAGAGGGACATGGACAGAGTCCCTCTGCTTCTGCCTGCACTCCCTGGAGAGCTCTGGGTGCTCCATCACCAAGTGTTTTCCCCCTGTCAAAGATCCACCACCACAGCAATGCTGCTGCTGAGCCAGTCAGCCTCTAGTTCCTTTCTGGCATTGAATAGTATTGCCTGTAATTTCAAGTAGTCTACAGAAAATTAGGTTTTTGCTAGTGATACCGGTATGAAGTAAGTGTTCTCCTAGCTAACACTCTTAACAGCTCAGTATAAAGGTTTTGAAAAAAAGAGTTCAGATCAATTTAAAACAACTTCTGAAGTCCTATTATTTCACATTGACCACTGAGCATTCACAAAAACCTGTTCCATTTCACAGCATCTTGATGATAGAACTCCCTCATGTCCTGTCTCTTTTTTTTCCAGTCTCCAAGTCCTAAAGAATCTTTCCAGCTTTATGTTGGAAGAATGATACTCATCCAAAATGGATGACTTTCACACCCATGGTAGTAACAACTGTGGACTCACAGTCTGAGTTCAAGAGGCTATGACAGAAATTTATTTTGCCTTCCTGCATAGTATTTTAAACTAGTTGAACTAAAAGATGAATTGCAATTTACAACTACAGATGGAAGAGAATGGATATACTATCAATATTAAATTACAGTGGTGAACCTGGCATTTAAGCCCTTGCCATTGGATTAGTCTCTGTAATACATTTATTGATTTTTAAAGATGTTGATTTCCCATCCACCCTCACATTTATTGATGACATTCACTAGATCCAGTGCATGATGTTGAGCTGCCTTAAATACAACTCTTGAGTAAAACAAAGAGATCCTATGGCTTTTGAAAGCCAAGGTAATTCTGATCCTGTTAACTACCCACTGACTATACAGTCTGTAATGGGTTTTGGATCAGGTTGTCAAGCAATCTGATTTTCTGATAATTTCCCACTTTGGCTGTTTTGTTTTTGGTTTTGGTTTTGTGTTTTGTTTTTTTTGTTTGTTTGGGGTTTTTTGCTTGTTTGTTTGGTTTGGTTTTTAGAAATACAATAAATTGTTTTAATAGGAAAAGCCCACCTAGCTGAACATTCTTTTCTCTGTAACATTCTTCCACAAGAGCACTCAGTTTCCATTAAGGTCAAGGGAACTTAAACACATGTAGACATAGAAATATGTGGCCTGAAGAACTGTAACATGCATCTGCACCCACACATACACTTACACAAGAACATACACCTTTCACACCTCCACACAGGAAATGGAAATTTAGCAGAACAAGGATATTAAAAGTGATAACTGATCTCATCAGGAACTCCAAACAATATTTAATTCTCCAGCTCTTGGAAAAGAGGATTAGGAAACAGCTTTATAACTTGGGCGGAGAGAAAGTGGTGGATTGAAATAAAGATTCTGGGCTGATGAAACAGCTCAGCATTTTGGAGTTCCTGTCTCACTGGTTATGATGTGGCTCCTCTCACGAGTATCCCAGCTGAAGCTCAGGAAGGCAATATTAAGCCTTAAAGCCTTGGGGTCATTGCCAACAAGACTGGTGTGCTCTCAGAAAATGAGAGAACACATCTGTCTCTAGTGTTCATGACTTCAGTCCCACTGCTGCTCCTCACTGCTGTGACTGCAGCAGCTCAGGGTATGTGCGGCTGTAGCTGAGAAAGTCAAACACCAGAGTCCATTTTGAAAATATTGGTTTGGGAGTGAGAGGTTACTGCAAATGCAAGTATCAGATTTACCTGATAGAAAATTACTCCTTGAACAGGCTAACCCTGAGTTTTCAATAAAACAAACAATTATTTTTTGCAAAAAATTATCAATTCGTTTCACTGAAAATGTCACTTTATCATCTAATGAACAAACTCTTAAACCCTGGTATTTTCCAACAGAAAATGAATCATAGTTCAAGAAAATAATGATTCCAGTGACTTGAGCTCTGATTTGCCTACATGAGCCCAAATCCTCAGCTGAAATACATTTCTAAGACATCCTTTGAGATTGTCTTGAAAAATATGCTCCTTTTTTCCTAAAGACAATACAGTGTAGCACCAAATAATTTTTTTTTTCTAAAATTTTGACCTATAGGAGATAGAGTAAGGGTCTTAGGTACCTGAAGAAGAGTACTGATAAGCCACATCAAAATATTTAACTTTCCACCAGAAAGCTGGACGAACAGCTACACAGCACCTTAGAACTGCTCAAAGGTTTGTACTAACTGATAATATAAAGATCAGAACCCATTTGCCTACAATCGCATTCAAAGAAGATACACATCAAATGCAGATAGCTAGAAAAAATCTCTAAGCTGTATAAGTGGAAGGCACAAAGCCTGAAGCAGCTTTTCATGTCCTTTACCTCTACAAAATCTTCCTATCTTCAAATTTCATAGATGCTGCAGCCTTATGGAAATATCTATTTTTTAATGCATATTTACATATCTACCATGCTACGGGTAATGTTAGGACTCTAAAAGAAATGGAAAATAATCCAAATTTGAATTCATTGCTAGCCTATTGCAGGCATGAAGAAGTAGATTTCTATTTATTGCCATTGATTGTGTAGACCTTTATCAGAAAAATTGTATGTATCTTGAATAATCAAGATCTCACTATATAACACCCTTGCCTTTCTTTCACCTTCCCTCCAGTCAAACAGCTATGGAAACAGAGATAAGAAAAAGTACAGTGAATCTTTATAATATGTCAATTATTTAAATCACCTATGATATGCTTTTGATAGTAGAAATGGATGGTGCTAAAAATTGCATACACATGATGTGTGGGGATACTGTTAAGTTCTGTTCTTGTTGGTGATGGTGATGCAAAGGCTTCAAATTGCCTGACTCCTCTCAAAATGATTCATTCTATTTAACCAAATCTGAAAGAAATTGTGTGGCAGTACATGAATAATAGGTATTTGTGTGTTAAACAAAATCATACATATATATTACCTAAAATGCAAACACTCAGCAGCTAAGCAAGGCTAATGACGATGAATCATGTTCTAATTTCCATCTACCTCTAAAGTTAATATTGTGGTGACATTGCTATTATCTGAAATCGAGCTGAAGTCCACAACGCTGCCTGCCATGATTATTGATTGGCTGTGGCTTGATAAATTTTTAGCTGTTGATAAGGCCCAGCACCACCTGAGTTTTAATAACACTGAACCTTTCTCAAATTCTCATTTTAAAAGTATCCTCATAGGGGTAGGCAAAACCATCTCACAAGTCTGTGTACAAAATCTGATTCACGAGTCAGACACAGCCGAAGCAGTGCTTCTTCTCAGAAAAAATACTTTCACTGTCCTCCAGAGAGAATGTAATTGATATCGCCTATGATTGGTATGTGCTAATTTTCATCTTGGTGCTCTGAAAACATTTTAATGCTTTCCACTGCCTTCTCAGCACCCAGGCAGAAAGGGAGTGAAAGAGATGTTCTGCCACTTAAGTTTCCTTGGTCTGAGTAACACTGTCCTATTCTTTTACCCAATTTATGACCTCTCTGGTAGATTTTTGCAGAAATGCATGACCATCAGATTCTCAGCACTGGTGCTGACCTTCTGGACCACTCAGCAACTTAAGCAAAGCCCCATCATCTCTGCAGAGGGGTACAGGGGTGAAGGCAAACAAGTTGAGTAGCTCTGCGGAAGTTTGGAAACATGTTTATGCCTAGTTTCAGCAGATACTGCTGAGCAGGTCTCCTTTTGGACTCCCACAGCTCTTGAGCAACACATTTTTGCTGACCACATAACTTGCTGCAGGCATCTCCTTCCTCTGTGAGCTCCCCTGCAAATTCCCTTGCAAATTTCAGAATTAACCTCTTTATTTCCTGGCTCTGCAGGCAATGTCAGAGGCCACGTAAACAACTTGCCATGGGTTGGGGACCAGCGCTTTACAGACTAAGCACACAGGCAGCCTGCAAACCTAGATAAAAACTAACAGCAGCTGATATATGTGCCTAAGCTGCATCAGCACATGGCAGATATTCAGAGTGGACAATTGCCCTGAGGCAATTTAGGTTGCTTCCATGACTCAAAGTATTGTGGGAAAGTATTATTACACCCTTCCCATTAATTCATATTTTCTCGAGGCCTTTCTAAGAAACAGGGTATCAGATGAGTCTGGTATGATGCAGCTGTTCTTCATCAAACACTGTCCTGCAGCTGGGGGCACATGGTCTCCTCTGACTCTCCTATGGGAAAGGACTAGACTTTCACAAATGAAGCAGAAGAGGCAAGGATACCTTCTAAAGCTTTCTGTTTATCTTTTTCTAATTCAGGATAGAAAAGAAGTTAGGAAAGTTAGGAATGTTACTATTCTAATCAATAATCCTGACATACTGCTTGGGGGAAGGTTCTGTGACATTCCAGATGTAGATCGTGAAAAAATCTTGAGACTCAACTTCCTCTCTCAAGTCTAGATAATGTATTTTTTGCTCTCCTGCATGCCTGAAAGGTAAGGGCAAGTATTTTAGTGTGAAAAGGATCATAGTGGCACCTACCTGGGGAACTCAATTCAGAATAGGGATGGGAAGTGCCTGGAATAGGGGAAGATACATTGTAACTACTCCTACATTTATACAGTCCTAAAATTAAATTCGGCCCTTTGAAGGCAACCACAAGGCTGATGTGGTGCCCAGTGAAAATTAGTTTGACACCCCTGGACTAGGTGATCATTGTGGGTCCCTTCCAACTGAAATTGTCTAGTCTAGTCTATTCTAAAAAGGTGGCTGGGCTGCAAAGAAATGCTTACCCCTCTTTGCGATTCCCTTGGCTGATGTCCTTGCAGCCCCTGACCACACAAACTCTGTTATGACACAGTGGTGCACCATTAATGCCCCTTCTTTCTGCTGGGCAGAGAACTCATCCTCCAAATTCACATATTTTCAGGTCAAATCCCCTCAGTTTCAGTCATCAGGCTACCTCCACAAAAAATTAAAATGTGGAGACTCAATGATCCTACATAGCATGCAGTCCCAAAATCAGACGGCAGCTTCAAACAGTCATTCACGGCACATCAATTCCATAACACCAACCAGAACTCACAAGAACCTTTCCAAATTGTCACAGTCAATCCTTTTTTTTTTCCCAAGGGAGACTGAGTTACACCCCACTATAAAGCTTAGTGTGTAATACTTCAAAGCATTCTATCTCCCCTGCCTTATAGGAACAAACTGAGTAAGCCACACCTCCTGGCAATATAAGCTAACTGCAGCCAGCAAAATGAAGCATATTTTAAGTAAAAATAGTAGCTTTCCTTTGATCTTCATTAACTATCTGAATCCTAACAAACCTCCCCAAAGAATTCAGTGGTTCTCATAAAATGCAGTAGTGATTGTGATTGGAACTCTCATTCTACACAGCTGGAGAATATCTTCTTCTCTTTTCCTCATCAAAAAAAAAAGAGAAAAAATCAGAAATGTCATCTCTGTTCTCCCTTTGTTTCATCAGTCATCTGCATTTGTGATAACACTAGCTGCCTTCTTCAGCAGGGCTCAAACAACAAAGTCATCAGCTAATTTCACTGTTTACAATGAAGTTATAAACTGCACTTTACTCAGATGACAGGATGAGCTTGTTACACAAAGACTCAGTGTTTATTTAGCCTTCTAGGATCTCCAATGCCATGATGGCATAGGACCAGCATGGATAAATCTATATGACCCCAGTTCCTGGCACAAGGATGAAAACTGTCAGGGGATGGAAAAATATGTTGCCAGAATGTATTCCTCTCCCATAAAGAGAGCTAGTCAGCAATTTTTTTTGTAGAAATTTCTGCAAAGGAAAATATGCTTCTGAAAATGGCTGGAAGGGAAAGGTAGTATTAATTTTTCTATGTCATTTTGATCTCTTACAAGAAAGTATCTAGTTCCTTAGTTTTCATTTTTGGTCAGCATTCTGGTTTAGATCAATTTGAAGTGAACCTGTAGCTGTGTGATCTGTCGTGGTATATAGCTGGGACAGTAGTCTAGATCTCCTTGTACTCTCTTTATTCTCAAAAGCACAGTGCTCAGTGGAGGATGCAGTTCGGATTGCCTGGCCCATGGGGGAAGAAGCAGACATGAAGACCTTGCATTACAGTTCCTATGCCACAGCTCAGGTGAAAACATTTTTTAAAATGGACCAAACACAAAGCAAGTGTTTAAATACATGTTTAAATGTTTTGCTCTGATCACTGCCTTTTTAAGACCTCTTTTTTCTTCCAGAATTTATCACTCCACTAATATTTTTAAAGAGCATTTTTGCATTTTTCAATACTTTAGAGTTAATGGATATGTTAAGATATGAGAATTTTTGTTGTTTTACAGAAATTCTGACTTTCAGATCTACTGGAAAACCTCAGCTTCCTTATAGCCATTAAAACACAGCATGTTTTGCTCAGGTCACACATAATGTTTCTTCAGCAGCTGTTGAAATTAAGAGAATATCTAAGTGAGTTAAAGATATCCTGCTAAGGTAACTTTTCTGTACTGAGTAGCACTGAAGAGAATTTTAATACTAAGTGTAATGTAAATTAAAAAACAAAACAAAACACAGAACCTAATGACTTTTTCTCCCAAATGAAAATATATACATACAATAGTGGCACTTTTCTCCCAGCCTAGATATTTTCTGAAAAATCAACAAACTGTTTCACACAGAATCTGCTTTGAATTTCAAAGATGTTGATGAGGAGAGCAACACACCATGTGGTTTTGCACAGAGCTGGCTGAACACTCCCAAAGAAAAAGAAATCTATGTCATAAAGAATTTTTGCCCATGAAAAACGTATACATTTCTGACCATTACTGAATTTTACTTGTGTCCTGGAAAATCACTAGCCTTAGTCTGTTGATATTGCTGGACAGGTGGTTTTTTTTTTCCAAACATGTTTTAACAATGCCACTTTGTATCCTGGTAGGCAAATAAAGCTCTAGAAATAAAATCATAGGATGAGATGAAGCAACATATCCAGCATCACTTGTTCACTCCCTTAATGACAGTTTTGTACCCAAGCAAGTATTTCCTCACAGCCAAATCATTTAACCTATCAGAATTCCAATTTCCCCTTTCTCCAGAACAGCTAATAATGTGCCTAACTCAAAATTATTTTTACTAACCACATTAACACTTCAATTTGGCTTCAGAATAACTTGAGATAGTTATGTATGACCTTCCAAAATTACTATTTATTACTGTAAAACAATATTTGCATGGCATGAGGCAACTACCTTGAATTGAACTGGATACAATTATCAAACAAAGTCATTAGGAAACACAACTGCAAGTAATGATGTTAATATGAACAGAGACAATAGACACTACATTTGACAGCCGCTGTGCTATTTAAACTTTCCTTCAAGACAGCAATGCCACAAAAGCACACAAAGTCTTTTCACTGTGGTGACATTAGTGTGATGTGGGAGTTCAGATTTCAAACTGCTCATCACAGCCTGCCTAGAGTTATTTATGATCACAGGAACATTCAAGACCTCTGGAGGTCATCTAGTCCAATTTCCTCCTCAAGTAGTGTCAGTTATGAATGGAATCAGACCAGGTCACTCAGGACATTATCTTGTTCTACATTGATAAAATACAGTGTGTATAAACTTAGAGAAGAAAAAAAATAAACTAATTGAAAACTCGAATTAAAAAGCCCCCAAACCCAGAAAATAATGCCAAACATTTAAAAGCACCAATTCATATTAAAAAGGGATGTTCTTTCATGTCTGCTGCCTCTGAAATAGTGTTGTAGTGATACCAATTGCCGTTACCTTACTGGTGACAATGGCAAATCCTTTGCTGTCTGGGGCCTGAGGTGAAGATTTTAACTATCTTTACTTGGTTGTCCAGTATCAGCGGTAGATAAGATGCAGCTGAGTCACATGTTTCTTGGGAAAACAGCTTGAATGAAGCTTATGAAAAGAGAATGAAAGGAGAAAATCGCCTCAGAAAGCTTGTAGCAGCATTGATTTGGTGTACAGCAGTCCTGATACTATTCAAGTCCATGCTGATTAAGGATGGACTGGATTGGAAACACAGAATCCTCACCATGCTCAGTTTGTAGAGTGTGAGGATCTGAGATATGAACCTGTGGTGGTTTAGGGCTCAGGGGAGGGTTTCTAGCAGGTGCCCCCTTTCCTCCTTTGGCCAGAACTAACCAAGATTGCAAAGTCAGCAACAACAGAAAAGTTTAATTTAGAGCATTGCAATCTGAGAATTTACCAGGCTGTTATGGGATATCAGCAACTTAATTCAAAGCTTGAATTTCCAGTTTTAGCTCTCATTTGCTCTTCAGCCTTAAAGCTATATGCTTGTCCAACCTTAACCTAGCTGAAAGTTGTAGCTCTCCTCTAAACCTGTCAGTGTCTTATCCACTTCTGAAATATAAACTGTAACTTCCTAATCTTGCAGTAATGTGTCTGGTTAAAACATGTGTTAGCTGTTTGCTGTTTAATCCTTCAGGGTAAGCAGATCCTACAGCATTCACCCTGGGGTTTACGAACACAGCCTGCTTTTGTCTGCCCTTAATGTAGCCCTGCAGCTTTGTGCAGCTCCAGCAGGGATGCAGCTTGTGCCAGCTAACAGCTTCCCCTTTCCTCCATTTCACTGCATGAGGTAAATACGCACATCTCCTTATTGAGAGTGTTGTGTTCTGTACTGTGGCAGGGCAGAGAAGTAAGTCTCATTTCAGCCTGAAACACTTATTTTGGGCACAATAATGCACCTAGAAGTCAGGGTCTCAGAGCCCGTCAAAAAAGCATCTTTGTGGTTATTCCAGCTCTCTCACAGTAGCTACAGATGCACATTTAGTCCTGATCGTCCATGCACCGGGCATTAAAATGCTGCTTTGTGTGCAGGTGCTTGCCTTGGGGAAACAGCGTGCATCACCCAACCTGGATTCTGCTGGTGAGTCTAACCTGTCTGACCAGTGACAACCACCTGCATCCTCACTAAACCAACAGATAAAATCCCATGCTGTCCTCCTTTCCCTTGTCCACAGGGCAGGGGACACCCAGACATGGGAAGCGCAGCAAAAGTTCTTGGCAGAGGTGGTAACATTAGCACAAAGAGGCTCTCAGGCCATCCAGCCATACACTTTCTGAAGCATCAAGCACTCTTCTGGTGAGAGTTCGGAAGAATAAGTGCCACACTTTTTCAGCACATCCGTACAATAGAGGAAAAGGTTTTTCTATTAGCTCTGACTTCACTTTCTTGACAGGCTGCAGCTGTGGTAAGGAGTTGAGTTCAAGGTGAAAGAGGTACCTAAGAGCTTTTGAAAATCTCAGCAAGCTCTTACCTGCACACACTTAAATATGTGGTCCAAGGTCACAGGGTCACCAAGCCAGCAGACTTCCTCTGGAGATCACCTCTGAACCAGACTCATCAAGCACCTTTTCTGGGGGGGTACCTGAACGGGTGCCAGGTACGGCTAGGGTGAAACCATGGTGATCCTGGAAAAAGCTCTGTCCTACAGTTACCATCAGCTCCTCATTTCATTTTGTGTTAGAAAACACATATTCTTCTAGCTGGAGAAAATAGTTAGAAAGTAGTGTGGTAGTAGAAATTAGTAATAAATTGTGTGGATTTGTCAAAAAGTAGAGTTTTCTGTTTCCTTGGAAATTGAGCATTTTGTAGGTTTACAGGATTGTCCTCAGCACAGAGTGGCTGAGATCTGTGTCTGTATGTGCCTGGCCACAAATGCCAGGCTGTCTTGGCTGAAGGCTTCTGTATCTGTCACACATTTTGTAAAACACAGCTAAAAGGATTTCTCTGACTGAGCAGTACAGAGAGCCACAATGGTGGGATTTTTTTTTTTTTTTTCAGCAAAAATAAGTACAGCTAAAGGAAAAGAAAATTATTTGAACTCTTGTCTGTCTACTCACCTA
Organism: Columba livia; assembly: GCF_036013475.1. Taxonomy (NCBI): domain Eukaryota; kingdom Metazoa; phylum Chordata; class Aves; order Columbiformes; family Columbidae; genus Columba; species Columba livia. The sequence goes on along the minus strand of NC_088603.1, from coordinate 122,623,734 downwards.
TGAACTTTGTCTCTTATTGCAGAACAGAACTATGTTCAGAATCCAGGTTTGTAGTTTTATGATCCTCTTCTAAGACACCGAAGTACCAGCAAAAGCTGTTCCTTTCATCTCTGGACAGAAACAAGAGCTAAGATTTAGTAGCTACAGCATAACCAAACCACGTATAAGTAAGACAAAAAATATTCTCATTAAAGAAATATTTAAGAAACTAGCAAATTGTAAAATTCTCAAAGTCAAGGTCAGGATCCCAAAGGCTCACAGAAATAACACCCTGCCACCTCTCGGCTCCTCAAGGCTTTTAGACTCATCGTGTTTTCCTCATAAATCCCCTTCACTTCCAGTTATCAAATAATATTGATCTAGCCTATGGATTAAGCATTTGCTCAGAACTACTTCTCTAAGGCCATAACACCTAAAGAGCTGTCGTCAACACTTGTCACCAAAAATTCACTACACTCAGAGCAAGAAATGCATTCAGCTTTAAGAAGGGCCAGCAACAGTTTGGGAACATTTCTCTTGGCACAAGAGCACTTTTCCCCAGCAGCTGTGTAGTCCATGGTGTCAAATAGTTTTCTCAGGCACCATATTAAAGCCTGAAAAATACAGTTTTGTCTTCCATTGCTTTTGGTGCATTACTCTTCCATACGGTGTTTCATCTTGGTCTGCAGGAAGATTGTGAGCTGGAGGTTTCAGTAAAATTAAGATTTAAAACCTGAGGGCCAAAACATATAGTTAAAGGATGTGACAAGAGAATCATATACTCAATAAAGAGGAAAAAGGCCAAAACAAAATTAATTTCTGTTCTCCTTTACACTAAGATCTGGATGTCCCAATCCTTCATATGTTATTTCTGGCCAAGCAGCTTGTCACTGCTCCCCCAGGGGCAGAATGAATATCTATTTACGATAACCACAGCAGTCCAGGTGTAAAGATTTTTGGGGAAAAATAATGAGAATTCCCTCAGACCTGATCCAAACATAACTGACACCTTTTACACTCGATGTAGGAGAGAGAAGGACCACAGCTTCCAGCTGCAAAACTGGAGAACAGATGTTTTAGCTGCAGTGTGGACACAGGTGTGAGGCCTTAAAACTAGAAAAGAATAAAGTTTAAAGGGAACATTTGTCCGAGTAAATTGGGGGCTGGAATGGGGGTTGGTAGACAACAGACTTCTGACATCCTGGAAAATTCTTGCAAACACCACTGTGCCTATCAGGGCTTCAAAATTAGTTACTACATTTTTACAACCAACTTAACAACACTTTGAGGAGGATCTATTATTGCCAGCTTATGCTGGCTAACCTAGAAGGACCACATGACTTACCAAAAGCTGGGGCCAGCAGCAGAGCCCTGGGGTTACCCAACGGCTCTGCCTCTCCAGTCAGACCAGCCAATGCTTCGTGCAGCCGCAGTTCCCCTCCTTTTGGCCAGATGTCATCTCAGCAGCCTGTCAAGAGCTGCATGAGAGGGAGGACTTGGTGACAGCTCTAACGTGTGAGAATAGGAAATCAATGAAGCTTTTCACACGCTCTCCCCTTCCACCAAAAACCAGCCAGACCACAACTGGGAAGAAGTGTGAATTTATTTAAGGGAAAGCCAATGGTTTTCATCTGGGTTTCATGTCTAAGGCTGTCCCCTCAAGGAAGTTAACTAGAAACATTCTTGGAAATCAAAGCAAAGAGTGTTGTGTAGGTGCTTGTAATGATAGGGAAGGTGGTTGTTACCAAGCAGTGCTTGGAGGTTCTGCTCAGATGGGAGGAGCAGTGATAGCACCCAAAACCATGCGTACTGCTCTTCTAGTCATTCTCTCAATAGCAAGCATTCCCAGAGCAAGAGAGGTTCTGCCACTCAACACCACAGCAGAAGAGGCTTTCATGGGCAAATGACAGTGTCTCAGACTGGAAAAGACATTAAAAAACAAAAAGAAATCTTACAAAGAGTTTTTTTAACCAGAGAAAACAAATGAATTGATCAGTCTCTAAAGAAAAGATGTGTTTGCTTTTTTCCTCCAGGAGGGCATTCAAAAGACTCACTGGGCGAATAACAAAATTTCCCTCTCCTTTAAATGCAGCATTGAATTTTATGATATAAAGCTTCACATTTTTCCTTCTAGTGGCTAACTCTGTCTGGCATTAAATTGGTTAACAGTCCCTGACAGCAATCCTTGCATTGCAGGTGGCACAGATATGTCAATTTTAATTTAGCATTGTATGTGCAATAAAAATTCAAAGCTCATGTATGGGAGAAAATTTAGAAGCCTTTCCTGACGAAATAATCAACAAAGCTTGTATGGAAAGGGATAGTTGTCAAGGTCTGTAATATTGCCCTTAAAATCAGTCCCTACTGTATATGTTTATTAAGTATGTATAAATATTACACGTTTATACATGCACACACACACATTTTTCTCCAACATTAAGGTCATTACATTACAGACATTTGCACTTCCAAGGCTGATTTAATCGTCTTTATGATGCTTTCGTCAAGCCCCACAATGTCTTTCAGAATTTGTCAGTGCCAGCTGAACTATGTTGTTGAACCAGTTTCCAAGAAGAATTCAAACATACATGCAGGAGAGGAAACCTGAGATTCAAAGCTAGCTTCTAAATTGCAGGATACCAGATATTTATTTTCGTAAATAGTCTGAACATTACTGCTAGAGGAGAAAACAGAAGGGGGCCTGATAAGCTGTGCTAACGTTTTAGATCTTTCCCTGATGCCACATTTGGCTGAGGACAGTCATCAAAATCATGAGGTAGATTGAGTCAGGTTTTCACTGTGTCGGCAGTCTTTTTTCTAAAGTACTGGTCAGAAGTTTCTTTAGTAGGTGGTTTTAGGCCAACTCAGAGCTGTACTGCAGAATGCAATGGAAAATCTGTCTCAGCACTTGATCTGAGTAATCCAAACATGGGTGATCCTCAGCATCTTCAGGTTCTAGTGCTACTGCAAAATGAGTAACAGAGATCCCATTTATTAATTCTTTGATGCACAGAACTTTAATCATCAGTTTCAGTGGTTTATTCATGTGCATAAGATATTTTGTCAACCAAGGCATTAAAAAAACATAATAATGATGAGTGGTGCCTGTTGTATGGCATGATGTGGTTTGAGGTTTGCCCGTAACCACATGCTTATCTGAACCCTGGGCTGCCAGGAGCATCTGTTCAATCATGTATTTTCTATTCCTAGCATTTGATTTTCTTTCATCAGCTTTTTGAAAACAGCAAATGGATTTTCTTCCTTTTTGTGCTGCTCCTTCTTTCCTGAAGTCTCCTTCTCTCCTGCCTTGAGGTCCTCCCATGAGAGCTGACAACAGTTCCCAACCAATAGGGATTTTTGTCCCAACTATTCAGCCCCCTCAGTCTTCCCAGGTGCAGAGGGCAGGCACAGCATGAGGCTGAGCAGGTGCTGCAAGCAGAACACCCACAGCACAAGGTGGAAACCTCCCAGACATACAGCTTCCCTCTTTCACTGGGCAAACAGGCACCATCTCCAGCCCTGCATTTAACTTCATGAGACTGATTTCACAACCTACATGAAGATTTTTGTCAGTCTTGCAGATCTCTCCGTCTCTTCTTCCAAACATAAATCCAAGATGTCACAGTTTGGAGTGTGTTCTTTTCAGCAATGAATCTTTTATCTTTTGCTGTCAGTGACTCAGCCATAGGGAAATAAAATAATGCAAGTAGACCTTGAAAATTAATTTTCAAAGGTCTTTAAATACATTTTGGTGTTTTCTATCATTTTTGCATACTTCTGTGCTATTCTCTTTAGAGGGTAAAATACTTGGTTAGCAAGTGAGATACATGTCTGCAAACTTAGCATGCTCAGGTGGGAAACTCTCAAATATGAGTCTTGGAGCCGCTCCAGAAGGTCCCTTTCCAAATACCCTGCTTGGCTTGGAGACTTTCATAGCATGCCAGCATGCCATCTTAAGTTATGAAGAGCTCATTTATGCCTTGCTGAAGGCATCTCTGCTTTACAATCTGGAGAGTGAGGCTGGGAGAATTTATCGAGTCTTTGTGTAAGTGTATTGGCCTCCTGTTTGAGCTTTTTCGTTCAATTGCTTCTGAATGGGTACAAAAAGTCAAATAGACTAGTAAAGTGGAAAGAAAAAAGAATACACCATACACCCTCCTGCAATTTAAGTGGAGGCAGCATCTGATAATAAAGATTAAAGCCTAATGAGCTGCATCTAACATGCACCCATATCTGTGAGTGCCTCAGCTTAAGGCCTAAGTATCAAACCAGTAACTGAAAATCATGCAAACAAACAGACCGTATATATAAACATGGCTTGTAACCCCTTTGTGCAAAATGATTAGTACATTACACAGATGACCAGATGCATTCACGGACAAGCATCCCAGTCAGGGCAATTCACTTTCCCACAGTGCAATCTGACAGGCTTAATTCTGATCCCATGTTGTTTTACATTGATTTTTTGAAGTGCATGTCCTGATTCACATCAGTGACAGCAGAAAGAAGCTCTAGAATCACCATTTTCTTTCAAAAGATTTGTGTAAAGTCCTTGTAGAACAAGCAGGCAAGATTCTGCTTTGGGAATCATTGAAAACCTGCACCCCAGTTCTGCATCTCCAGGGAGGCTGTGCATGGACCATCAAATTTACCTTGTTTTGTAACCAACCATGAAACAGTGAGCATGAGCAACATGAGCACACAGTGGTTATAGGAAAAAAAAAATTATCAGCTCCCACTCTCTGGTTTACTTTATTTAAAAGAGCATGAAGATCCAGAAGGCCTATTTGTCAAAAGCCAAACCAGGATGTCTGTTTTCCAACTAGTACATTTCAAAAGCAAGACACTTCACCACTGAACGAATGAACTCTGCAGCAGCCTGAACTCTTTCAAATACATTATTGGGTGCCTGGGGAGAAATGCTCATTCCCTGCTGGTGTAAGCTGGTCTAACCCTAGCAAAGCAGTAAACACGAAAAAGGCAAAACCCTTTTTTTTTCTGAAATCTCAGTCTGAACACCAAACAAGAATTTACTTAGAGGAAAAAGTCAGAGGAAAACAGGCTTTACCTGGACTTTAAAAAGACCTTTCCCTGCTGGCAACACAATGAACATCACAGAACTAGCAGTAATCATTTCTATAAAGATTTCACCCCACTTGAAGATCAAGAAAGTCAGTTCGTAAAACTGGTGTACTAGACGAGACTCCTGCCATCATTTAGACAACATTGTGCGTAAAATGACTGTTAACAAAATAAGCAGTAGGGAGATTAAGGTAGATGCATGCAGCTTTCAATAAACTGGGAAGCAAAAAAATGCAGCCGGCACGGTATTATATTTGTTATTTATGCTTTACATGCTTTATTTTATTATTGCTTTATGTTCTATAAAGCCCAACATTTACTTTACTATTTCATCAAACAGGCACATCCATTTGCAGCAGTATAGGAGTGCCTCCATCATCAGCTTTCTAAAACGTGTGTTTGAACCCTGCCTTAAATGCATACAACACAATGTTTTAATAAATTCTAAAAAAAACCCCAAACTTAAATATTTCATGTAGATTTCTCCTGAGACCACTCTCCCTGAGGCCAATGACAACGTAAAACAAGTTGCTTGGCACAGAAGTTGAGACATAAAGGGTGTCCCCTGGAGGGCTGCAGTGGGGTGCGCTGGGGCTGGGGCGTCCTTCATGGGTGGTGGAGCACTGATCTGCTGCCCTGGGAGCTGCAGTTACTCACAGGCAGCACTCTCCTCCCACAGGCAACCTCCGCTTTGTCACCTGGGGTCTCACCAAGGTAGTGTCCTTTCTGTGCACCTCAGACCAAAAAAGGCTCATCTTCCCTCTCATCAAGCAGCTTTTAAAGAACACCCGGTGACTTTAATGTTATTCAAGTAGATACCTAAACACCTTGATGATTAAGTCTCCATGTGGGTGCTGAACTGATTTACCTGCCTGCCTGCAGAGGCGGCACACACCACAGAAAAGAGCTGTAGAACTTCCCTTAGCAAATTGTTCTTTCAATCTTCTCCCTCCAGCATAAATAACATTAGGCTAAATACAATGTATCTGGAAGGACAGCAAGCTTTATCTGTGATTTTTAGGTCAGGCCAGGTTGGTGCAGTGGTGAACACAAAAGAAATGCAAGATTTCAGAAAGCACAAATGCAGTTATTTAACATTTAAGGGTACTTTTAACTCTTTTTGAGAAAGTGCTCAGAAAATCTGGATAAGGGGATGAGATTTGTCATCGGAGATATGAGATACATTGATTTCTTCAGAGGTGAAAGGTTCAAAGACAAGCTTCAGGGACGCTCACTGGCAATTCTGGGGCACAAAGGTTTTTGTTCTCCCCACAGTGCACACTTATGCAGAGTAAATATGTAACTAATACAACTGAAATGCACCTCCACCATACACACTGCTGAATGTACAAGCCCTAGACCTGTGTTTGAAAGGGGGCTTGTATTTTTAACTTCTGTAGGTGAAACACCATTTCTTCTTCCTCCCTGCAATTCTTGCCTTGTTTATGCCTCTGGGCTACCTCAGCTACCAGGACACTAATACTATGTAAATAACATTAAATAAGTTAACAGGCTCGCTAAAGGCACTATATCACAAAGGCTTATGCTTTGACAGATCTTTATGCTCCTGGCTAATTAATAACTTGAATTCTGTAGCAGTACTCAGAGTATGTGACGCCAAGCTGAAGCATGTGTTTATTAGAGCAGGACCTTGGATGGCCAGGCATGTTATAAAAATGCACTAAATAGACTGAACGCCCACTAAGAAAGAAGTTAACACTGTTTCACTGCATATGTACTGAGTGCATTACAATAGAAAGATGATAATAGTATAGTGGTGAAAAAGAGGAAGGCCTTGACCTTGTCTGTAAGAATCTGCAGATAAGTCCATGACCTGCAGCTTCTGAAGAAAACAGTGGAGCAAACACGGGGCAAAATAAACTGAACTCTGGCATCAGCAAAACAGAGATTAAACGCTGTCTGTGCTGGTAGCACAAAGTGAATAAGTTGGACAATAATAAAAATTCAACTCGGCCAAATACAGAAAAGTATTATTACAGTCTGGTACAATGTGTTTTCCAACCCTCTTTTATAACAATTAGAGGGATTCAGGAGCCACATAACAGATGATCAGATTTTTAGTTAAGGCCAAGAGAGAAATATTAACATCCACATTGTTTGCCTTTTGCCCACTAAGTGAAAATTTCGTGAAGTATTGAACTTCATCTGCAAATACAAGCTGCTGTGTGTCATCATTATAACTAGCTGTAACAATATTTTCCAAATTACTTGAATTGCATGAGTGACCCAAAAGCAAGCTTGTGTTAAAGAGGATCACCTTGACTTGTTTGTCTTCCACAGGTCTTAAATAAGTGCTAGACATTCACATAAAGTCACTTGGTGGTGCTCATTTAATATCTCATTCCTCCTTCACGACAGGGCTCCTGGCCCAAACTGCGTGCGTGCTCTCTGCGAGACCAGACTTACATAACTGCAGACAGAAACCTTTCCTCATCAAAGCTGACATGATTAAAATAAAGTTGCACTCCATCAGCATAAAGTGATAAGAACTACAAAGCAAAAGGAGACAGGTCAGAGGAGGAATAGCACTTAAAAAGGAGAGAAGACAAAAGTCATCAAATAGATGTTCATGGAAAACCAGACTGAATCAGTGAGGCAAAGGATGTTTCTGCAGTTACAGTCCGCATGACATCTATTTAGATGAGAGCAGAAATCACCCAAGGCACCCCTGGACAGCCTTAGGCCAAGATGCTTGTGGTCCATTTCACAAGGCAATAACACAGTTATGCTGACGACATAAGCCAAAGAGACATAAATATTTCTGATCAATTAAGCGAATTTACAGTTCTAAAGATATTTTTCCCTCAAATAGATACCCCTCACGCTCTCTGGTTTCTTTCTCTGGACAGAATAGGTAGGAAAACAGCATTTCTGAATTTGATTTTAAGGATTACAGTAGTCTCATTATTGTAACTACTCAAATGTATTCTCAGATATGTTTCAGTTTCATGTGATTAACAATAGCCGTTCAAACTGCACATGCTAGTATAACAACGTAACCTGTGACAACAAGAAGAAAAGAAATTTCCTCCACAAACAGTGAGAATCAAACTCTCTGAATGGGTCACCAAAGCTACAACCAGCTGAAAGTTTCACCTATGGGAATGTAGACAGAAATAAAATGGAGATCTATTCAGGTGTCATACTTAGCTAATGAAGTAGGCCTCGCTTTGTAACATGCTGAAAAGGTCAGTGTCACATCTGAGTTACGTTCTCTGTGACTTCACACGGCAAACACAGGTAATTTTCACCGGAATATATACTACCCACCTTCTACAATGTTCCTCATAATGGGAACAATCTTACTAGCCATGAAAAAGAAACAGGCTTTTAATACTGTTTGTAATTATTTGTCACTAAATCTATAGGCTATTTATAACTCGCTAAGATCGTACAAGGTGTAGATTGCTACTTTCCATGTCTAGCTGCAGGATGTGACTCTGGTGAGCAACGTTTTGTGAGTCATTGGTCAGGCCTTTTGCAACCAGAGAAAAGCACTGGGTGAGGATTTACTGAAAGCATAAGTATGATGAATTAGTATTACTTACTGACTGTCCCATTCCTTGGTGCTCTTTCACTCAAGTCTAGAGCTGGTCAAAGAAATGTGTGAGCCCATTTGGACTGGCTGGTTGGTGTGGGAGGGAAGATAGAGACCAGAACACAGAGAAGGAAAAATACAGCAAAATATCTTCTTTCCTTCTTCATTTAAACATAGGAAAAGAACAGCAACAGAACACAACCCCAGATAAACTTTATTTTAGGTCAGCCTTCAAGGTTTTCCTCAGGCAGAAGAAAAATCAATATTTTAGTTGTGTTCCTCTCTTGTTACCCTTTCCTTTAGATGTAGATGCATTTTAAATGAAAACTGTGCTCTCCTGAAATGAAAATGAGAAACTTTTTACCTAGAAAATGTCAAGCTAAATAGGCTGATATTCTTCATTATTAAAATAAATGCTTCTGCTTTTTGAAATCTTCTCTCATTTTTTCCAACTAAAACTATTAATCCAAGTTCAGAAACAGTTGCTGTCTCTGATATATGCACTGCTTTTCTCCAGGAGAAAAGGGTACACACCAGTGCCTGAGGGCCAGAAGAGCCCTGCAGCCAAATGCTGAGGCCACCCACTGCCTGGGCTGTCCATAAGCAGGCGTCTGTGCACAACAAGGCTCTGTGATCCTCAGCTGGGTGAAGAAAAAGGCAATAAAAAGGGAAACACAACACAGCTGCTTTTGAACGCTTCCTTTCTCTTTGCAGAGCTACCAGCAAGTGGAAGGAACATTAAAAATCCCTACCTTAACTCTGACTCCAGAGTTGTCAAAATAACTTTGCTTTGGCTAATAAGGGTCAGAATTAACAGCCCATCAATTTTTTTTTGGCTCTCACCCATGCCTAACCCTTCATTTCAGCTTTCGCAGCACCCGCAGTAACATTTTCTCTCAGCATCAGACCAAGAATGCCCCTTCTTCTTGCATGCTAAGGAGCACGTAGCAGTTGTGCAGATCAAACCACCTGCACTGGATCAGAGCACATAGCCCTTTTTAGACAACAGAATTGCCACCCACCTCTCACCTCGTTCAGGATGAGAAGGTTCTCCCTCTGTCCTATGGTGACAACAAAGCAAAAAACCTGGGGAGAAAGAGGAGAAGACTTGACAGAATAGACCTCTGCTATTTCTGCAGGGAGCCTGAGGGACTAAATTTACCTGATCTTTGCTAACTCACAAAGGCACTGAACTCCTGAAGCTCCATTCCCACTCTCCTCACAACCTAAATGAAGTGTCTCAAACTCTTTCTCTTTTTTTTTATTGACTTCAGTAGGAAAGACTCTGTTTTGCAGCAGTGAGGGATGGACACTATCTCCATGTTGTTCCACGGACCGTGCACAACATTTGTGAATCCATGCAACCCTATTTCTTCACTTCAAGAGAAAGAAGATTCAAATCATGGACTTACACACTAACTGAGCACTATAGCTGCCTTTAATTCTGACACTGAGTTAACACTGACAAATTAGTTGAGTTCTTGCAATTTACATGAGGTTTCATCAGAATGTAGTCCAATATTCAATTAGGAAGCTTTTTTTGGGGGGAGGCACCATGCAGATCTTTGAACACTGTGATCAATATATTAAAGACCAGAGAGCCTTTGAAGCTGAGCTGCTCTAATTAATCTACTTTACTTTGCATTCTACTTGTCTCATAAAAATATTAATTCATTTCCGGTATTGATAACTGATCCTGGCCTAGCATGGAGGGACTGAATAAGCTGCTCTCCTGAGATGGTTCTCAGCTCTCTATTTCTGAGATACTCTAATGAATGAGCTAACCTTTGAGCAGCAACCTGCAAACAAAACCAGAACAAACTTCCCTCTTTTACAAATGCATCCTGATTATCCTAGGTTTATAGGCATAAGCAATCCTTATATTCAGGTGCTTTCCTTACAGCATTTACTGACACTGTACCAGCCAAGCCTTGTTCTACTGCAATATGCCAGACTGGGAATCTATTACAACACAACCACTAAATATACATTAGAGGGAGTAGCAGATGTGCCCAGTGACTTGGAAAAAGCAGATGTTATGTTTAATTATGTGACATAGTTAAAAAGGAAGCAGAAACAAAATCATGTATGCAATTAATGAAGGGCAGGAAACTTTAATTAGATGTAAGTATGTAACATTAAGCAAGTATTTTGCTCAGATGAGACAATTTGCTGAATTCAAATAACTGCTAAACCTGAACGGTCTGTCTGGATCCTAGACTTCATAATACTTAGATTCAGAGTTTAGATCATCAGGATCATAGTGTCTGAAGTCAGATTCAAACAACTCCAGACTGGAGGACAAATAAATGGTTTAAAATTGCAGCCATCTGTGGTGAGGGTTATCATCCCTTGACTCTGAAGAGATAACAATTAACAGAAGCCCTTGGCAATTATGAAATGCAGGATGGTGTTACTTTACCATTGCAGGTTTTGGTTAACATCAAGTACACCTACATGGCACTACAGTAATGGGATCTCCAAAGTGTGTCCTGTGCTGTACTTGCAGACATCAAACTCTTCAGATGCAGCCTGCAAAAGGATGCTCCCCTATGGAAAAAGAAAGGGAGGGAGAACACACAGCCCCAGCCCTCTCCAAAAGCTCACATCCCCCACCACCCCTGCATCCCAGGGACTGGGGACACCAGCAACACTCAGGTTAGGAGTCTGAAGACATGAAATGGTCCACAGATAGATGGGTTGTCACTGGCTTCTGTGTATAAAGCCTGAGGGATGCTTCTCCAGGGAGTGAGTCAGCTCAGACAGCGCACCACAGAGTGCAGAGTCAGTGAAACTGGTACATCAGCATTTCTGCCTCACCATCACCACAGATGGTGGAGGGTTTGTCCTGGCTGAATCACTGCAGGAGCACATTGTGCTTAGTGTGGGCCCTAGCAAACAAATGAAACTGTACTCTCCATCCAGCTCTCTCACTATTTTCTCCAGCTTTCCTTGTTGTTCTCTGGTCTGCACATCTTGAGAGCTGTGCAACTGGACATTGAGCAGAGGGGGTAAAAATGACTGTTGGATACTGCTTCGGTCACTGAGCACAACCAGTTTTGCCCTTGTGCTTGGTAAGAATAGGCACTCTGAGAGAAAATCAGGGTTTGATTATGCCATTATTTGAAGGACGAGTCCAGCCTCTCAAAAGCAAAGTGCAAAGCTTTGTACAGGCAAACTTACCTTTGGCACTACATACTATCAAGTGCTTTACCTTGCAGCCCTGCCACTCATTCAGTGGAGGTTTTAATGGAATCTTATTAAACATGAAAAAATATTGGTACTTCAGGACACATGGCTCAACAAAGGTTAGTGAAAGTAAGTAAATAAGGAGAGATATTAGTAAGAATAATACTCTTCAGCACATTGACCTTCTCCTGTCTGAGGTTTAGGAGGTCATTATATAAGTTGGGTTTGCAACCATGTACTTAATTGCAATATTTTTCTAGTAATTGACAATAGGATTCTCTTCCACAATAAAAAAATCATCTGATGGATTTGTAAGATTTATAGAGACTGTAAAGCTTAAAACAGAAGTCATCTTTAACTGGTGCAAAACTCCCAGGAAAACAGAGCAAGCCATAGATTCAGTGGAATTTTAACTAGCTGTCACTATATTTTTAAAACATACACAGAAATGAATACTGTATATTCTATGATAATAATTTACTTTTAGAGATATCTAAAACTAACCAATTGGTCAGAAGCACTGCAGTGTACCAATAATGAATTATCTTTAAGCAGCACTTTACATCTAAATGATGACAATGCACTTTATAGGTTAAGTGCTTGGCTGTTCTAACTGCATTGCAATCCGCAATTTCAGAGAATCTACACTTCTATGCACAAGTGAAGGATGCAATGATTATTTTTTCCATGCACATTGACATTCAGCCATGGATGAACTGTCTACTAGCTAACAACACTTCTTCATGTGACTTCAGATAATACTTATCTGATTGAAACCTGGAGGGAAATGAGATAGACTCGAATCATGAACTGAGAGGTTTGGGCCTGTATGAAGCTGCCTGGGACCAATTTGCAGCATTGTTATTGATTCATGTACTGGAGCACATAAGACAATTATTTACCTTTTGATTTTTCCCCTATAAATCTGTCCAAGAACAGACATTTTTTGTGTTCAGACTTGTTGTTGCATCCCTTTGATCCCTGATCATTACCAGCCCCATCACCAAACACTTCATGGTGGGAGTGACAGTCCGCCCATGCAGTTTTTTTGCATATCACAGTCATAATACTCTCCCACATGTGGTAGAAATCTCACAAGAGGTCAGGTTAAAAAAAAAAAAAAAAGAAGTGATTCAGGACTTTATGATTAATCCTCAAGCATTTTATCTAGGATGGGGCAGTAAGCCTGAGTCAATTATTAATTACTCACATCTGTTTCTGTGATAGGTGGGCCTGCTAGAGCTCTCCAACGCCTGGATCCAGAAGACAACTTTCCCACGGTCATGGGTGCTTGGCTCTGGTGTTTTGGTTAGGTTTATGCCATCTTTCCTTTCTCTGACAGAATGTTGCTGTATTTAAAACTAGAAAACTCCATCTGCTGTATGGGAAAACAAATTGCAGCTAATGTCAATGTATTTCTCCTGCCCTTGCTTAGGGACGGGATTGCCATTCAGAGAGTATGGTGATGGTGCAGTTTTTCCCACAGATGAATACCACCCCAGAGACACGTGGCCAGACAGATCCATGGGGTGACTTCCATTGACTCCAGGAGCTCTGGATGAGGCCTGAGGGTTCTGCACAATTTTCCTGGTGACCCCAGTTTTCCACAGAACTTGGTGTGGCCCCAGTGCTCCCACAGATCTGCTGGTGGGCTCACAACTGGGAGCAGGCCCTGCAAAGCCCTGAGCAGAAGCTCGGCCATCTCCTGCAGTAAGGCATGGGAGTCCTAAACAGTGGCTGGAGGAGACAAGCAAACCACTGCAGGGAGAAGAAACTTTCTTTAAGAAAAACATGAGACTCTTTAAGAGTATTGCAAAAGATTAGAGATTTGCACTTCAAATAGCCAGTTCCCCAGTGGAATACAGATCCTACCCCATGATAGTGTGCGTACTTTGGTGACTCACTTATAGCAACTGCTCATTAATTTGTCTAAATATTTTCCATTTTATGCACTCCAAGCCTCACCAATTCCTCTCTCTTGTACATATCCACCCAGACCCCTTCCTGCAGAGGCAGGCATGACACTGCTGTGAGCTGGGGAGGCTGGTGGAATAAAGTGGCCAAGGAACAAGGTGGCTGTGGCCATGTAGCAGAGCAGGAAAGCCTCTCCTCTCCCCCGGGCAGGTCTGGACCAAGGGGCTGAGGAACTGGAAGGAGGAAGCACACTGGGATTACCTGGGATGTCAGCAGAGTGCTGAAACATCAGGAAGAAAAGCCTAATGTTGCAGTGGTAATATTATATCCACAAATCTGCTGAAAAAAAAAAAAAAAGGTTCATTATTATAATACAGAACTACAGAAAGACCCCACAGGAGTAATTCCAGCTGAAACTGAACAAATCAGTAACTCTAGTTGAGATCAGCTGGGAAAAAGACCCTAAGCAAATATAGGAATCTGAAGCTCACAGCTTGTTCTTTTGCTGTGGGGTTTCAGAAACCTACCTAATGTGTTGAACATTTGAAACATGCAAAACTTAAGAGATTTCAAATAAAACAGCAAAATACAATCAGGGAACTTCACCCATTTATCAAAATGTCAGTTGCTTTAACGTCAGTTGCTTTCTAATGAATTCCCAGCACTGCAGCATTTGTCAGGACCTTTTGGTGCCTTAAAATTTGCTCCTGATGTTTTTTTTTTCTCATGCATATCAGGGAAGGGATGAGGACAACTGTACTTGTCTCACTGGGCTCACAGGATTTTGAATGTTGTGATCCCAAGTGAAAAAGCATTATTCATCACCACATGAGTTATCTCACTGAATTCATGAGGGCTGTTCTCATATCACGTGTCTGAACGCTGATTTAATGTCAGAGCATGCAGTCCTTAATCTGATCGAGCTCATGATAGGGGACACAACATGACAGTCTCAGAGCCACCCTGGCAACCCAGTGGATTACTGTGCACTCACTGCTTTCAAAAGTCAAATACCCAGCTACAACACCATGCGATACACTCATAATGCACTTTTCATTTTTTTCTGGGGCAGTACCTTTCTGAAATGCCACTCAAGTTGTATTGCTTTTTGGTTTTGGTCACTGTTCCAGAATGCATTGTCAGGAGACAGCATGTGAGGATTCAGAGTATTCAAAGATTCATTAAACAACCTGGAAAAAAGCCAACAGAGCTAACCAGTAATAACATTTAAAGTAGATTCCAGAAAAAAAAATACTGCTCTGATACAAGAATAGCATTTCCAGACTGTTTTCAGATACAGGATCCATCCTGGCCAATTAGACTGTGTTTGATAATTTGGAGAGTAAAATTGTTTTGTGAACTTTTAATATCAATATCATGTTTGAAGATGAATGAGCTACACTCTCATGTTTGCTCTCATGTCAAACTGTCAGATAAAGTGCTAAAGTAAAACAAATGCCAGATTTCCTTTTTGTCTGGCTTTAAGAAAAGTATAGAGTGCAACAAATAAATCCTCATTATGTTACTTTCCTTAAAATAAAATTAGTGAGAAAATAGTTTAGCGCATGAGAAATTCTTCTTTCACTATAGATTAGTTGGAAGGCCCTGATAGAGAGACTTGGGGCATTCTTTTTATCTGATGGAAAAATCTTTCTTCCTAGATGGAACTATGTCAGCTTTATTCATTAGTATTTTCTTTCTTCTGTCAGAAAATGCCTGTGGGTGAAGGAAGCAGACTATCTTTGGTAGGACCTTATTAACCTAAACTTTGGGAAGCTGCAGTTTGCTGCTTCCCACAGGCTGGGGAAATAATTGAAAACCACACTTCCACTGAAGGAAATGGGGCATAATCTCTCCATGCTACTGTTCAAGATCTGGAAAACAAGGTTCAAACCTTTTGTCACTTTAACGGGGGTTTGAAAGAATGACACTAATTGACTTACCTAGGTAAAATACAGGTAAGCATTAACTAATTACAAAAGGTATATATTTATCTCAATTGCTTCTCTTCAGTCAAATGAAAGTATAGCTTGTAGTAAGTACAATATTTATCACCATGTACTAATAAAAAATTTATCACATCCATAGTGAGAAAAAAGGAGACAGGAACTCATGCTTGAAGGGTTAACTTCTCTAGGAGAAAAGGAGGATGGTGCCTATGTGATCTACAGGGGTTCAGAGTCACCCATCGTCAGTCTGGTATTTGTACAACCATCAGTGCAATAACTGCCCCGATCCGTGACAGGCACTCCCAGGCTTCACAATACCACAAACTGCATTAACAATGAACAGGCTCACAAACAATTTGGACAACCACTTACCTTCTGCAGATTCAGAGACACCAGATTTTTATGAATTCACACATAATACATTGCAGGGTTTACATTTCTTTTCATAATCCAAGGCTGGGCAATGTCAGGCCCCGAGCCTTTAAAGGCATTAATCAAAATAAAGAAACACAGAGCAGAGGAAAGCAGTACATCTGTCAAGTGAAGTGCAGCACCATGATGTAGCTAGAAAGGCACTTCTGTCAGTTGTGGCAGTTTCCTGAACATTGGTGGTGTGATTAAATTCTTCGTTTATAGGAGAAAACAGTACTTAATATTCATGCAAAAAATTAGGAGCTGAGTGACAATCTTTTGGAAAGTAACCTAGTAAACCAGATTGGACATGGTCCTGGGCAACATGGTCTAGGTGACCCTTCTTGAACCAGAGAGTTTAGCTGGATGAACTCCAGAAATCCCATCTAAACTTGACCATTCGGTGATACTCTGACTCTGTTTTACTCATAAAGCATCTTGATTCAGCCCTGATGCACGCTGGAAAGGTTTATAAAACAATAGATGATCCCAAAATGTTTCATAATGATTAATCACAAACCAAAATCGATCGATTCCAAAATATCATATATCAGCCACAGTAATCTACTAAACCTCTGAAATATAAGAGAAAAAATATAGTGCTGCTGTGGACATGAAGTACAAATGGCAGATTATGCAAACTGATACTTATTGCAGGTTTTGATGCAAACATTTTAAATTTATTCCAGGGTTACAGTAGTTTGCTTTGGAAATCCAACTCTATTTGGACTCTCACAATTAGCATATTAGGAAATTACTTTGCTTTTCAGGCCCAGGAAGTCCAGGTGACTTTCTGCAGGAGGATGTGACAGAGTACTGAATGGCCAGTGAGATGACTAGGCTGCCATTATTCTGATCAGTCATGCTTCACATGTGACTCATGCTAAATCTAAAAATTGAGATCAGGAGAGGGAAAACATGGATTTTCCTGACATCTTATTTCATTCTTCATTGCTGAAAATAACCCCATGTTTTCAGTCAAAATTAATGGAGAAAGCTGACTGTTCGACACAGTTGAGGTCACTAAGCAATATATCTAAGGATCTGGGGACTGTTTCTGTGAACCTTTCAAGTGGTAATTAGTATTATTCTAATAGTTTCAGTACCACTGCTCACAATAATTCTTTTCATGACTGGAAACGTAAGTCAAGACACAGTCTATTGATAAGGTGACCCTGAAGGCCCAGATTCACAAAATAGTAGTGGGGACCAAGAAGGAATTTGGTTAATGTGATTTGAATCTTTATGATATAATTCAATAAAATTAATCATAAATATATCTTAATTATATGGTTCACATTGAAATGTGAAACTACAGCCAATAAATGTAGTTCATTTGAAAAATTTATGTCCTAACAAGCCTGACTTAGCCTTAGAGTAAGGCTAAGTCAGCATCCTCTTGGTGTCCTTTTCATCACACCTCACATCCACAGATATCTTTTCTTCTCTTGTTAAATAAACAACATGAATCAGATTCTTGGCTGATGTCAGTAATATGATGTAGAGTTACAACCACTAATTCTCTGACCCAGCAGTGCAGCTCCAAAATAGAATATACACACTTTATGAGGAAAATGAAATGGAAAAAGTTTGAATTACCAAAAAAAAAAAAAAAGAAAAATCCAAACAAAACAAAACAAACAAACAAACAAACAAACAAAAAAAACAAACAAACCCACAAACAAACAAAAAACAGCAAACAAACAAACAAAAAAACACACCCACAAACAGTACTTCTTCACTTTTACTGATACATTTATGTCACCTACAAAAAGGGTTTGCAAATGATAAGTGAAATGTGGCATCTGTCTGGGAACTAAACAGTGTTTTTAATAGAGCTCAGAAACATGTCTCTTACGAAGCAAAACATTCAGCTCTTATCTTACAGTGAATTATTTGCCTCAGTAATGATGAACTTCTTCCAAATGAGAAAGTTTTTGATAGGAAACTAGGAAATTTCAGTGGAAATCTGATCATGGCAAAATTACTCATGGAAAAAAATGGCTCAACACTTGATGCATCCCTTAAAAAACAAGGATTCCTTGATATTATCTCATTTAATAAAGATGTTGCAAACAATGAAAGCCCCAAATGTTGCCTGTATTAAGCAATTTTGTTTACTTGTGGTTTTCATCTCATTAAACTGTATCAAAACTTGTATACCCTGTACAGGCATTCAGATTTATCTAGGTGGGGTTCTTTTGGGTTTTTTTGGTTTGTTGTTGTTGTTGTTGTTGTTTGCATTCCAGTTTATGTTCTTTGTATTTCAATCTGGTTTTGTACTTTATATTTCAGTTTATGTTAGACAGTAAATGACATGCCTAGGAATAATTGCAAAATAAGAAATTTTTTTAGTTTTGTTTTGCATGAAACATCCATCTTTGTAATTTTTGTCCCCATTATGGAATCTATTTCTTCTTCCATCTTAATCATGGATGGTAATTTAGATGGGCCATTTTCCATACAGGCAACCAGCAGAGGTTTCACCATTTTGCAATGCACAGCAGCTACACATTGCTCTTAGTAGGTAAGACTTAGGGCTAAGCACTTTTGCAGTTGTGGTCATTTCCTTTAGTTGCCTAATTGGCAAAAGAACTCTTTGGAAAGGCACGCACTTCTCAGTCTGAGTGGAAAAGGAATTATTGATGAAATGTTAGGAGTATTGATGGGATGCATGAAGGCAATTGAAAAGGAAATGTCTTCTAATTAAATATCTGGCTTAGGATTTGAAAATGTACATTGCCCTAGATAGGCCATTGATCTGAGAAGGTTGTTCCTACAGAGCACTGTATCCTGCAGGAGATGCTCTTGGGACAGGAAAGAAATAATGTATCCATTAAGAATTTAAAATTGCCAGGCTATAAGGAATCCCCTTCCCGTTCTCCTCCTGCCTTCTTCAGTGCCCATCTCCCTCCACATGAAAATTCATATTAAAGAACAAGCATAATTGGTCAAAATCTCCTGAACAATTCTAAAATCATAGGGAAAAAAAAAACAACAACAACAACAACACAACAAATATATTTCAGACTTATCTGAAAGGGCTGAGATTACCCTTGTTGCACGACCTCTTTCCCTTCTCACCTACAGAAAACATCCCATTGAATTCCATAAGAAACCCTGAGGTTCTTGGCCCAGGCTGCCAGGCTCTGGGCTTGGCAATTGTGGTTTAGATAGGCTGAAGAGGTGCATGTCAGATGGGAAGGAAAACAGAGAAAATTTCACTAGGAAAATTGCCTTGTATCTGCAGAAATGATCCACAAACTGACACGATTCTAAAGGATGTTTTGACTTCTTCCATATTGGCTTTTCCAAAAAAAAAAAAAGAAGCAAGAATTGTTTCCTTTGAAAATGTCCATGTGACTGTATTTTAGAACTTATGGAGCAGCATGTTTCTTGTCAAATCCTAAGAGCTAAAGAGAAGAGATCAGTCTGGCAATCAATAGTTTGTTTGGCTGATGTTAAAATGGGTTCTGTGGATCTCCTGGCAGTTTTGCTCAAAGCGCACAGTGAATTGCTATAAATATCCTGACATAAGGCAATGTTGTTCCAGTGCAGAAAGTCAAAGTAAACCCTCTGTCCTCAGACAGCTCGCCTTTTAACCACGAGCACCAGGAGCGACTGCCACATCACCAGCCTCTCTATATGGTTGCTTTCTGTAGGAGGGCAAGCACAGGTTACCTCTACATGCCATTTATCTGGAGCCCAGTAGATGAAAAAAGGGTTTATCCTGGATCCACCATGTTGACTAAATAATTCAACAAGCTGTTTTTTCTTTAGGCTGCTGCCTGAAGGTACATGTATTTAAGGCTTGAGCACAGAAATGTTTGTTTGGGTTCATTAAGTTCCGGCTGTTTGCCTGACCTTGCCATGGTTTTTCTGTGTTTTTTTTTAATTGTTTTTTCTTTTTTTTTTAACATAAGCAGCATGATGATTTTTTTTCTTAAATTAATATAAAGAAAGTCTCAAATGTTTAAATACAGGACTATTCCATAAAGACTGTTTTGAGGAGATAAGATGTTACTTGATTTCCTGGTGGGATTAGTTCTTGTCAAATACATTTTTAATGCACTTCTTGTATCTAATGAATAATGTACCATGCCCCTTTTTCTTCTGTCAAATGAAGTTTGGAAGAAATCAGGTCAAGTCCAATAGCAAAAAGTGACATGGTACTCTGAAATAACCCCTAGTCTGGGTGAAAGGACCAATCTAATGGAAACTAATTCCTGATTAAATAAAGGAAAATATTCCAAACAAGCAGGCCTCCGTATTTTTATGGCCACCACCACAGAATCACAGAATCACAGAATCACAGAATCACAGAATCACAGAATCGACTGGGTTGGAAAAGACCTCAGAGATCATCGAGTCCAACCCTTGGTCCAACTCTAGTCCGTTTACTAGATCATGGCACTAAGTGCCATGTCCAATCTCAGTTTAAAAACCTCTAGGGACGGCGAGTCCACTACCTCCCTGGGCAGGCCATTCCAATGCCTGATCACTCTCTCTGTAAAGAATTTCTTTCTAATATCCAGCCTAAATTTCCCCTGGTAGAGTTTAAGCCCATGACCCCTTGTCCTATTGCTAACTGCCTGGGAGAAGAGACCGATCCCCACCTGGCTATAACTTCCCTTCAGGTAGTTATAGAGAGTGATGAGGTCACCTCTAAGCCTCCTCTTCTCTAGACTAAACAACCCCAGCTCCCTCAGCCTCTCCTCATAGGTCTTATGTTCAAGTCCCTTCACCAGTCGTGTTGCTCTTCTCTGGACCCGCTCCAGCACTTCAATGTCTTTCCTGAACTGAGGGGCCCAGAACTGAACACAATACTCCAGGTGTGGCCTCACCAATGCAGAGTACAGGGGAAGGATCACTTCCCTTGTCCTGCTGACCACGCTGTTTTTGATACAGGACAGGATACCATTGGCCTTCTTGGCCACCTGGGCACACTGTTGGCTCATGTTGAGCTTCCTGTCAATTAGCACCCCCAGGTCCCTTTCTGTCTGACTGCTCTCCAGCCACTCTGCGCCCAGCCTGTAGCGCTGCAGGGGGTTGTTGTGACCAAAGTGCAGCACCCGGCATTTGGCCTTATTGAACTTCATCCCATTGGAATCAGCCCATTTTTCCAGTCTATCCAGATCCCTCTGCAGAGCCCTCCTGCCTTCCAGCAGGTCAACACTCCCTCCCAGCTTGGTGTCATCAGCAAATTTGCTGATGATGGTCTCAATCCCCTCATCTAAATCATCAATAAAGATGTTAAACAGGACTGGACCCAACACTGACCCCTGGGGAACACCACTAGTGACTGGCCGCCAGCTGGATGCAGCCCCATTCACCACCAAAAGTTCTTCCAATAAAGCAGAGGCTAAGTATGATTTTTGCAGGCCTTAAAGGAAACTAGTGAAAGCCAGGTTTAAAACTACCAAAAGAAGGATATTCGTCCCCTGGTGTGTAGGCAGGGAATGCTGAGGAGGTGAGAAGCTTATCTGGGTAAAAGCAGAGCCTGGACACAAACTCTGAAGAGAGATCCGTTGCCAGATACTAAACAGAAAAATCACAGAATTCTCAGGAAAGTCCCTGAGTTCAAAATGCTCAGAGTATTAGGAGAAAAGTCATAGGAGCTTGTCCTGTTCCTCCTCATCACTGGGTACCCATTGTCATCACTGTGGGATGCAAAAAGTAGCTTCAATGGCTCCTCGGTCTAAACCATTATGGTAATTCTTGTGTTTTCATCATTCTTCAATGGTAAAATCCTAGAGTAAAAAATAAAAAGCCAAGGTTACTTTTGTGATTTGGTCATATATCCAAAGTCCAAAACAACTATTCTTTTTAAGAAAGGGCTGACTAATATTTCTGTGGGATAGCTCTGTTAATGCAGGGGAGCATACGTTGTTTGGCATGCGATGTGGGGATGACCTCTACCATCTCCCTTCCCTTAGGTTTTCTTCTGTGGTGCTGACACACTGATTTGCTCCAGGATGAGTGACAGATGCTCCGTCTAGAACCGAGATTAAATGTTTGTATTCAGGAAAGGCATTCTACTTATGTAAAATTTTCTGAGGCTTATCAGTTCTTTTTCTAACATTTTACAGTACTATAACATTTTTGCTATTGTGATTTAAAAACTGAGCAGGTACATAATTTCTAATTAAACTTTGACCACCACCACATTTGTTCCACTTTAAAAAAATGCTCATTTGTAATTTTTCTGACAAGAATCAAATTAACAGTTTCAAATTTGCTTGAGTTAATACTATTCTCAAAGTTCTGTACACGTGTGTGCTCTATTTTGATTGGGATAACCGGCCTTTCTGGATCAGACTTGGAAATTATTTGTCACATGAGTTTTACACTTAATTAAATATTAGATACCTTGCTTTTTGACTGAAACAATTTGAGCTCAAATATTCTCCAGGGCATTCTGGAGAAGAAAATTGTTTTTCTACCTCTTGCTTCCAATATATGGATTTTTTCCAAAGTTTCAGTTCCTGAGATAACCAAAGATGTCAAACACACCTTAAAGGAAGAAAAAAGGACAAGGTATTTCAAACACAGGACTTTTTTGTTCTTCATCAATGCTCCTGCTTTTCAATCTATTTTTTTTTTTCCTAAACAATTGTAATTAATCACTACTAATGTGAAAGCCTTTAGTCAATCAAAAGCTACCTTGACATGATATTTGAAATTTACTTATTAATATATTACCTCCTACAGTTACTTTGCTCTTCTTCCAGTCCAGTCATGCTCATCCATTCAAATCCTCTCTTGTGTGACTCAGAACTGGAACAAGAACTTGGCTTATCCACCTCTCAGGAAAGTTGCCTTGTCAGCAGTTTAGACACAGTGAAAACAAGTTTCTGTTAATTTCTTCTTTTAGAGTTCTTCCCTTGGACACACTCAATTAAACATTAATTGTGCCCAGAGAAAAAAATGGGGAGAGGGTGACTTCTACTGGGTGAAAGTGGGAAAGTCATGTTCCAGTCCCTGCTCTGACAACTATGTAATTACATACACAAAACAGAGCAGGTTATTTTACAGGGAAAATAGACCATTCTGGGGCACCTTTAGGTGCAACAATTCAGCTTTTCACCAGTTTCTCTCTCACTGGAAAAGATTTTCCTAATGAAAGAACTGGAAGGCACAGACACACCATTAACATTGTGCCTCCCTGGGCTTCTGCAGGACTAAGCACATTCTGAGATTGCTTATCTTTAGACAAGCCTTGTACACAAGATGTGGGAACAGAGGCTAATCCACAAACTATCAAAACTGCTTTAGCAGGTGAGTTGGACTAGGTGGTCTTCAGAGGTCCCTTCCAACCCAAACCATTCTGTGATTCTGCGAATAGTTTATTACATGTACAAAATTTGTGAGCAGCCCATTCAAAGTCACAGCACATATATTATTATATTGTTTATAATACAAGCTCTTCACCACCACCAAATAAAGGACACTCATTGCCAGTGCACTGTGCACATGGAAATCGGACGGGGACCTTCACACGTGACAGATGAGATGGGGTTTCCTGACCAGCACTACAAGAAAACGCATGGATGTCTTTATCAGATCTGACCTTAGTCTCTCAGAAGAGGGAATGAGAAGCACAAGACATCTGGGCAACAGATGTGAAATGCAAGCCAGCCTTGTCTACCGCATTTGTACTGTGGTAAACTGAGCAAAGCTCAGAGGCATAAATCACCATTGTAAATGACTGAAGAAAGTGAAGGATAACCAGGACTCCAGTAATTCACCTCCAGATGGGCAAGGAAATGTATCGGATCAGAGTAACCAGACAAACAAAAGGATGTAGGAGTGAGTCTGAAAATTAACATATAACAAGGAAAAATTTGGTATTGTAATGAGCAGTAAATTCAGATTACTACTATTTATTTTAGTACCTTTGCACAAACCTTGCAAATGTGGTAATTATCCACATTGTTTGTACTTTTGTGTGTTTCTTGGCTTCTTGCTTCCCCTGCTGGCACAGGTGAAAACTCTTGTGACATGAGCTTTTATTGGGAGTGCTCAGAAATTCATGTAGTTACATAGGTGGGAAGAAGAACTGCTGCCTCTCACAGGGGGATGGCTGGGAGCAAGGAGACATTCAGCAATGAGGCACAGAGAACTGTAGCAATTTAGCAAGTTAAAACCAGCACAGAGTAAAACTTATGACCTGAAATAAGCTGGGATTTCTAGCCTCACTGGGTTGGAAATCCCAGCCCTTTGTTTTTTTTTACACAGGCACACAAGTCACAAGAAGGGAACAATACCCCATCATTCTAGCTGCCATCTAACCATGTATAGAGGGCTCTGCTTCAAAGACATAACAATGGAAACAGGTGAAAAATGATGGATAACAAAACCCACCAAAGAACTCCAGCTGACTCAAATTTTCCATAGAATACTTTAGCACACTAAGAAGTGTATGGACATACTGATTTGGAACATTTTTATTTTGAATTTATCAGATTGGCTTGGCCTCCCAAGAACTGAAATGGAACTTCAAAAGAAGTTAAAATGTTTCAGTTTGATGTTTTGAATTTTTCCCACTTTTTTCTTTCTGAACTATTATCTTTAACATTTCTTTATCTTAGACATCAAGATAATTTCAGGAAACACAAGCCCCTGTTAGCCCTCTCCTCCTGAAATGACCCAAAATGCCTTTTCCAGACAGAAACTGAACTTCGTTTCGGCTTTGGTGAGAATACTTGAAAAGCTTTGGTTTCAGTGAACTTAACTTTTTTTTTTTTTTCTTTTTTTAAGTTGAGCTATAGAACTAAAAACTCAACTGCTTACAGATCTATAAACTAAGATGACTGTGCTTTAGAACCCTGCAAATCAGCAGTAGCAGCCCATCAGTGCTGATCGCTTTGCAGGCATCACAGAAGAAACTGGCCTTCAGGAGAGCTTAAGAAAGCAATGCAGTGACTACTGGGATTTTGGCATGGGAAAGCATGAGAGAACTGGATGGGGGTTTGATGAAAGGCAGGATCAACAGGAAAGCAGAGGAAAGGTTGATTATTTTGGGTCTGGAGAAAGAGATCGCACCAAGCTGAACTGCATTGAAGGTGCCTGGTGGGCAGATGCCCCACCGTTTTATTTTTTGTTGTGTCTTACCTGTGCACAAATGAAATCTGCCAGAAAGAGCAGCAGGCCACGGGTGCTTCACCTCTCCTCTTTGCTTTTCCTCTCCCTTTACCTCGCCTCCCCTCCATCAAGAAGATGCTGGGGCCATGTTGTGCCTCTGCTAGCCCAGGAGTCATGGGTCAGCCACCCACCAGTAAAAATAAATCAGGCACCTGGAACGTTAAAGTCAGGAAGAACAGAGACAGGGGAATGCACCCATATTTTATTGGCTTTTTCAACTCCTTCCCATCAATCCCTTGGCATATTTTGTGCCTCAACATGCTATGTTGCAAGAGAAAGGCAAGATCATGGTCAGGATCCAGACACAAATGGGACCTTCATGTCCTATGACAGCTGAACAGAGGGCTAATGGGAAGGCATAGGAGATACATGGATTATTGGTGCCTGTCTCTGTATGGTAAGATAGTAAGGAGGAGGACTGCTTTTACAGGCTATATCCTCACCTAACAGTGTTTAGGTCTGGGAAATACTTGACCAGCTACAATATACATTCTTTAAAGGATCTCTTCCTGAATAAACCTCAAATTTCCAAAACAATGACCTAACCAGCTTGAAAAGAGCCCAGGACAGAAATAAAATTCATCATCTTAATGATAATTTTCATTAAGAGAGATACTGAGTTTATAAAGGTAGACTGTTTAGAGTCACTAGATATATCTACCTTTATTTTCTTTTGTGAGGCTGGATATTCGTTAGAGCTGTTTTAGAACAGGTCCACGTGATACAACACTGACTCTGGTTGAGACCATGACATGCTCCTGGCTATAGGTTGCTGTTCACTTTTTGCAGGAGAGATGGGAGCCCGAAATTTCCTGTTTTATCACACAGTTGAATATTTGTCAATATTGTGAAATGTTATTGTTATTATTGTAGCTACAAACTGGACAACACACAGCAATCTCTTGGACAGAAGTATCTCACATAAGCATGTGGGATCCTGGAAGGGCTGTACAGATGGTAGAGCAGGAAGAGAGGAAAGGGACAGAAGGGGAAATGGCAACAAATACTGATTTATTAACAGCTGATATATTAATCTCATTGTGCTTTCCAATTTGCCAAGCAGAGACACATTTCTATCTTTATGCTTTCATTTACAAACCTATCATTGAACAATTCATATTTCAAAGGAGTGTCATATTAAAAATATTAAATTTGTATAAATTCTTCAAGATAAGTCTATTGCGTTTTGGATGTCAGAGTACGGTAGTCAGCAACTCAGAAACTGGTGTGGCTACAATGTATGCAATTGAAACACTCATGGTTTTTTATTACAGTAACAGAAGCTTAGACTTCTTTTAGCAGGTATACTTTTGTTTTAATTTTCATTTGTGTAGCAATGTAAACAAATCAGCACGTATACAGAAAGAACCTTTTCCACCTCACAAACAATGCTGAAATGATGAGCAAATCTGAAAAGCAAGGTAAATAAGGCCCTAATGCACAAAAGCCTAGGCTTCAAAGTTCTGCTTCTCGGAGAATTATTAACAACATTTTCTCCGCCTTGTCACATGCAATTCCGTATTTCCACTGTCTTTAACCAGTAAGTCGGATTATTGAAGCCTTTCCATGTGCGAGCAAATGTTTACACTCATTGGTAACCAAAAAAGCACTTCAACAAATTCCAAAATCCCACAGAGGAGATGAGGTTTCAAGGTCCATATGTCTGCAGAGTTCAACACGTCGGAAATAAATCATACCTCAGTTAAGTGTTTACTCCCTGAAACAGATGTATGTATGTATTTTACAGAAAAACCTTTGAAAGACCCAGGCTATAGACACAATTACAAGGTAGGTAGTATGGACCAATTCAGATAAAAAACTGAATGTATCAGCCTCTTTGACGACCTGGTTGAGAAATTCTGTTTCAACTCTTTCAAAAGCTACAGAATCAACAATACCATGACTAGAATCAATCCTGAAATGGAAAATATGTGCAGGTCCTAATCACTTTAGTCTTTGTATTGAAGGAAGCTAACAACTAATTTTTAAAATGTGATCCAGAGCTGAAGAACTGAGCTCCCCCGTGCTCTCCATGGGTCATGGAGCCACCTGTCAGATCTGCCAGCTGGTGGACACATGCTGGTGGTGCTGAGGAGGCAGACAGCAAAGCCTCCTGCCAGGGCAGATGCCTCTTGCACCTGCTGCTCTCCCCAGACAAGACAGATGACAGGCAGCACAGGACCCAGCGCTGCCTTCACACTCCAGGTGTTCACTGAGAAGCTTTTTCGCTTTCACAGAGCAGGGGTGGGTCTGAGGGTGGTGCAGGGGTGCCCTGAAGTGGTTGGAGCAGCAGGAGTGCTCGGCCCTGGCAGCCACTGGGCACGAGCCCTTCAGCCCCCTTTTTTGATCTGTCTCAGTCCTGTCCAAATGTAACCCACGGGCAAGAGCATCAGGACATGGCCTCCTCTTCTCTCATCACCTTGCCTTCACCATGAAGGCACTGGGGCTGCATCACACCCCTGGCAGCCCAGGGGTCACAGCTCAGCCACCCACTGGTAAAAATAAATCTGCACCTGCAACAACAGAGTCAGAAAGGACAGATAGGATCATAAAGGCAGGAATAGGCATGATTTTGTTCCATTTTCTTTGAGAAATACGAGGCAAAAGGAACTGTTCATAGCACAGAGAGAAAGCTCCTGTTGGCAGTGACTATTGCTTTGGCCCCTTCGAAACATGTGTGATAACATCAGAAAACTGCAGGTTCACAACAGATTTACAGGGCCCCTGTGCATGGCTAGAGAGGCAACCCCAGGGTAGCTATCACATAGTCATTTCCAAAACTTGAGCAGCAGCATCCCCCACTGTCTTTTTCTGGCAACCCAGCTTTAGAGGCAAAACACACTCCCTCAGATAAAGCCACCGAGCCATCCAGGACTGTGCTGCTGCCAGGACTTGTTTTCTGCAAAACACCAGGCTGAGGTGTCTGATTTGATCCCTTTGCACTGAAACAGCCTGGACTGGTTTGCTCTCTGGTGGGCAGGGCAGGGAAAAACAATACAATGGCACCAGGACAGATCCCTGCTGTGCAGGCCCTAGGTGGTTTTATCTTTTTTTTTTTTTTTTTCCTTTTCTCTCTCTCTAAATTATCTCAGGTGAAATACAACCCTTTTCTAAGAAGTGCAAATATCATTATGTCTAAAGCTATCTAAAAAAAAAAATACTCATTGCTTATTTGGGACTCAGATAATACAAGCCGGCATTAGGATTGCTAAGTGACATGAACAAAAAAAGGGGGGGTTTGCCTCTTTATTAAAGGAGCAGGTCAAAAAGCTAAAAATTTTGATTCTTGTGACCTTGCCAGAATGTCTGCTTGCGTTTCTACTAGCAGAGTTTCAACAAGTGCAAAGTTAAGACTGCAAAAATTGGAGCGGTATTTTTCTCTGGACATACATTTTCTCCCAAACACAGGTGCATGTTTCCTATCCGGGACCACCTTTGTGCAGCACAAAAACATTTCATGTATTTAAAGTAGTGTTCAAAGTGTTGAAAAGTGAACAGCAGAGTCTGTTACACATCTGAGCTTATTGTTCATCTCAGTCTTCTCAGATTTTTTCAATTGCTGACCCCTGAAAGCTGTTTTTCTCTCTTTCTCCTTTTCTTATCTGGTTGGCTTTCACTCCCAATTTCGCAGATCTGTTTTCTCTTTCTCTTTGATTGGTTTTTGCATCCGTGAGAAGAGCCTGCAAACCTTTCCATGCAATAGTATTATCAGTTAGGTAAAGCCATGAGAAACTTGAATCAATTCTTCTTTTAATCAAAGCTAACTCATTCTACCTTCTTCCCTCTGACAAGCTCTCCAGTTGCTCAAAGTATGGGAGCAAATCTGTCATGCCTTCTGGAGTGACTGCTGTCAAAGCTAGAGGCACCTACAATAAAAATGTAGAACTTAACACATGGCAAGGGACTACCTGGAGTAGTAAGCTACTGTCTGCCAAATTTCTACTTTGATTTTAAAAGCAGAGCACTTGGATTGGTTTGCATTATACCCATTTTGCACAGTCCCCCACCATAAAAGAAACTCCATGAAGCTCTGATGAGCCAGGATGTCAGCTAAAATTTTCTGAACGTGACAGCTACTGACAGGAAAGCCCAAACAAGCAATTTCTAAGGGGATCATCATGCAAAGTGTGATGGCAAACCTGCACTAGCCTTACTCTGAAGTTTTGCAGAGCTGCAGACTGATGGGTGACCTTGCCTGCTCTTTCAGTGGATTTTAGTCCAGTGCGGCGATTAGAAATTACGCATATCAGGACACAGACAGAAATTCACGCAGAGGCAGAGATCTTGTTCAGGAAGGAGCGCAGAGCCTGGCCAAGCAGAGAGCTGACCTAGGCCTAGGCTGCCTTCTTTATTCACCATTGACAATTTCTAGGATTTACAGGTACGGGCCTAGACTAAGATGTTTACAAAAGGTGTTTTTCCACTCATTGTTATTAAAAACACACTAAACTCATGTGATGTTTGTTTCACTTGTTTTTCTACTCATTCACAGACCCGGCCTAAGGACATTCACACATCCCATGCACTTGGGGGTGGTTATCTGGCCCAAGATACCATTCTCACAAGTCTGGGCTATAACTTTTTAAAATTATGAGAAACGTACTTCAAAGTAACCTGTCCAAGGCCCTTTATATATTATCATGTTAGCATTATGTCTTCAACCATCCAAATGGTCATGTTAGTATTGACCTTCCTTTATCATCCAGATGGCTGGAACCGCACATCTTGCTTTCCCGTATTTTACTTTCCAACAGTCCACCAACAGAATGAAGGCTTTTCTTATAAGACACAAATGCACAGGACCTTCTCTCAAGAGGATGACCTGTTTCTTGCTTCTGAACAAAGATTCAACTTCTAGAGCAATGGAGATTTTATTCATCAAGTAAATTTCCCTGTATTATTCCCATTCGATCAGCCACCTTTTCTGACATTCTGCCTCTAGCTGGTACCAACATGGGACTTTTCCAGGAAAACATTAAACAAAACAAAAACTTGTACAGCTTGTTTCCCATGCTGTGCTATGGAAGATGTAGAAATCCTCCCTAATCCAGAATTTTTCACTTACATCCAAAAACATACAGTGTATTTAAACTTGACAATCTACAGGAGCTTATCTCATGCACAGAAAAAACTGTGACAACAGACAGAGTGGCTGGTGACTCTGCTTCAAAGTCAAGAAAGGCTGTGACTAAGATTCCCTGTCCAGCCTGCATGAAGCCTCTTTCTATGCACTTTTAATGACATTTTCTCTCATTGCATGCTCATATACAGCTCTTTTCACAGGGCGCAAGTGCACTCTGTGCCTTGGATAAGCAGCAAACACCGACAGAGGAACTACTTCACATTATGCACTTTCTGCGTTGCTCAGCCTGCACTGCACCTTTGCTCCATCACTCCAGATCAGAGAGCATCTCTTCACTGCCCATTCCAGTCTGTTCTCATCTGCAGCAAATTTCTTATCTCATCCATCCCTGGCCCCACCTTTCAGTCTTCTCATCTTAGTCTCAGCCATACTCAGCCTTATCTGTCTCCAGCTCCCATACATCCACTCCAGGGTAACTGACACTGCATTTGCTTTTGCAGACAAAGCCTTTGTTAAGGTAGCCAAGCTAGCTTTAAGCTAATTAACGCAGGTAGCATAAAGAGTGAAACTGGGACTGAAAACCTGCTAAGGCAGTGAGCAAACACTCAGTAGCCACCTTGGGCTGAACCCCTTGTCACCACAGTCTCCAATGCTGATACAGCACTGCAGTGTCTGAGGGCTGCCTCTCCCATTTCCAGTGCTAACTGCTCCCAGCTTCCCTCTCCACACCTATTTTCCATTGCCCAAATCAGTTTCTGTTTCCTCTGCATACAAACTGGGGATTTCTTCTTCCTCTGTGCTGTCTGGGTGTCATCATGGGAGGTCCTGAGACATCCTTTTCTAGACAGCAGCAGAAATGACAGTAAGATTGCTGTTCATCTTTGTGTCTCCAAAACAGCTCTGTTTTCTCTTTGTAGTTGGGTTTCCGTTTTGTCTCAAGAGGAGAAACCTCGACCTATTCAGTGTAGTTAATATTCTCAGATGCTGGGCCCCAGACACTAGTCAAAAGTCAAAACCCAAGCTGTTGTGTGACCTTGCCTTGACATTTTGTGGGACACCAATGCAGGAAGCAGATGCTTGCAAGAGCAAATCCATCAGAGAAGAGCTCTGTCTCAGACTCATTCCAAACCTGCAGCTCTGAGCTTTGCACAGCTAACAAACTTGCAGGGGCCTTCTGGAAAAATGCCGTTCAAATCAAAAAACTTGGTGCAAATGAACACATGATAATCAACGTCTCTGAAGTAAATGCTTAAATTCAGGATGACATAAACTCATTTTACATTTGCTTACCCAGGATTTACTGTGTTGAAAACAGACAAAAAAAAAACCCTAAAAACTTTCTTCAGCCTTTTCATAAAGTTTAATTTCAGTCCCCAGATTTTATTATTTCACAATTAGTCATGTGTGTTGCTGTCATAAAAGCTATATCCAGGGAGAAAAACTCCCTAAAGAATCCCTAATTTATTCCCTCAGATGGAATTTGGCAACATCCTCAGATGATTAAATTGTGATTATATAGCTGCCTAAAACTGAGAAGCAAGATGCTGCTCTGTGGCCTCCAAAGTTTTCTGGCAAAGAGCTGAGATGTATTATCCTATTACCCAGGGAAGAAGTCAATCTGCTGCATGGTGCACAGTGGAAAAAAGACTCCACGCTTCCCATATCTTCCTGTCTTGCAAATACAAAGTATGTCTGGCTCCATGTTTTATTCCTTTCACTCTCATCCTGTCAGGAGCCCTCAGGCCTTGTGCCTCTTCCCTGTCATATGTTACTGTGCAGCTCAGGCCAATGCAGCTCAAGGAGAAGCTACTACCTTGATATGTGTTGCCTGAGCCTATTCTTACCAGAAGACTGATTTGAAAAGTTTCCATCAATCTGTTTATCAGATTTGGGATGCAATTAGCACTTTCATTTGAAGTATTTGCTTCACTCAAAACTGGCTTTTGTTTGTTTATGTTTTTCTTCTGGTTAGAAAAGTTTTTGGCAGATTTCAGCCAAGCTTTGGGGAAAAATTGTCGGAAGGTTCTAGCCAGATATATTAATACATACATACGTCTAAACCTGCTGGTTTGTTGTGTTTTTTTGGTTTTGGTTTTTGTGTTGTTTTGTTTTTTCAGGAGGAAACTGATGATTTTTGCATTCAGCAAGATGCTGTGTGGGTTGAGGGTTTGGGGCTTTCCCAACAATTTTTATTCCCACAAAATATATATTTCTCCATCTCTAATTTGCAAGTTGATATGCTGTTAACTCTGTTAAGATTGCTGTTGTTCACTCCAATTTGTGCTTGACCTGATGGATGCAGCTGGGCCTCCTGGTTTTCCCCTGTCAAACCCACCAGGACTCTGTCAGGGACTCTTGGTATGGGTTCTAGCTGCATGGATAGGCAATAAGTGAGATCAGAAAATCAGCCACAAGGGAAAATCAGAGTCTGCCTAAATACTAACCTACCCATACTTAATGAATGGCATGACACAAAACCTCCTCTGCCTCATGAAACCAAGTTTCTTCGAAATTTTGGGAGTTCAGCTGACAAAAAGAACCCCCATGAGACACAAAAAAA
The DNA here is from genome assembly GCF_036013475.1 of Columba livia. Taxonomy (NCBI): domain Eukaryota; kingdom Metazoa; phylum Chordata; class Aves; order Columbiformes; family Columbidae; genus Columba; species Columba livia. The sequence continues at coordinate 122,590,864 of NC_088603.1, read as the reverse complement.
GGAGAAAAGTAACTCAAGCCAGCTGTGTACATGCAATCACGACATCCTGAGAAGCCCAGGAGCTATCTGCAAGGACATTTTTAGTTGTGATGTAGTTAGTATTGATATTTCATCAGGTCCATGATGCATATTAAGAAGTTTCAACTTATCACCAGAAGTGTATTAAATGCTATGATGTAATAGTTATTTAATAATTGCACAATGTGAGAGGTTATTTGTGATCTCAGGCACAAGGTAATACAGACAGAAGTACATGCTTACCCAGAAAAGGAATTCTACTAACAGTTAAACGCTCAAATATTTGTTTATGATTTTCCGAGCTCTATTTACTGACAATTTTTTTTTTTAATTGCTAAACATTAGCTAGCTGTATTTACACTATGAACTCCCTGTGTGGGGAGATAAAGGCTTCACATACAACAGGACAGAAAATCTAAACTCAGTGTACAATAAGGACACCATTAATTTATAGCAATCTCAGACTGAGTTTCTTTAATTCCCTATGCATGAACTTTACGTACACAGGTTGTTCTGTCTTTAAACGAGCAACACATCGATCTGAGAAAGAATCAATAAAAGAAGAATTCATGACCATGGAATATGAAAGTTTGAAAGTTTTACTTATTCTCTGTAACCAGACATCAAGCACCTAAAAGCCAAATAAATTAGCTTCCTACACCATTTTGACTGATTGTTCTGTTTTTAATCTGGATGGGTTTCATTAGGAAAATCATTGTGGCCTTGGTGTCTCTGCTGAACTCAGGACCAAAGATGCTATACTGAAGCCAGTTGTAATTGTGACTTTTTCCATGGCTACCAAACCTGCCAGGCCACTAGACACTAGCTAGTGACATCCACTAGATAGCATGTAAGTGAGCGCAATTGATAGGAAAACATTCCTAGGCATACGTGCTAGGTCTCTTAAGAAATGTGACTCCCTTATTCTCATCTGTGGCAAGAATGATGCTTGTTTGCTGCTGTGCCTTCTGTGCCTGGGCTGGGTGGGCCAACAAGCAGAAACTTGCTGTGGGCAGGGGGAGGCAGGTGAGAAGGGCAGCAAGTGGGGAGGCTGGGGTCAGGGCCATGGCCAGGGACTGTCACTGCAGCAGTGACTTATCTGGGTTTCGTGGGAGAAAAGGGCTCTTGGGTTCCCAGGCAGGTTGAATGGATTAGCCTGAGGTTAGTACAGTTCCGTTTTGGAAATTACCTTAAAAGAGAAGTTGCTTTTCTCCTTTTTGAGGGGTTAAAGGTGTAGAAAAGAGAAAGCAAAACTAGAGGAAATGTACAAGAGGATGGGACCAGACTCCTTTCTGTGGTGCCCAACAATAGGATGATGGGCAACAGGCACAGACTGAAGCAAAGAAGGTTCCATCTGAATATGAGGAGAAACTTCTTTACTTTGAGGGTGCCAGAGCACTGGAACAGGCTGCCCAGAGAGGTTATGGAGTCTCCTTCTCTGGAGACTTTCAACACCTGCCTGGACACATTGCTGTGCAATCCACTCTAGGTGAACCTGCTTCAGCAGGTGGGTTGGACTAGATGATCTCCAGAGACACCTTCCAACCCCAACCATTCTGTGAATCTGTGATTCTGCGTGACCCAGCCTGCAAAAAACTACTAAGGAGAAATTTATTTTTATACCTTTTTCACCTAGCATGCTTCAACAAGCAGATGGAAGGTTTTTTGTTCTAGTTTAGACTTTGTGTCCTAAAACCAAGCCCATGGAGACTGAGAACCTTCTGGACAATTCCTTCAAAGAAGAGGTGGTGCAGTTCTATCTCAAAGTTCTAGCTGATGCAGGATCCCTCACAAATAGTTTAAATACTTTTTGCATAATAATGTGAAGGAAAGATATTAAGGCAGTGGTGGGTAAATTTTTCCTTAGGGATGTGGTATGATGTGAGCAGAATACATTTCAACTGGCCTTAGCTATGTAAGAGCTAGGTTATCCTCTGGGTTGCCTGTGTAGTCAACAAAGAAAACCAAGTTGCTTGAGAGAACAATTCACTTTATCTCATGAGCAGATAAATGCAATCCAGAGGTTTCACTCTGCTTCCACTAGCTGCAGATAGAGCCTAATTACTGGGAATTACAAAGGTGGGTGAGATGAGTCCCACACAAGCTGTCTCAGCTGGAAAAAATGCACATGGATTTGATACAGTTCTCCAAAATATAATTTGCATGAGGTACCTTGAAATTGGCTGCAGAGTGGTTAATGCAGGTATGTTACTGCATTTTTTAAAAATACACAGTCGTTTTTCCTGGAAAAACAAGTGCAATATCCTTGTCCATTATAAAATGTATCTGCTTAGTTGCATCTGTGATATATGAAGCTCTCAGTCTTGACTCTCTCTTGCTATCCACAAAACTCTTGGCTTTAGGATAAAGCAAATAAGTGCCGTTTGTTTCTGAAATAGTCTTCCATTCTCACAAAGCAGTGATGGTCCTTGGAATTACCACTAGGCAATTTGGGAGCTGTGTGAAAGGGAGAAAAGAAAAACACTCCTTACAGCTGCAATCATCCACAGTGCTTTCAAGCAGCTCAACCCAACAGCAACTTTCAGCCCAGCTATTCCCAACCCCCTAATAATATCTTCTCAGATCCCGCTATGTGGTTCTGCTCTGTGCTCTCTGTGCTCCTCTAGTCCCCCAGCTCTCCCCCTGCAGTTCTCAGCTGTGATTACTCAGTGGCAGTGCTGGCAGAGCCCTGTGCTGAGCAACTCCCACTTGGCATGGGGGACCCTCCTCTCACCGCTCCACTCCCCAGCTGCTTTGAAATGACAAAAATTAAAGTCTTGGCTGAACTACACAAAAGAATTCCAGCAGTCTGAGGGTCTCAAAGTAGAAAATATTTCAACGAGACTGTGCTACCTCTCAAAAGCATGTTAAACAGAAATATCTTTCCATAACATAGCAGCCCTAATGGCCTTGCCTGAATAGGTCTTCTCTACCTGAGGCACACCAGTATCATTTAATATGAATGAGAAAGTTACAGGACATCAAAATCAGAGTTTCTAAACTCAGATTCTGTTCTGAAGATGGTACAAATCTGAAATAATTTCACTGCTATAATTATTATAGGTTTGACACAGTGTAATAGGAAATAAAATATATTCCAGCAAGTGCTGCTAGTCCTCACTTCAACATGACATTTTAATTTTATGAAGAATTTTAACTAATACAATTTAAAGAGGAAGATGGAAGTGGAATATGGAAACAAGTCACTTCCAAATAAATGCATATATAATGGCTCCCTGTGAAGCAGCTCACAAGAAATGCAACTGCTCATCCATTACAGGGTTATTTTTCAAATTTTAGCTAATGTTGATTTAAATACCATTTTAGTGACTGTGAAAGAAATTTAAAACTGGACTAATTTTTACTGTAATTAATTATTCCGATATTTCTTAAGTTTGTCGTGTTAGATTCTGATTTCACTTATATTTTGTTCTCTACTACTTTAATTTTGTTATCTCCAAATAACTCATTACAGATTTTGTCCTGATAACTTGGAACAAAAATAGGCTTCATATGAAAATAGGCTTTTATATGATTTTTAAAAACAATTTTAAAGTGCATAATACAACTGTTATTCACACCTCCTTTTATTTATTCTGAAAACAGGAAAAACCTATCATCTCCAAGGAGCTGAACAGCATGCAAAGCGTAATTTAAACACTCCTAAAATGCAGGTCTAAATAGGTGACTTTAATGTAATTAATTTTATCCTTTATTGGTCAACTGTTGAACAGCCAGGCCAAGAGAAGCCATCAGGACAAGTCTGTTCAAAAGAGGCTTCCAGAAGGTTGGGTTAAGGCTTGACCTTCAACTCCAGAATCACATAATTCCATTTGTATCTAAAAAAATAAAAAGGCTAAGTTGTAAAAAATTGTAAACAAAGACTGAGCATAGTGAATGCTTTGACATGTGCCTGATTCTGCAGCCTGCATCTACAGCTCTGAGACACATCAGCCACCAAGCCAGGGACCTCCTTCCCCTCTGCAACGATGCTGAGCTGAGCCTCCACACATAAGGTTTGTTTTCTCAGGAGTGAATAACTCTTTTCCCAGGAGTGAGTATCTCCAAAATGTCCAGATGATAACGTCACCTATTTAACTTTATAAAGTCATGAAGAATTTGCAAGGTACCCACAGCAAGGGATATGGAGAGAGACATCCATGTTTCAATGACACTCCTCAGGTAGTTAGAATTATCAGCAATAACAAAATAGGAAAAATAATGTTCCCTCATGGATATAGCTTATCACATCTCACTGATAATATATTGCTATCCAGTCTTCACTAATTGAATATTTTTTATGCAATCTGAACACCCCTATACATAGATCAGTAATGTCTTGTAAGGGCTCAGAAAGAGAAGCATGATTAAGTCAGCTGAGAAAATGCAAAGAGCTCAGTTACATTCACAAAGCTCCAGTGACTGATTTCAGACCCTTAAAACTCACCTGGCAAACAAGAACATCATGAGAACTTGGGCTGGACTGCAGGAGGAGACTTTCTAAAAGAGCCAGAAATGTCCAGCCACACTTGAACTTGCTCAGTAAAGCACAAAACACAATTTCTAAGCTCATGGTCTCTGTCTCAGCAGTTCAGAGCTCTGTAATTTTTCAGTATACTGGTTAACAGCCACATGACATTCTGGATTTGTAAACCCCCAAAGGTTTTGCTGCCATATTGCTTCGTAATACATATATTTATCCACACAAATACATAGAGACACTTCTCTGACTCGGAGCATACAAAATATGACTGAAATGATGCATTATTGTAAGACAGGTGATCAAGAAAATGAGACACAGAATCGGTTTTGCGGGCTCACTAGAGCTACTCATGCCACCTAGGCAAACAGGGCAGTGATGGGGATGTGGCAGCTGCCTGTAACAGCTCCATGAATCCAGGACAGGCAGGCAGCAGAAGGTGGTTTGCACCTTGTAGGTGCAACCACCCAAAACAAACATCTCACCCTTGCTAGAAAGTGAACTAAGTATGACCAGCTGTTAATGTATGTTATTTAAAATATGTATTTCCACAGCTAGAAGCAACACCATGCATGCTCTGAGGTTTGCAAAGTGTCTGTACCTGCTAATGGGCATAGCTGCAAGAAAAAAGGAAGTCTTCTGCTTCCACCAGCAGAGCTACTCTATGCAGGAGCCAATTCTCTAGTAGCCCCTCTGGCAGGATACATTTCCTTAGTGCCAGGGGAACAGGAAAGGACTAGACATTAAGGAATGAGTTCAAGCATGGGATGAGTCTGCCCTCGATTGTGAATGTCTGGGATGTTCCAGCAATTGCTAACACGCAACCACTCAAATGAACAAACTAAGCCATTCCACTTCTCTGACAGGTACTTTTCAAAAACACCAAACTTTTGTAGGTGTTCAAAGTTGAGCCCATTCTTGGAAGTAATATTACATTTTGTCTAGTTCAGCACAGTGTCTTCACTTTAAAATGCTGTTTGAAGCAGATTTAATGATAATGCTGCTACAAAGTTTATGAAAAAACTAGCACAGGTCCCATTTTCTTTAGCTTTGTTTTCTGGTCTGGTCTCCAATTATTCAACTTAGATTTATTTCTGCTATTGGATTTCTCTAGCAATTCCATTTCCCATTGAATTGAGTTCTTATACACACCATTAATAGTAGAGGACTGGTTATGTTGCATGAGGAGAGAAGCACATTTATTGAACTATGGTAACAATCATTCAGGTTTACGTCTTCAGTCATTTTAGCATCTGTCTTTACTGAAGTCTCATTAATTCACGGCCTGTGATTCGTTTATTTTTGCTAATCCTTCTGCTGCTTGTGAAGGCTTTTAGTGTTCGCCACAGTACTGGATTGTTATTGTATCCATCTTTTCACTGTTTTCAATCCACCTCAACTACCAGATGCTTCAGAGGATATTTCCACTAACAGATTCCATTAGTATTGACTGTTTCCCACACCCAATGCTTAATGTGCACTGTCACATTTAATCATTTGTTTGCTTGAACAAGATCCATTATTGTCTTTGTTTGTATTGCAAAAAGCCAGATTAGTAAGGTTTCTCACTTCACAGATTACTGAATCTTTTTGAGGAACTGTGCTGTTTGTAGTCTAATAACTACAAGCATTTAATTCTTAAGAATCTTGGAGAATTCTGATCAGTACAGGAGAAAAGGTTTCCAGTCAGTACTTTGGACTCTGACTTGCTCCAGAATTTCTTCCCTGCCCTGTGGAGCAAGTCTGAATGCACAACAAATGGAAGCATCAGTTATGGCCTGTGTAATACATCCTACATACAAAGAGAGAGATCCCTGAAGCACTGGCTAAACCAGTTTTGGATTAGGCAACGAAGTGTAACAAATTTACACATGGACATTTGCTTTAAACACTTTCTGGACAAATACACCTCTGTTGAGCTCCACCACCAGTATGTTAAAGTGCTTGTTAAGTGTATGTAGCCCTCTGGTGACTGTGCTGATGGACGATAGCTTTCTACTGTGGGAAGAGATCAACTGCCTAGGGCTGATTCTTTCACATGTGTTCACTTTTTTTTTGACCATGAAGTTTTGTTCATATGCCAGTATCTTAGCAACAGCAGACAGTCTGGTTCAAGTAAACTCACTGCTTCCTCCCTGGGAAATTAATACAATGACGACATCTCAGTTTAATCTTCCATTCCACTGTATTTTGGGGTATAGACGACCAATTTATTTAGTGCCGTGCACTGAAAAGCAACAGCTCCAGGAGCAAACAGCCCAGAAAGGGTCTGAATAATGTTGCTGTAATAGGGTAAGCAATCATTAAGCCAGGAATACAGCATCAGTAACAAATAGCTATTTGGCAGACTGGTAACTTTGCAACCTAGGGGATATAATGTCCTAAAATTCGGGGCCAACAATAACAAAGTAACGGGCAACTTGATGAAATACTACCCAATATCTTAAAGTGCATCTGCACAAAATTAAAAGTTCATGGAAATGATACATTACTTACGCTACAGTGGAAGAGAAATAAATTCTGTGGGAGATTATACCCATACAGCAGTGGAACTGCAAACTCATTTGGCAAAGTACTATTTGAATTGTTTGGAAGACAGCATTCATATATATACTTCCACGTATTTTGTGCATAAGAAAAGATTAGAAACCAAGCATAAAACTCTATTTCTTTGTGGGTCCTTTCCAGCTCAGGACATTCTATGATTTCCTTCCAACACTGCTGGGTCATCCCTTTAAGGATACCTCTTACTGTGTGGGAAGGCACTGCTGAGGTGACCTATTTTTAACTGCTTGTTTCTAGATGTCAATCTAAAGGTTTAGCATTAAAAAAAAAATGTGAGTTGAGTGGCACAGCTAGATAAAATTGCCTTTAGGGCCACACTTTAAAAAAAAAAAAGCTTTTCCCCTGCCTCTTTGTCACGAATATCCAAAAGTTCAAGGTTATGCTGTAAGGTGCGCATTTAGGGCCCAGTTCTGCAGCCCCTATTTACAAAAGCAGTCCTGAGGAAGAAGGCTGAGCAGTATCTGTGAGTGGTGCTGGTCTCCTGAACACAAGATAGGCAAAAATACCCAGCTATTGATTCCAGGTTGACAGTTTCTTGCTCAAACAAGAATGTGGTGCGTAACACACTTTTAATGCCTGAACAGCACTATCAGTCTGTCTCCATCTCCTTTTGTTCAGATTTTTCAGACACATCTAGAGTCTGGAGCCATGTATTTGGTTGTATTCATGTGCTAGTTTTGGCTGGGATAGAGTTAATTTTCTCCATAGTAGCTAGTATAGGGCTATGTTTTGGATTCATGCTGGAATCAGTGTTAATATTACAGAGAAGGCTGAGCAGAGCTTACACAGCGTCAAGGCCATTTCTGCTTCTCACCCCACCCCAACAGTGAGTGGGCTGGGGGTGCACAAGTAGTTGGAAGGGGACACAGCTGGGAGAGCTGACCCCACCTGACCAAAGGGAAATTCCTTACCTTATGACACCATGCTGAGCATGTAAAACTGGGAGAAGAAGAAGGCAGCAGATGTTTGGAGTGATGGTGTTTGCCTTCCCAAGTAACCATTACACGTGATGGAGCCCGGCTTTCCTGGAGATGGCTGAACACCTGCCTGCCCATGGGAAGCAGTGAGTGAATTCCTTCTTTTGCTTTGCTTGTGTACATGGCTTTTGCTTTGCCTATTAAACTGTCTTAACCCATAAGTGATTCTCTCCCCACCCCACTGCAGGGGAAAGTGAATGACTGGCTGCATGTGGCTTAGTTGTTGGCTGGAGTTAAACCACGACAACTCAGCTTCTAACACAACCTAACATTTTTGTGCGAGTTTCAACACTACATGTCTCTGATGTTAATGCAAGAATTTGGCTGGTTAGAGACTTGCCAAGTGTGTGCTTGTCTGATTGCCACAGCAATCTTGTACATGAAACTGAGCAGCATGAGCCACATGAAAACTAGTGTTTCTCCTTCTGAAATGACGACACACGTTTCATGGCTCCCTGGCTGTTAATTTGCTTCAAAACTCAACATTTCGCACAGAGGGCTTCCTAGTGCACTGGTAATATTTTAGAATTTGAAAAAAAGGATTAGCATGAGATGCAAAGCATTTTAACCAGGGTGGTTGTATATAAGTTTTAACTTTCACAGACATGTCTTGCTCTCCAGGAAAGATTCATTTACAACAAAAAAAGGAAGCAAAAGGTGGGATTTGTGGGGGAAATCTTTACTGCATTGGATTCAATGTGCTTGAGGCCTTGGCTTTTTAAGTGTCTTGGAAGACTTTTGGTTTATTCCAGAGAAACATTGTAATTAACAGAAAATTAGCCAAATTTTGTTTGCAGACAGCTATTATCAGAAGTAAAAGTCAGATTAACATGGGGCAATTGCAGAAAAATAACTAAGACAATGTCAAAAAAAAAAGGAATACATTTTTATGTGGGAAAAAAAAACCCACTTTTTTAAAAATATATACTTTTAAAGTTCTTTAATGTCAATACATATGTATCTATCAACAGTATTTTATTTGCCTGACCAGGAAAGATTGTCTAGAGGCATCAAATTCTAGTCTAAAAAATATTCTTACTCTGACTGCTCACAGGAATATTAATAACAAAAATCTATATTCCTATTCTAGAGTATTTTGTGAGTAACACAACTACACGTAAAATGCCAGATTGCAAAGTTGAAACAAAACATAGTTGTTTTGGAACAATTTTTCTACTTATATCTAAAGATACTTTGAAAAAGCCATCCACCTGACTGATGCAGTCCCTACATGTAGTTCTACTCTGTTAAACAGAACATTTTATTGGAATACACAAATATGTTTTTCCACAGTCATGAGAACATTGCCTTATGTCTAGAGCACATTTTTTGCTTCTGTGGGGAATGAGAGCCTGAGTTTGTGCCACTCCTATCCTTATCTTATCCTTACTTCCAAAAATCTGAATGGAAGAACATGCTTCCATGCAAAAAACAGCAAAGGAAGGTAGCCAGCAGTTTAACTCCTTTTGAGGCAAAGGATAGGCAAACAAGAACGTCTCTGTTTACAGACATTTAATTGATGTGAAGATACCATGATAATGCACAGTTTTCTCTTAGAAACTGGGAAAAAGGCACTGCCTGCACAACGCTAGTAAAAACCCAAGTGACACCATTATTAATAGAGCTTCACAATTAGGCATGCATTACAATAACAATATTAGTACGAGCAGAAGGATGGCATTTTTAACAGAGTGGCCATTACTTACTTAGGAATGTTTCAGTAAAGTGTTTGTCACAACTTTTAATATCTACAGAGACAAAATTTTCCCGTAAGTACTTGAGAACAGCACGCACTGCTATTTTGTACTCTTCATCCTTCAGCTAACATCCTCCTCTCTTCCCACTGCTCCTTTTCACCTGCCTAGTCTTACACTTAGGCAAGTATTAAAAGGACAAAACAGCAATTATTCTTTCAGTTATGTCTTCCTAGCTAGTCTTTAAATCTCACCTGTAATCTCCTAATTTTTCTAATTACACTCATAGACTTAACGATTAAAAAAAAAAAAAAAAAAACAACGACAAAAAACCCACATCTTTCAGAAATTAAGTATTCTAATCAGGATCATATTAGAAAAAATAGAGATAAACATAAATATTTCACACAGGACCAAAACTAGCATTGTTCATATTATTATAATAACAAGGTAAACCAGTGAGGACTTGATTAGGTGAGTTAGAAGATAAGAAACAAGATATAGGTGCAGTTGAAGGGTAAAGCCAAAAGCAAATAACTACCATGGGTTTCAAGAAGAGCATTATGCTGTGATTAAGTTTGTGATCATTTAATCTCACTTCTTCCATTATAAATATACCCTTGCAACTCTTTATGATGAGTATGATATCCACCGTGGAATATAGAGAAGAGTAGAATGGAAACTAACTAGAGTCTCTTCTTTAACCATTAACTGGATCTCTGTCATACTGATCATCTTCAATTCACATCAAAACTGATGGGCAGAGGAGTACACCAAACTACATAGAACCAGAACAAAGACCTTTGCTAGTGCAGCAGAGTACCCACTCAACCCTTGCACACTTCTTATAAAAGAAACTTCACATGTAAATAAACAAGCAAAACAGAGCTATCTCACATGCTAAAGAAATCTTTATGATGAGCAAAGAGACCAGTCAGTAGCCATCAGACCTATTGCTCTTGGCAAGTTAAGAATGAAACACTGGCACTTCCCTTTTGCACAAGCACCAGGTTCTGTCTGCAAACAAACCTTAGTTTGTGTTTCTCCTGGCAGTAGCCAGCATGTGAGCTGCACCACCAGCCTATCTCAGCAGCCGTATTACAGAAGAGTAAACTAGACTCAGAGAAGCCATCATGCATGTTCCTTTCTCTTTCCTTCTCGGACATGTCCATTGTCATTTCTGGGTATGGACTTTGGTTTGCTGCACCACATGATTCACCCTGGCTGTGCTCACGCTGCCTGAATCCTCCTTGTGCCTCATTCTCCTTGTTCGGTAAGCCAGGGTTTGCTCCAGGCTCAAGCCAACCTCAACTAACGTGGAGGCTGTGAGAAGATCTGGACAGTGTGCACTCAAATGCAGAGCTGATACAGACCTAACATAATACTCTTAATTTGAAAGTGATGCTAGGCTATTAGGGAGCTGGAATTCAGGCTCAGGAAAGAATGAAATCCATTGTCAATATTTAGAATAATATTTCTGCATAAGGGGGCCAGCTCGCTTATAGAAAATATTATCAATATAATAGAAGCTGTTGTACACATACCACACACCATTGGATAACTTTATCATAATACTTATGTTCAAGTTATCATTGTTGACATAAAAGTGAAAAGAACACAATTTTCTCGAACAGTTGGCAAGCTAGTACCTGTAGAAATATCATCTGCCCCCAAATAATCTCACAAATATTCTCATTAATTTTCACAGAATATAAGAATGGAAACTAAATAAAATTGATTCATCCAGTGTAGGAACAGCAGTTCCAGCTAAAGGGCCTTGGACAGATTATACAGAAGTATAGTTTTTATGAGCGTAAGAAGTGATAGCCCAGACCAGTGAGAATGATATCTCGGGTCGGAAAACCGCCCCCATATGTATGATGTGTGAATGTCCTTGGGCCTGGTTTGTGAATGAGTGGGAACGTAACTGAAACAAAGATAACACAAGTGTGATGTGTTTTTAATAACAATTATTGGAAAAACATCTTATGCAACATCTTAGTCCAGGTCCGTATCCGTAAATCCTATAAATTGCCACTGACTAATAAAGAAGGCCTCATCCTGGCTCAGCTCTCTGCTCTGCCCAGCTCTGTACTCCTTCCTGAACAAGATCTCTGTCTGTGCGTGCATCTTTGTCTGCATCCTGGTGTGCATTGTTTCTAATTGCCGCAATCCAGTTTTCAAATGGGAAGGCAATCCCTACTTAGAAACATGATCCTCTCACGTAAAATTTTGTTCCCAACCACCCTGATGCTACTTTCCAGTTGGCAGAACTGCAGCAGCAGAGTAAAGAGAAAAGCTATGAGATATTCAACAGAGTCCAAGGAAATACAACATGTAGTTTCCATTAAATCACAGTGCCAGCTGGCTACTGTCTCTAGACACACAAAAATTCAAGGTGAACACAGACTGGTACACAGCAGCCAAATGAAGCAATTTTTTGCAGGCTAGTTTAACATTCCTACACTTAATGACCTTCTCATTAAAGCCAAGACTATGAAGTTTATTACTCAGTCAAGAACAGTCTACAGGACAAAAAAAAAACCAAAACCACCGAACTTAGAAGCAGTAAATTACATATTAACTATTATCCCTGTCTACAGTCTCATGCAATATTATTATATTTTGTACTAGTGGAAACTCTGACTTGTAAATTACTTAAAAAATTAATTTAATTTTAGCTCATATACAGGACAGACACTTGTGCTTAGCTTTTGACTAAGGACGTGTATAAAAATAAGCATCTTCTACTTAATACTTGGAGTTGATGCTGTTCTACAATGTTCACTATGAGATCATTGATTAGCTGATGAATGGTTAGTGAGACCAGTGAAACTGAGTAATTATCAGTAATATCTGTGTTCCCCCCAAACAAAAACAAATAAAAAAAGGCCAGAGTAGAGGACCCAAAGATTTGCTCATTGCCACAAACTAGAGAGCTGCTTAAGGGAATAATGGAGTTTGTCCAATCTCCTGAACTTCAAAACAAAATTTTTCCCAAAATTCTGTCGCATTATCTCTTCATTACAAGTTCCCAGGCAAAGTCTCCTGGGAGGCTTTGGATCAGGATCCTCTCCCTTCTCTGCAGAGAAGTGTCCACAACCAGGAGGCACCACTTGACTGTTTCTCATCAAGCACAAAGCATGAGTATCTTGAAATGTTAATTTTGAGGGCTGAGGCCAGGAGTGCTGAAGTAGACTAGAGTTCAGGGCTTCTTCAAATGGATTAACTGTGGGAAGACCTAGGTTTTATTACTTCCTTTTGAGGTAACCTCAGACATTCAAAGAAGAGCACAGGCACTTTTATTAAGGGTATTAGCACTCTTTTTCAGAGCTATTTGGAAGCTTCAATAGGAAGCACATGAAGCAATTTTACAATAAAAGACTTCAGAGACAATACTAAGGAGCCTTTAAGTATTCTTGACCTTCACTCCCATGTCATGGCATGACATACAGTTCCTCGGGACATGTCAACTTCAATCTGGAAAAAAAACAAAACAAAACAAAATCAATTTTGCCATCCAAAAGAACAGTGTAATATGTCATCTCCATGCCATGCCCTATGCTTTCTGTTTGTTTTGCCAGGCTAGTTTTCAGATGGATGAGTTTCCTGGCCTAGATCCCTGCATGGCTGCACTTAGGAGAGCCTGCACAGAGGTGGTGGGAACAGTAGGGGACAGCACGTTGCAAGAGCAGGTAGTTTGGGGCTTGCACAAAGCTGAAGATCTCAGGTGAGCAGTGCACACAGTGACATAAAACTGCCTTAACTCTGGCTCAGTTCACCATCCCAGTTTACAGGAGAGCTCTGTGAATAGCTGTGCTGGTACAGCTGGGAGAAGAGGAGGAATACGGGGTCAGAAATGAGCAGGCATGGGTGGAAACTGCAGAGCAAAAAAACCCTTCAGCTGTGATTGCCACAAAACTACTGAGCAGTTAACATTCAGTGTAACTTCTGAAGCTTTCTGTGGTGCTGGAGGCAGATAATAGGCTGTCTGGATGGACAGAACATTTGTGAATTATCATGACAGTTCTGGGAAGTGCTTCTGTAAACCAGTGCAGTGTTAAAATGAGGTTCCACATAGCTGAGGGGATTTTACCACCACAACCCTTTCTAGAAGAGTCTATTAGAATCCATCAGCAATTAAACCTCTCAGGCAATATATAACAGAGTTTTAAAGGACACTCTCCACAAAGCTGTGAAATACGATATTTCACTGCCTTGTACTTATATATAGTCATCTACTCCTTTATAAATTAAATTGGCATTTCACTCTAATAGGTATTTCCAATTAATATGTAAATGCTGTTCTAATTTGACAGCATTTTTAGTCACTTTACAGACTTGAGGATTTTGCATTTAACACCAGAAATTACTGTCAGGTTATTTAATATAATATCTTTATCTTGGACCCATAAACTTTACTCCACACTAAGCTAGGTAATTTATTTGATTGAAGTGTATGTTGCACTTGACAGCTGCCACAAACTCCCTTAATATTCCTGCAGTTCAGTGTCTTCACCACTGTTTCATCATCATCACAGCAGTTTCCTTACTGCCAACACAAGACTTTTCTGCTTTTCCTGATTCTTCTAGCACTCTCTCAGACTGTTCCATAGAGCATCAATACGCTTTGCCTGTGCTGGAGTGCTGGGCATTTCCTAAGCTGAAATGCCAGTGCACTGTGGTTCAGATTCTCCACCGCCTTGGAGTTCAGTTACCAGTGAAATCACATTTAACTCGCAAGCTGTTTACAATCCAAACAAAAGGATTTATCTGTATAGCATCAAAAACTGACAGAGTTACAAGTGCTCAAGCTTTTTGCACCAAGATCGAATATATATAAAAAAATTTCCCTCCTCATATTTCCTGTGGTTGAAGTCTCCTGCATACCATATAGCTTAGACTGGATCTACAGTACCTCTTTTTAAACAGCACATAAGCTTTTACAGATAAGCTCGTTCTTCTAATCCTCTAAGGGTCTTTTCCCTTCTAAACTTCTTTATTTCTTATTTATTCAGAAGGTATTTCTGCACTTGACTTCTTGAAGACTTTTCCATTTCCTTTGAGATTTTTTTTTTTTTCAGAATAGCTGTTAAGCTCTGCACCTAACTGGCCTATTAACAAATCTGTGACTCAACAAGGTAATGAAACTCTACCCTAATTCTACCAGGTCTGACTGTACCCATAAGATGAGATAAGGTCTTAAAAGAGCACATTAAAACCTTTGCAGTCAGATAAGTGCTGATCTGATTTATAAACACCATGTCCGTTAAAATTTGCTCCAAACATTTTTGGTAAACAAGTTTTGGATCAGATTAAGCTGCAGGTGCCTATATCAGAATTCCCCAGACCACCCACAGCTCCTTTCAGGCCCCTTCTCCTTCCTTTCCCACTCTTTGACTCCTGAGATCAGAGCACCTGGCTGCAGCTGCTCTTCTGCAAACACAGACTTGGACCATACTCGTTCTTCCTGGAGCCTCACCACAGCCAGCTCCCTCTCTCTCACATACTTTGCATGCCACTTTGCATCTGTCTCTCACCTTGGATGCCCTCTCTTGGACTGGGCTCTTCTGCTTTCCCTTAGGCCTTTTCCTGAATCACAGGTATTGCCTTTAATAATCTTGGCATTGCCACTAAACCAGAATCAAGCCCTAGCACAGAGCCAGACTTGCCGTAAGCAATATTGCCTGGATGCAGCTCAGTGCACCGAGATGCTCACAGGAGTGAGCAGGCAGGAGGGCGAAGCAATCTCTCCTGGCAATCGGACAGTGAGGAGCTTTGCTGCATCGCTGCTGGCTGAACATCTCAGTGTCAGCGCTAACTGGACCTGGAGCAATGCAGAAGACAGGCTCTGAACAGCACATACCAGGGGACTGTGAATGTCCATGATGGCTCTAGTTCTGGCAGGCTGACCTGCTGCAAGCTCCAGGAGCTGGATCCTGTCCTGGTGAGGAATACAGACGTAAATCCCACATGCGCTGCAGATTATGGACCCTTCCTATATTGGGATTTGGATCCATTTCTTCACCACTAAGGAAAAGGAAGCATCCATAGCCAAGGCATACCCTGCTATGGGAAGAAAATCTTTGAGAAAAACTGGGCTACAGGTACTTCAGTTCCTACAGGACTGCAAGGCAGATCCAGGATCAAGACCAGATAAGAAATTAACTCTGCAGGACCTTTCCTAACATAGCTGTTTTCCCTTCTTCTCTCCTGAGGATGCAGCCAGGCCTTTGGCATGTAACCAACAGAGTGATCTAACAAAATCAGGATGCCTCATCTGCAGCAGTGCCCAGGCCTGCTGTCTTCATCATGACCCAGACCCATCCTGCAGTTGGTCCCACACTTTTAATAACTGTCCCATTTAACCTGTACCATTAATGCTTTGGCATGGGTCCTACTAGTTGGCATTTTGTTACCAACTATAAAAAACTGAGGGGCAGTACCCACAGACAGAGGTAAAGGTTTAGCCTGTCTTTCCCACAGGAGACCATGGCAAGTAAAACTGAGTGAGATTTCACATAGCCTGTCTCAGTGAGTTCCAAAATTGCCCCAAGAATGCATATTATTTCAGATGGCAAATATGTAGCAGTGTGAAGGCAGGGAAGACACTGCAATAGTGCTGAGAAAAAACGGAGAAGAGGATTTTCGTGCTCTTACCACCAATGATGGGTTGTTCTATGGCAGCCATGAGAAACCATATGACAAGTAGACAGTTTTTGTTTCTCACATACAAACATAAAGTTGTTCTGGGAAGGTGAACAGATACCAGAAGTCATCTAATCAGGGCCCTGTAGCAATTATGGAATCCTTCTGTACACATCTTACCATTTCACTGTTGTCTTCCATACTACTCATGCAGCCCCTACAGCTGTAGCTTTACAAGCCTCTCCCATGTAAACCTCTGAGCACTTACTTTCATGCTGTGGTTGAGGAGAAGTGGGTAGCTAAAAGCACAGCAGAAGCAGTAACCCACCCCTATTTAGGATACACACTAGAATAGAGTCATTAGTCTTCTCTGCCCTGTTTAGTCCACATTCATGCTTCATGCATCTTGTAGTATTCTGCTTTTATTTTACACACTAATTTAAATAAAGCCTTTTAAAAATATCAAGTTTGGTACATCTCTGCACAACCCTCATGAGGATCACAGCCCTGCAGAACCAGCCAGGATGTAAGAGATAGCTATAACAGGGGCTGCTGCTGCAAACAAGACTGGAGGAGGTGGTGTTACAAGCAATATTACAGAAAACACAAGGAGAAAATAAAGCAGAGGGAAAGAAGGAAGAGCCCAGTGACAAAAACCCAACAATGATCATTCACAGCTCCCATACACCCACTGCACCAACCACAGGCTCAATGCACTGGAAAGTTACCCCACACTACAAAATACTTTACACTCAATAGTAAGTACTGGCCTCCCTCATGGACTGCCTTCCCAGCTCTGACAAGCAAGGGGCTGCAGCTCAGGCTGGCACTTGCACAGCAGGTTCCCCTCGGGTACTCTGGTCCCACCTGACAGCCATCTGCTCTTCCTTGGCCTCTCAGAAGCACAGACACAGCAGAGCTTTTTCACGCACTGCAGATCAAACTCAGCTCTGACCCTGCGGGACTCCCTGTTCTTCCCTCAGACACACTGCAGCTGTAGTCACAAAAACGCAACGCTCAGCGAGGTTGCTCATGAGTGGTTTCATAAACCATTTGGGTTACACAGGGGTCATGGGGAAAAAACGAGAAACACTGTACTTCTGTTGCTGCCAACAGGCCCTGTTAAGCTGCTTGCATGGCTGGAGCTGTGGAAGATGTGGGCATCGCCTGCTTTTCCACAAGTCAGCACTGGTGCTGGTAAAGCAACTGTGGCAATATACTGCACTGTGGAGCACTGCTGACAAAAAAACTCCCTGTCTGGACAAGGATGGGAGCTCACTGGGTTATTGGCGCAGACTCTACAAGCCAGAGATATCAAACTCTCTGCATTCTGGCACACTCCACACATGGCCATAGCACAAACTGGGACTTCCTCTGTGACCACAGCTCTCTCCTCTCCCCCACGGACTCCCCCGGCCATGGTCAGAAGTTACCGGTATCTACACACCCTTCCTCTGTGTGCTCCCTCAGGATCCTCACCAGGTGCTCAGGACATCTCTGTTAATGTGTTTTCACTACCAGTAAGTGGCCCCTTCACTTGTCAGCCCCCCAAACTCAAAGCACAACCCTTCTGCCAAAGTCACCAACACTCATCTCATTAATGTCGTGGTGACCAGACTGCAATATCGCATTGCCCGTCATGTGCAGCTGCCGCTAGGTAAATCAGAAAGCAATGCATTTCACACCCAGCACACTGCACCCCGTTCAAAAGCTCTGCCAGGCCCTGCTACAGTGACTGTTTCTGTGGGAGGCTAAAGGGGCACTTTAGGTTTTAGCACATCAGCGTGTTGTTTGGGTCCTCAAGGTCAGGGCTGCCTTCACATGAAGCTAACTCCTAAGACAGCAGCTGGCACAGAGCCAGCAGGGATATATGTTACATGAGATCTGCATCCTAAACTTCCATTCAGGTTGGATGGAATCACCTTTTTTATTCTTTTCACTCAGTTAAGGAACACTTCAGTATTAGAGATGGATGTGATTTTCCTGTCAAAAACACAAATATGTTTAAAAACTTGGTTTGAGACAGGTTAAACTATTATTCCAAATGCATCAAATCATCTGTCCCACAGTAAAGTGTCCAAAAGAATAATTTCATACTCTCAAAAGGAACATTTCCATTAAATTTTTACCTCACTCCTCACATAAAGAGATAAATCTCCTTTTGCTAGGAATGAACCAAGACAACTTTTTTGATTTTCCAACTTTGTTTACATTTTGTGCCCACATCATGGTCTCTGGAAACACGTTACAGGTTGAAGCCATAAAGCAAACTTCAAACAACTCTGTGGTGTTCTGGAACCCGGCTGAAATCAACAGTACCCTGGATAAACACAAGGAACCCAATCTAGGGATCTTGGAAAAACAGCATAGGAGGTGCCAGACTGAGACCGTTAAAAAAATTATAACGGTAATTAGAGAGTAAGATTGTTATGGAGAACAGGTGTCTATTAGTTATGAAAATGCATTCAGTAATAACCACTGTTTATTCTGAAACCTGGCATAGATGGTACATACAGTATCTCTAAAATAGAGAGCTCTCTGTGCACTGTCCTCTTTACAGTTTACATTGCTGTTAATATTTACGGTAGGCATAGAAATGTTAGCAGAAAGTAATCAATCATTTTTCTATTCCTCTGTAATGTCCTTGCACACTTCAGTGGAATAAAAAGCCTAGTATTTTACTTACTTTCCGTTAAGTAAGAAACCAGTTCAAAAAGTTGCAGGTTTTCTTTCTTCTCCTGGGTTTCCTTTACCAGTACTTTAAAATTTCTGTTTACTGAACACAGACAAACTGTTACTGATAACATCAGGTAGCACAGCTGTTGACTGCTTCGCCCAGCATTTTTTAAAAGGTGACACATTACAAGCAGGCCTGGTTGTTAGTCTTACATTCATTGCTCATTACAGATGCGAGTTTGCTCTTTTTCCAACATCAACCCTGTGTTGCTGAGCAGTTTTTTACCATTAATTATTAGTATATGAAATGCTGAATTATGGAATCAATATTAAGGAAAACAGTGTATCCTTTCAAACCTCCTTTCTGCCAAACAAGCAACTGCATAGATAAAAAATAAAACCTTGTGTCTTAAAGTGAATGAGAAGTTGGAAAACGTGGGCATTCCCGCAGCCACTTAATAGCATATAAAGGGAAATCCCAGCATAGATAAGAGTAAAATCCAACTCTTTTGAATCCCATTTCAAATGTAATCCTTTCTCTTCCTATAGTCCTTTCTTTCCTATGCAGTCCCCGCATATACACACACTTTGGTCTGATCCTGCAGGACACTTGGTATGCAGCCATGTAATTGAAGATACCAATACAATGGAGATTCAGGAGAGATGATATAGCAACTTCAGTTTGCAAAACAAAACTTAATTTTGGTCTTTCCTAGTTTTCACATTCTTGATTACACAAGTTTAACTCCCTAAACAAAAACAAACCAAAACAAAACAAACCACAAAAAAAACAAACAAACAAAAAATCAGCCACAAGATCCCAGGAAAACAGATATGTTGCCTGAACCCTAGTAATTATTTCTTTCCAGAGTTAGGAGCAGGCTTTGTTTCTAGCACATGTATGTCAACAGACAAGACTATTGCTTGAGTAAAGAATTAATTCAAAGAATGCTGAATTAATTTCACTGTTGCGTTTTTGATATAACTTACTCAAAATTAGTAGAATAAATTATAAAACAGAAAAAAAAAAAATCAAAATCAGTGACTTTCCTCATTTCCACCCTACATGTCCATTCCAGTCATAAATATGCTGTTTCACACTCCCCCAAAGCAACCGAGGTGTAAAGAAAAGATATAAATTAAGACATGCAGGCCTTTAGCACACCACTTGGCTGAGAAAACTGTTGGATTTGCTTCATTTTGCTGAATGAATGGAAATTTTTAACTCCAAGCCCCTTTCCAGCAGCACAAGGGGCCGAGAGTCCCACAGTTCCCTAAGCAGCCCGTGAGAAACAAGAGATGCCCAGAGCCATTAACCAACAAATCTTCAGAAATTTATCGGCAATTTATGCAAACTGCAATTTTCAATGGGAAGCTCCTTCCCGGCCCCCGGCTCTAACGGCCCCCGGGTCCCGTCTCAGCCAGCGGGGCGGCCGCGCTGCAAGGGGCAGGCAGGGGCAAGCAGGGGCAAGCACGGGCAGGCAGGGGCAAGCAGGGGCAAGCAGGGGCAGCTCCAACAGCCCCAGCTCTGCGTGCTCCTCGCACTCCTGCTGCCTAGGAGATGAAGCAAACACCCATCCCAAACTACACGTTTCAGGAGAACCAGCGGGTGAAGTTGAGCGTGCGCTACCAGGCATGTGCACGGTAGGAAACAGAGGAGTGTCTCTCCCCCCCCCCCCCCCCCCCAACCTCCTGCCGGGACACTGGCAGAAAAGAGCCCCGCCACACACGAGTCAGCACTGCCCCGCGAAACCCAGCCCGCCGAGCTGCGGCGGGACATGCTCAGTGCGAGCGGCGGGCCCCGCCTCCGCCTGACCCGGATACAGACGGCGCTGCCTCCCCGCCGGCCCACTGGGGAGCGTGGAGCCGGACTGGAACCGCCGCAGCAGCGGAGGGAACGGAGCGGTGCGCCCCGGCGGCGCCATGGGGCTGTAGTAAGCGCCCAGTACTGCTGTCCGCCTGCCCTGCTGTGCCCCCCTGCCCTGCGGCCATGGCCCCTATGGGGATCCGCCTCTCGCCGCTCGGCATGGCCGTGTTTTGCTTGCTGGGGCTGGGCGTTCTCTACCATCTCTACTCTGGCTTCTTGGCCGGCCGCTTCGCCTTCTTCATGCTAAGCGAGCCGGCGGCCGGTGGGCCCGAGACCCCGCATGGCTCCGCACCCGCCGGTGCCGTGGACCTGCGGGAGCTGCTGGCCGTGTCCGTCCTGGCCGCCGTCAGGGGCGGGGAGGAGGTGAAGCGGGTCCGGGAGGGCAACGTCCTCAACGCCAAGGCGAAGGGGAAGACGCGGGAGGGGGCCGAGGAGCAGCTGACGAGCGGCGACCTCCTCTCCAACCGCAGGATGTTCTACCTGCTGAAGGGCGCCTTCCCCGCCGTGCAGGTGGGTGCCGGCTCCCCCGCGTGGGGCAGACGGAGGGGATGCGGACCCGGGGCCGGACGACCCCCCGGTGCGGTGCTCCAGAGGCCGCTCGGTACCCGGGCTCCCGGGCCGCCGGGGTTCGGCCGTGCGCGGCAAGACACGTGTCAGCGCTCCGTTTGGGAACGGCCGACGGGAAATAGCTGCCCTCGTTTTGCATTTGTCCTTCCCCCCGCGCGGATTTTGTGGCAGTGCCACCTCACGCTTGTCGCCGTGGGTGTTGGGTTGCAGGGGAAGGAGTTGGATCGTATGTAGCTGAAGCCGCGCAAGGTGAAATTATGCGTTTGAATTGATACGGGGACGGGGCGGGACACAGAGTCTAAACATCGTGAATTACGTGCTGTCCAGTTAAGGACAGAGGTAATTTCCTAGTGCCACTTCTGCATATGTTTAAGATCCTGCGATTAGCAATGCTGTTATTTTCTAATTTATCCTTTCTGCCTTAAGTTATAGGGAGAGCCTGGAGCGAGGAGGAAGTATTGACAATTAGAGGTTTAGTAACACAGTGTTATGATACCTCAGTTTTTAGCTATCATGACTTTGGGACAGCAGATAAGCTAACAGTTGTGTCACATTATGGATGGCTGCCTACATGAACAAAATGAATATATTTTTGTTTCAGAGGTGTACACCTGCCTTTGCTCTCATTCACCTCCAAAATCTGGGTTTAATACTTGAGGTTGCATCCACACCAGAACCAGGCTTCTGGGCTTTTTGGTGGTTGTCTGCTTTTCCTTTACTAAACAATAACTTCTTTTCAGTTTCTTGATGTTAAATTTCTTAGCTTTTTACAGTTACTTGAAACTTAAGGAAAACCCTAAGTTTGTATTTCAAAGGTGATGATTACACCCTTTTCCTGGACAGGTTGAAAGAACAAGCAGTGTAGATTTTCTTTTTTGATGCAGTTTAGTTACTACTCAGTTAATTTTCAGTGGCTGTTTTGGAAGTTCCTCAAGTGGTTTGCTGCTTTTGTTTGTGTTGGGTTTTTTGTTAGTTTGTGTAGTTTTTTTGTTTGGCTTTTTTGAGTGTTGTAGAGAACACATTGAGTATGAAATCTAAAGGAAACACCAGATTCTTCAGTATTTGAAATAAACTTGATATGTGGTTAACCTTTCTCTACAGAAAGATTATGAAGGCTCTGTTTTGAAGATTGCTGGCTTTTCTGTCAGTGGCAAGCCACCTTCTCAAGCCCTACACTAACAGAAGAAGCAGCAGCATTGTCCTCTGTTCTCTTCTGCTACTCATTGTCCTCATGGAGCTTGGCATTGCAGCATACCTTTATCACTGCTTGAAACCTACACGCTTTCCCCACTCCCACAGAAAGAAACACTTCATTAGTTTTAGATACAAGAGTTGTCTGTGCTCCTAGAGGAGTTTGGGGATTTGGTTTGGGCTTGAAGAGCTCAGTGAACTGTGTTGCCTGTTCTGTGTCTCTGGTCACATGTGTAAACTCTGCTCCGCTGCCTGGGATGCACAGCAGTGACAGTCTGACTTGTGTGTCTTCCTCTCAGAGGGCATTATCTTTGAACATCTACTTTTTAAAAACTTCTGTACTCCTTTTTGTTTTCCTTATAGTTGACTTGTACTGCTAGTCTTTAAAAATAGATGATGCTTTCTAAAGTATGGATATTTTCCTGAGACACTTTTTTCATATGAGGTAGCATAAGACTGCGCCTTGTAGAAGCATCATACTTTGTAAGTGTCACCTTATCCCTGTGTACAGAGGGATGCTCTAGAATAAAAAACATTGCTGATGCCAAATAAAACCCCTCTTCTCGTCTTGCTGGAGAAGATGCTGCTATCAAAAGCTGTCAAACTAAAACTGAAAGAATTCCAAGAGTAAACTTAGTCAAAATGCTTATTTACTTGTATCATGACGTCCTTGAGCCTAACAGATGTTAGGTTAACATTTAAATCAGTGCCACAATCTGCAGCCAGGAAAGAAACAAACCAGCAAAAAAACTGGGTGCCAAAATATGCCTATAATGCAAAGGAAATGATCTATTAATTATCCTCCAAGAACAGCTATGGCTTTCCAATGTTTAAAAATAACCAGAGGGAGAAGTCATTTGACAGAAATAAACTTAAGTCCATGAGCAGCCTTGGATTGCCTGTATTGTGCGGCTGGACATAATAAGGAAAAGCACGCAAACCAGCTATCTGAAGCAGATCTTCTCTTAAGGTTAAGGTGTGATTATTAAGAGAAGATGGAAGTGTAAGACTTCTACCTTGCAGAAGCTGAAGTGAATCTGGAAAGAGCCTTACAATCCTGACAGCTGTAAAAAAGCTTTCAAAATCTGAGAGAAAAAAAAAAAAAACATAGAAAATGTTTTGTGTTTGTCTTTTAAGTAAAGTTATTGACTGTACAGAGGAAGAGGAACTTCACTGCTTACATCACCTGCTCTATTTGATATAAATAGATGCATTTACATCAGTTCAAGATTTAGCACAGCTAGGTTAGGTAAGACTGAAGGTTAATTCTGTTTTATCACTGTGTAGCAGATTGAATGTATTGAGTATTGTTGTTTATATCCCTCAGAAGCAGGCATGAGAAAGGTAGGGGAGGAAGGAACAAGTGAGTTATTTCTAACTCACATGTTACCCGCTGTTGTCTCATCACACTCAACATCCAGCAATAACTATTTGCACACATCTTCTATGAAGTATAGTTGTGCAGTTGATTTTTAAAATACATTTAATGCTAAAATATATGCAGTGTTTTCTCTTGACAAAGTCCTCAGCTGCAGTTACAGGCTTAAGGTGTTCACTGTACCTGCACTGCTGGTTTGTTGTCCTCATCTATTTGTCATGCTGGGAACAAGTTGAAGCTCTGATCCAGCTGTAATCACCCCCTCTTCTCCTTTTAATTTTTAAATTTATAATATTTTAATTTTTAATAATTTATATATTTCTGGGTTACTTCACTGCTTTCCTGGTTCGTTCTCCATGCAGCCCCATTTATTCCTTGTTCTAGCACAGTGGTGATGCAATAAGAAAGGCTGGGTTGGGAATCAGGTGGGGGGATTAAGGAGGTGCTTGAGCCTGCTCTGCTGCTGGTGGGGAGAGGGGGCTGGGAAAGCAGTGTTTCTAAATCCAGTTAGAGACTGGCCAGAAACACTGGTATGTTCTGCCCAGAAAAGCTTCTCTGTTTGGAGAGATGATTTCATGATACTGGGGCTTCAGCAGTGATACCTGGTAAAAGAGCTTCCCTCTGAGTACCACACATTGGGGTCTTCCATTCTTCTAAGTCTTCTTGTCCAGAGGTCAGTGCCAGGAGCTTGATATCTGGATGTATCCAAGGTAAAAATGTAAAGTAAAGATGATCTACATACCCTGGTTCACTTCACGTTATGGCCTTACCAACAGCCTATGTCAGAACACCTGAAGGAGCAGCCCTCCTTGCTCACAAAAGGCAGGAGTGGTTCTTTAAACCAGCACTTCGCCCAAAGTCCCTCTGTCCTTTGCTGTGAAAAAGCCAATTTTGAAGTGACCCACAGAATTCTGCTATTTTTGCTTCTGCACTATGCTAGCATTATTTGCACAGGAATCAGACTTAGTCTTATTGATTTATGTTCTATATTTGTACCAGCTATCTGTCTTGTTTTCCAGTGTAAATAGTGAATAGAGAAATACCACCCCCCCCTTTTTTTTTTTTTTTCCAAATTGTGACTGTGATGGAAATCTTTTTCCTCTGCCCCAGTCTTCTTCTTCAAGCATCTTTTTATCAGTCTTGCCACTGTGCTGATCGACTGTTCTTCTTTCTCTTCCCCAGTTAAGACAGATGATAAATACCTCATTTCAAGTTTGTGTGTGATAGTGCTGGAATCGAGTGTCAGTGTTTGAAATGGAAATTCAAGAACATGTCAGTTTTACTTTTAATGAGATTTTCTTGTAAATTAATTCCACTGTTTGAAGATTAATGTCTCCAAGCGCTCCTTTTTTTTTTTTTTTTTTTTTTTTTAAATCAAACTACCTGAAGTACTTTCTAGGTTTAAACCTGCTCTTTAGAGGCTTCTGACCACAGTGCCAGCTATCATACTTGGAAAACTGGAATTTCATCTGAGATGGCAAGCTCTGCATTCGATACTGATTCTGTGGGAAAGACAGATATGTTAAAGAAGTAGGTGTACAAAACCAAAATGCTACTTAAACTTCAGAAGGATTTGCTGAATAAGTTCAGTAATTGGTTTGTCTCTTCATGTTGGGAGAACGGCATCCTCAGGTCTTACGGTTTTTAACAAAATTAATGTTCTGACCTACATGATTTTAGTAACTGCCCACATGTTTCTAAGTAAAGCAAGAAGTGTAAATGTTAGTCTGAAATCTCAGTAATAGGTGTTGTCTGGAGATATATCTCTTAACATGGGTTCTGATTGATGCTACATGACTTATGCTGTCTCTCTCTACCTAAAATGCAATTAAAGCCTGTAACTTTATGGTAATGAGGTCTGTGATTATCTTCTCAGATGTGATTACAAGTAGTTCATTTGGTTTGTGTGTATACCGGGGGTGTTTAATCTGTCATCTGAGTATCTGAAGATTAGAGTTCTTTAGTAGTGTAGGTAGTACAGCAAAAGTTTTCTCAGTGTTATTTACTGTATTGCTCTTATTTGGATGTTTTCTTAAAACAAAAAGTAATGTTGCAACTCTCATGAGAAACTAGTCATCCCTTTCTTTTTGCTAGACTTGCATCTGTACAGAATTGTAATGGAGAATTTTGCTGTCTACTGAAACAACATTTGAGCTAATGAGCGAGTGGCTTTATTACTTTAACAAGTTTTAAATTCTAATTGTTACAACAGTTTACTGGTGTAAACTGTGTAAATTCTGTGATCCATGCTGATTGCCTCTGTTGCACTTTTGTTTTCACCAGCATCTATTAATCATAAGTCAGTAGAAGCAGACTTGTCATCTGATATGTCTTTAGCATTCCTGAAAACCTGTTTGTTTCACTCTGCTTCCTGCTGGCTTAATGACCAAAGCCACGTAAAGAGCTCTGATAAGCTCTAACAAAGCTTTTTAACATTTGGACTTGTCCACATTCTTCTTTGCATGTCCTGTCATCTTGTTCCTCTATGGAGTGACGTCTTGTTGTCATTAAAGTAAATGAAGATGTAGTTGATGCTAGAGGAGACTCCAGAATTGTCTCTGGATTCTGTGCTACGTTTATCTGTGTCATGGCATTGTTATCAAGTATTTGTTGTTTTCATTTCAAATGAATGACAACATGAGACCAGCATTTTTTATACATTTTATTATTTTATATATTAGTATATTTTTATACCTTGCACATTTATGTACAAATATACTTTATATTTTTATTATATTTTATTACCTTTTAACAAGCTATTTGTTTAGATAACTGTGTGATTCAGCAAGGTCCTCTCTATCCTTTCATAATAAAATCTACCCTGCTAAAACTCCTTGAAATCTGGACCCTGGCAAGAGGAACATTTTTTGAAAGGCATGAAGAAGGTCACCCATAAAAGCTAATTTTTTCCTTTCTAGTATGTCATAGTACTATAAGGGGGAAAAGAACCCTATCCAAAAGAAGCAGCTGCTTTTAAAAAAGTCAGTATATTGAATAAAACTAGATTTTTTTTGCTATACTGGCAAGGCTACTATTCAAATCTCTGAAGCTTAAAGGCATTTTAAACTTCAAAAAGGAAGTGATATTTGATTTCTGAGATTATGTTCTTTTCTGTGTCAAGTAACAAACTTTGAGGAAGCAGCTCTTGTTCATAGTGAAAATTGCTGCTTGCCACCCCCAAATTCAAAAGCTGGAAGGGAGGGATTGAGAGAGGTCCTGGCTGCAGGTGAGCTACGTCTTGGTGTGGATGTGAGTCCTTCCTTCTGCAGCAGATTCTGGAGCCCAGTTTTGTAAGCAGGATAAGTCAGATACTTGCTGCAGTTATTGGAAACACGGTGATTTGACCGCTTCTTGATCTCCTGGGGAATGCTCTCCTGTTGTGCATGTATATCCGTCCTGACTTGTCGAGTGGGTGTTTATGTTCAGAGGTTTTGGCATCTGATTCCTTCACATGACTTGTATATGTACAGATGCTGCGAGAAGAGCAGACAGCTTTCACCTCTGATACATTTGAGGGGAAAAAACAGAGAGAAGCTGAGCAAACAAAGGTGAAATAGTCTGACTTGGAGTAGAGGGGGTGTAAGGGCATGTTGCTCTGCGGAGGAATGAGGTGTGAGGCTTGGCTCCTAAGCGGGGGACAGCCTGAAGGCTGCAGGTTGAACTGCTCTTCCCTGAGTTGTAACATCTCTGAAACACCATCAGATAACAGCGAATCAAGCACAGTCCCATGTGGCTACTCAGTAGGTCAGTACACCTTTCAAGGTGCATACTTGTGGACATCCTCTGCTGGTTACTGTGAACATTAGTCCTGGGGCTACATATAGTGATAAAATATCTTCCACTGTCCACAGAGGACATTTCTCAGCCAGTAAGAAAGTATCAGAATATTTTTTGGTTTATTGTTTGTAAATGTTTGTATTTACTTCTGTCCATCCACTCCCTTCCTCCATCTGCTGTCACATGAATACAAATGGCAAAGTTAAGGTTGAACCTTGGCTACACATAATGCTTATGTTGTGTAATCGCTGTGTGTATGTCATGCAGAGTTAGTGCCCTGACAAAACAGAAAAACAAAGTCAAACATCTATTAATGTTTTATTAGCGTTCCCCTGTGCATGCTGTTTTGTCTGGGCCTCCAGGCTTTTCATTTTCATGGTCCTATTCAAATCAATAGACTTATCCATTGAATCATAGAATCATAGAATAGTTTGGGTGGGAAGGGACCTTCAAAGGTCATCTAGTCCAACCCCTCTGCGATGAGCAGGGACATCTTCAACTAGATCAGGTTGCTCAGAGACCCATCCAGCCTGGCCTTGAATGTCTCCAGGGATGAGGCATCTACCACCTCTCTGGGCAACCTGTGCTAGTCTCTGTTCTTGAAATGTGATAGCTGGAATACTCTTATTTATATTCTGACCAGTGAATATTATCTTTTACTGTTACATGAATTGTGGGGTTTTTGTTGTAGTTTTGCATTGTGTTTGGTGTGTGGTTTGTTTCGTTTCTTTTTTTACTTTGAGTAGCTTAGTTAGTATTTCTTCTTTATAATACAGGTAGGATAAGATTTGTGGTGTTCTCATTTTGTTTTCTAATAAAACAGCACTGAGATTTGGATTTGAGAAGACTTAATTATCAGTTGGAGTTATTGATACTCTCAGGAATGGAGAGGTGTGCTACCTCGTCTTTTTTCCAAGATACTGTATTATTTGCTTATTAAAATACAAAATGAGTATTGGGATTAATAAGGATGTGGGGAAGGAGGGGGCGTAATACATTTAAGTAAAATTCACACACCACCAAACACCTTCTAAGAAAAGTGTTGCATTTGCATGTACTGATGTTTATTTAAAAAGTATTTGAATGGAATAGTCAATTTAATTTTTTTAGCATATATTTCTTCAGTTTAATTTTTCTTTAAAGGGTGAATTCAGTCACAGCTGTTGAGAGAGACTAGTCACAATCATAAATTTTGCGGCATCGTGGCCGGCCACTGCTACAAAATTTGAATTGCGAGGTCTTTCTCTGCAAACAATACCTTTTGTATAGTTTCAGTCTTTTAATTAAAGTGTACTGTAACAACAGGTTTAACTAGATATTCTTTCTTTTTGAGGATTGTTTCCAACTGTCTAACCTTTTAGAGGCCTCTTCCTTCTGTTGAGGAAATGTATTTTGTTTGTTTGTTTGTTTTACGGTGGTGCATAATATGCTGTAGCGGAACTTAAACTGCCCAGGGGCTGTGTTGAGGCTGCCAAGTCTGTGGGACAAGTCATCTTGACTTTGCAGGACTGTTTTCCTCTTGGGGAAAACGCAGTCGTCAGGTTTATTGTATAGTGACAGATGTTTAATTTGTGAATGTCATGGCAACTTCAAGGACTCTGTTTGGCATACAGTGCTTCAAACAGTGGTTTTATGTGAGAAGACAGCTATGATGTGTGGCTGGAGTTGCTGCAGTTCTGCTTGCTTTCTTTTTGTGGGTTCTCTTGGAGAAGATGGCCCTTAATGCTTTGCTAATAATCTGTTACAGCTGAGGTGATATCTTTTGTTGTCATTATGTGAATTATGTAAAAGTCCTGGTGACTAAAAGTCTCTAACATTCAAATATAGTCTGATAATTTCTTTATTTTTGTTGTCTTTTGGTGTCAGTTCCTTACAACATCTGTAATAACAAGTTCTTTTAGTTAGAGAGGATTTATCTGCTCTAGCAGTCAGATATCTGAATCTGACCCAGCAGTCTGGGTACCATCTGTAGCAAGTAAAGGGAAATCGGTGGTTCTAGGTTGTAGATACATTGCATTCCATGTGTACCTACTATTTTGCCTTGACTGGACATCAGAGCTAGTCAGTTTGGCATCCCTTTAGAATTATTAGAGGAAGCCTCCTTTAAAGTTCGCAAGAATCAAAAAGCTTGCGGTCCTGATCCTCTGAAGTGTCCTAAAAAGCCAGATTGGTTACACTCAACTTCAGACATATAACTGACATGTCTAAGCCATAAACATCATCGTCCTACTGAGTAATTAGTGGATGATGGATTTCTGAAGGATTTGCACAGGCTGAAGCTTGGAAGGCACAGTAGCAATGATTTCCTTTGTACTGGTGGTAGAAGGAGCATAAAAATACTAATCTCCTAATGCATCTGAGGTGCTAAAAGTAAATGAGATGAGTTGGTCGGAATTAATTACCATTAGCACTGCTTGTGTCCAGTTGCGTTACAGCTCTCCTATAAACCATGTTTTTAGTGGTAATAAGCTGGCATGATGGGTGAAGGCAGGTTGATCCATATTTCCCAAGTTGTTCTTCCTGCTGGGTTATGTGATGTTGTGTAACATGAAAGATCGTTACATACAGTGTTTTGTGCTCACTGCATCTCTTGCAATCCAAAAGTATCTTGCTACTGCAATCACAACAACATTCAACATTTTATTGGGTTCTGCAGAACATTCTTCCATTTAACAGATTGTGATTGTGTGCTCTGCTGCTGGACCAAACTCTGTTCAACATACTGACATGCCCTCTGGTCCAGAAGAAAATTGGTTAAGCTGGGCAGCAAGTGACAATAGGCTTAAATGTGACCTTGGGCCTTCTTAGGTCCTTAGGCCAACCTGCCCTAAAGACAGATGTGGAATGTTATCAATTTGTTTGTAAAATAACATTCATCTGGCAGTTGTGTAATGGTTACATCCAGTTGAGCTGCTTAAATTGCTGGTTGTAACTCAGTGCCAGAAGCAGGAGTATATACTATGATTCCTACTATCCCAAGTAATACCACGGTCTGCATAATACTAGGTTGGTGCAAAAGGAATTGTGGTTTTTGCCTTCTTGAAATTTGAAATTTGCCATTTGATATTGGAATACAGTCTTAAATAAATGTGGTTATGTTATACATAATTTTAATTTGCTTTTCTCACTTTGTTTTTTTTTTTGCTACTGACTTATTCCTTGCTGTGTATTTTGTATTTATTTTAGACTATGGAAATGATGTTAGACAAAAATCTAATCCAAGTGATTTTCTTACTTGAGTTCAAAATGGGTAGTAAAGCAGCAGAGACAACTCACAACGTCAGCAATGCGTTTGGCCCAGGAACTGCAAATGAACATGTGGTGCACCCACCAGTGGTTCAAGAAGTTTCACAAAGGAGACGAGAGCCATGAACATGAGGAGCATAGTGGCAGCCACTGGAAGCTGACAGCGACCAATGGAGAGCAATCAGCAAAGCTGATCCTCGTACAACTACACGAGAAGTTGCCAAAGAACTCAACATCAATCATTCTACAGTCGTGTGGCATTTGAAACCAATTGGAAGGGTCAAAAAGCTTGATAAGTGGGTGCCTCATGAGCTGACCGAAAATCAAAAAAACACATTGTTTTAAAGTGTCATCTTTTTGTCTATGCAACAACAACAAACCATTTGTAGGTTGGATCATGATGTGTGGCGAAAAGTGGATTTTATGTGACAACTGGTGATGACCAGCTCAGTGATTGGACCGAGAAGAACCTCCAAAGCACTTCCCAAAGCCAAACTTGCACCAGAGAAAGGTCTGGTCACTGTTTGGTGGGCTGTTGCTGGTCTGATCCACTACAGCTTTCTGAATCCCAGTGAAACCATTCCATATGAGAAGGATGCTCAGCAAATTGATGAGATGCACCAAAAACTGCAATGCCTGCAGCCGGCATTGGTCAACAGAAAGGGCCCAATTCTTCTCCACAAAAACACCCGACCATGTGTTGCACAACCAACACTTCAAAAGTTTAACCAATTGGGCTAAAAAGTTTTGCCTGATCTGCCATATTTACTTGACCTCTCATGAACCAACTACCACTTCTTCTAGCATCCCGACAACTTTTTGCAGGAAAAACACTTCCACAACCAGCAGGATGCAGAAAATGTTTTCCAAGAGTTCGTTGAATACCGAAGCACAGATTTGTACACTACAGGAAGAAACAAACTTATTTATCTTTGGCAAAAGTGCGTTGATTGTAGTGATTCTTATTTTCATTAATAAATATGTGATTGAGGCTTGTTAAAATGATTTGAAATTCACAGTCCAAAACTGCGATTGCAGTTGATACTTGTTGATAAAATATCTATACATTTTCAGTGTGCATCTACTGATCTGTATAAATGGAATATAAGAACCCTGCTGTATCTGTATACCACATGATTCTCCAAAGTCATCTTTTCTGCTTTTAGTCTTCAAAGCTACTGCATTTAACTTTTCATTTAAAAAGCCCTGTGATTCATACTGTGAGAACATTCAGTAGGAAGAGCTGCAGCCTGAGAAAGTGTCCAGC
Source organism: Columba livia (assembly GCF_036013475.1). Taxonomy (NCBI): domain Eukaryota; kingdom Metazoa; phylum Chordata; class Aves; order Columbiformes; family Columbidae; genus Columba; species Columba livia. The sequence goes on along the minus strand of NC_088603.1, from coordinate 122,558,513 downwards.
TGTGGTGTGGCTCACAGCAAAATTCTGGGTTGTGGTTTTCCATTGCTTGTTTGCATAATGGTAACAGCTCTTGAGGTGCCAAAAAATGACTAACTCACGCACATGTAGCGGGAGGTGAAGGGACAAAGGAAAGAGATGAGCAAACCTGTAGTTTTCCCAAGTACCACAGTTACCGTATCTGTTAAAATAATGCAACTAATTTTCTTGTCTAATCATAGATAAACTCTGAAGAACGTGTTGATACAGCTGATCAGGAGACGGTATCTTGGGATCGCAGTATTCCTGAAGACATAAAGCAAAAAATACAGCCTAAAGAGGTTCCAGCAGAAAGTGTAACTGTCTGGATTGATCCATTAGATGCTACACAAGAATACACAGGTAGCTGATTCTTGTTGACGAATCGTGTGTAATTCTGATGTTTGCCTTTTATACTGGAGACAAAATATTAAGTATTTAAAAAGACATCTCATGTTAAAATGGGTTATGTCAAAGCTAGAGTTGCAACATTAAATATCGCAGAATATTTTTTGTTTATTTAAAGGGAATACTAAGTAAATATTCTCTTTAACTTGATACCAAAAAAAAAAATCATTATAGTTTTTCAAAAAAGCATGTATAATTCAATCTTTCCCTTTTCCAAATGTTTTAAGATGTCACATAAACAGTGCAAGGCAATCCAACTAAAATTGTTGCCGATAACTACTGCAGAGCAAACAGGAAAAAGTGGGGTTTCTTTTGCAAATATTCCATTGATACAATAACCTGTTTAGGTGAATGGTGTTTGGCATTTGAATAATCAGTTTTGAACCAACAGAGGATAGGAGGTGGGCAGGGAAGGGAGAATACAGGGGCACAGATTTCCATGAAGATACGTGCTGCATAAGACACAGCTGTTTACATTAGACTGGGTAGGAGTATAGGTTACATCTACCGAACAGGAAAAATTGCTGGAAAATTGAAGTGTCTCTAAAGTATTGAAAATTGCAAGGATAGAAAAAGGTACATAGTAAGAGACAGAATGTAGACTATTTAACATTTCTATAATTGCAGGTCTGCTTTCTCTTTGTGTTCTTGGCATCTGGCTGTAGATGAGCTCACCTTTTTCGTTTTACCCACAGAGAACCTTCGACAGTACGTCACAACAATGGTTTGTGTGGCTGTAAATGGTAAACCAGTAATAGGAGTGATACACAAGCCGTTCTCAGCATATACAGGTACCTTTATGCCTTCACATATTTCTAACATCTTCTGTCATAGCGTTAATTAAAATTTAATGTTTGTGAGAACATCTGTAGGTATAAATAAGAAAATAGTACCTGGGGCAAAAGAGTGCTGCTGCAAATCTCAGAATTAGAGCTGCAAATGTGTTCTATGCTACAAAACCACAAAGGAAAATGCCACCTTTGTTTAATATAAAAATGATGAATTTAAAATAAACTAACCAAAAATATGTGTAAGAATTAAGATCCCTTATGTGTGCTGTTAGTCTTCAGCAGAAGAGTACTTGGCTCATTCATCTGAGGAACTTGGGTCCATGATATTATACCCAGGAGCTGATGCTTATTCAGTGTGAATAACAAAGATGGATTAAAGATCTTAATGGCAACTCTCTGTATGTAACAAGCAAGACTGTCTAGCATAGTCTTATTGATTATCTGACGTGCTTTAAAAGCCATAAACATAAACTAATTAATTCTTTAGTATTAACGATGTATCAGTGAGGATAGCTGCAAGTTTGGGAATGTGTACGCACTTCTGAAAGCTTCAAAGCAGTTTTAGTATTTGCATCTTACTATATAGTTGAAATGAGAATTTCTATTCTCATTTTCCCTTAGGCAATAGTGACCTCTAGAGCTGTGAAGTTATGCAGTAGCTCTCACATAGAAACTAAGACTGAATAAATGTATTTTTTATTTTTTTCTCTTTTTTTGCCAACTGAATGCTCAATATTTTGTGCTAAATGTACTGTCTTTAAATATGAACGTTATTTCCAGTCATATAAGTATGTGCTATATGCTAATATGCTTTAAGCATCTTGAGGTTTTTTGGAACATATTTTTCCAAGTATCAACATCTATCTGAAGAAATGGGTTTTTTTTAGCACTGTAATTTTGAGAAATTATTTGCTTATGTGAAATGTTCAGACATGGCATCAGATGGGATGCAATGAATTCTGTCATTCTATGTGGAGAGTTTTCATTTCCCAAGCTGGAAATACCAGTGTATTGTGAGTAGGATTGTTCCTTATACTATCACACAAATACAAAGCAATAAAGCGCGGGAAGCATTGTTATTACACATAACTCAGTCTGTTGCCATACAATCTGGCTCTCCACTGACATGAAATTGCTGATCAGTGTGCTAAGTAAATGTCATATTAATGGTTAGGGAGTGCCACCTACCAAGACTGACTTTGAACTTGCAATGAAACAAGTGGGAGGTTGTGTATTCTAAATCCAGTCCTCTGAAACACACCATCAAATGTTTCCCTTGGCACTACTATCCTTCTGAGCTATTCCTTCCTTGGCATTACTATCCTTCTGAACAAAATGATTCAATAACATTTTTGCTATCTGCTTTGAAGGGTAGCAGGGCTTTTTGTTTTTATAAAAATGTTATTTGAGGAAATATTTGATCTATTTCTGACTCAGAGCCATCATTTTAACTTTGGTGGCTTTCCAGTTGCAAGTTCTGAATATTACTACCTGGGATTTTCCCCTCTTACTCTATTTTTTTGCAAGTATCACAGAATAAGAGTAAGGTATGGGATAATGCCATATGCACAGAAGTTTGTGCTTGGGGTGACTGCTTCTCTTCTGCTTGTGTGCACATGTGGGCACGCACCCCTTCCTTCTGTCAGCCTTAACTTTCTCTTTTACACTAGGGAGGGAAATTAAGTTAGAGGCATCGGTTGTATTTTCTCAGATAAGTATCCTTTTATCTTTACACAGAACAGAGATTGCCTTTTATAAATCTTAACAGAATTTGCATTTCTCTTGTAGCCTGGGCAATGGTGGACGGTGGGTCAAACGTAAAAGCTCGTTCCTCCTACAATGAGAAAAATCCAAGGATTATTGTATCCCGCTCCCATGCAGGAAAAGTTGAGCAGGTTGCAAAGCAGACATTTGGAAATAAGACTGTGATAATCCCTGCTGGTGGAGCAGGTGAGGTTCCTTAAGCATCCTGACCATTTTATTGCTTCTGAGTGACTTAATGGGATAACTGTTATTAGACCAAATTATATAGCTGAAGCATCTCTTCTTTTTCAGCTTACCTTTTGTTCTTCACATCACTAAAAGCAAGCACTTTTAGATAGACATAGTTTCTCCTGTGTATGGAAACCTATATGCAAACTTAGTTCTGGCTTCAGGCTCTCCACAAGTTAGTACGTTAGTGAATCTGAGCCTGGACTAGCAATATTGCTGTGGTCCTCTTACTGAACACGCTGATGTGTGTTCACTGACAGCACAGATGCCTCTGCAGAGGAAAAAGGGTTGTGTGACCAAATAGAGAATCACGGAAGAGAATCTGTTGGTTGGTAGTTAACTAGTAGCACATTTAATTAAACAATGTTTTGGGAAAAGCCATTAAATTTTTATGCTATTTCTTGCATTTTTGTCAAAAGAGAAAACCACTGTCACTGAAGTCCATTTTTATCTGCCTCATATTCAGTCCAAAGAGGTTTTACCCACTTTTTGTAAGCTTACACAATATCCTTGTACATGTTACTGACAGAATGCAAATATGTGAGGCAATAGTGTGAAGCAATAGCTGGTTTAAAGTCTCAGAAAAGACATGCAAAATTTTAATTTTACAGAAATGTATTTTTCTGTGTCTTTAGTGTGGGAAGGCAGAGCACCGCTACAGGTTTAGTTTCTTGACAATGAGTCTAAACAAGTTTTCTTACCATAAAGAAAGTGAAAGTGTAACTGATTATAGTGGATCTTCTCCAGGGCTCAACTCTGTATAAGAAGATCAAGAAAGGAACAGTTAAATGAAACAAGGATATTGGTTGAACAGTGGAAAAATTGAAAATATTCTATAAAAGAAAGAATACTATTTTGAGCAGTGACTTTGTACTCCATAATGTATGATAAATGGTAATGCCATGGGCTGAGTTGCTTTATTAAAGAGTGGTATATTCATCTTCCTTCTCTTGTAATAAAAAGCAAGGGGTGGGGGGAAGGTAGACTTCAGCATAATACAGAGACTGAGAAATAAATAAGTGAACGTAAGAGCAAAACTATATTCAGGTTCCTGGTCTTGTTCTTCTAATGTGTCTCTAGATAAGTCTATATAGCATATTGGTAAAGACTGTCTAAAAATAATGTGTCCCAAATACCCAAGGCTTTAATTGAGGTGCAGTGGAAAAATCTTGGGGCAGGAGGGAGGTCCTTTTTCAAATTTACTCTGCAGGTTAGAGGACAGAGAAATTTGATTGTTGCCTTTGCTATGATACTGGATGGCATGATATAATTAATGACATCACTTCCCTAAGTCTTGCATGTGCGTATTATTAACACTTACTAGTAGAATTATCCTTTGTAATGAATAGGAGAACTTCAGTTAACTTTTTGTTTTTACTTCTGCCCATTTCTTCTAGGTTATAAAGTGTTGTCCCTCCTTGACGTGGCTGAAAAGAATCAGGAAGAAGCTGATGTATATATCCATGTCACCTACATTAAGAAATGGGACATATGTGCTGGCAATGCAGTGTTGAGAGCACTGGGTGGCCATATGACTACCTTGACTGGTGAAGAAATTAGTTACACTGGTTCAGATGGCAATGAGGGAGGACTTATAGCCAGTATCAACATGAACCATAAAGCACTAATTGAAAAACTTCCAGATCTGGAAAAAACATCACATAAATAAACTGATGGAGAAGTACAAATCATGCTTTTGTAGCCTTCGGATGCTCTCTCTGAAGAAGCAGGTGTGAAAACCTGCTGGTAAAGGTGCACGGCAAAGCAGTTTGGTGTGGGTTTGGGGACTGTATCATGCATTGGGTTTCTTCAGTGGTGGTATTTAAAAAGGAATAAAATAATAATAATAATCAGAAGTAGGAAGGGGACTGACTGCCTCACACCTCAGTTTCCATGTTTTCTTTTTTTCTGATTCTTTTCATGCAGTTCTTGTACTCAAGGTGCATATACAGTATCTATTTGTGAACATAGGTAAACTAAAGAAAAATCCAAATCGATTCATAAAATAACCTTAATAGTTCTCACAGGAATTTCTTTGAACCTTTTGCATCTTGGTACTGTAGTTGTAGCAACTCCATAATGAATTAGGTAGGAAAAAAAACATTGATTTGTTTAGTCATCTGATAACTCTGTTAAGAATTTAGCAGGAAACGACATTGTGTTCTGTATCCCCTGGACAGAAAGCACAAGATTTACACAGATTTATATGCAGCAACAGTTTATCTTTGACAGTGTGGCACTCCTTCTGCTTTTTAAGAGAAAAAAGGAAATGTTCTGTACTATTTTGACTTTTTTCCTGAAGATGTAAACCAGCTTAGTTTGGATGGGTTGTGAATATCAGTGTTTTATTAATCAGTGTAATTATTTCCATTTAGCTTTCTAAAAGAAGGCGACATTTCCTTGTATAGTTTTTAAAAGTTACTTCTTGTCCTTGATTTCTGCGTATGGTGTTGAAGATGCATGCTAGACTTTTCTCTAACATAGGACTCGTTCATCATTTGGTGTTTGTGCCTACAGAAGCAGCCTCTTCTTTCAGTACCTGTTTTTTTTGTTTGTTGTTTTTGGTTCTGTTCTGTTTTCCATTGGAGAGAGTCATATGGAATGAGTGTAACAGAAATAGTAAGTTGATTGGTTGTTTCTATTTACGACATGAGATATAAGCTAGCAATTTTTCTGCAAGCCCGGAAATATCTTTCTGTCTTTCTAAGTTAAGGCATGCTCTTAGCAGAAAGGTCTTTACATGGAGAGAGTCCATTTAAACTTGAATCTGTTCGAACAAGCATGAAGAACTTGTGGCGCTTGAAGTACAGCAGGGTCTGCAAAACTTTACTGAAAAATGTCCTTTGTCAATCCAGTAAACGCAGAGCAGGACATGGGCCTTTTGATATCAAATGGTGATTTGTTGCACCTCTAAAATATGTGGACTTCTGTCTGCAATAGTGTAGCTACCTGTGTTGTTCTCTGCACCCCTCCAAAGGGTTTCAGAAAGTTAAAATGTAGCTGTTATTTGAACTATTGCTACATAAGCTTCTCATCTCTCCTCAAGAAAGCTAAAATACTTACTTAATACAGATGTTTTATGTTCGAAGTTTATTCAGTATAAGCTTAGGCTGTTTAAAACAAATTCTGAATTACTTTCATTTTAACTTCTTTCATCATGCTACTGTTCTAAGAACAGGTTTTTTTCCTGATGTCAGTAGTGGAGCATGTCTAGATACCTCTTTTAACTTCTAGCTTAACATTCACATTTCCAAAAGAACTCCTCAGTTGTTGCATAACTACAGATGCAGACTCTTATTTGGTAAACTTACTGGCAAAGTAGATTGAGGCTTAGTCCTACTAGCCTTTTGATACGGGTAGGTTTTTTAGATAATTGTTTTTCCAAAATTGACGCTATTGCTGCTATTGTTCAAAAGTAGCTTTTGCAGAAGTAGAATATACACAAAGCAACTTAACTGCCAATTTGTAAATGTAATAAACTATTACATGCTATGACAAGCATGTGAATGTGCCCTTTTTAAAAAGGGTCTGATCTGTTTTGAAAAACTTGATCTTCCAAACCTCAGTGAAGAAAAAAAAATCCAGATATTTATTAAGACTTCAGTAATATTTTACAAAAAGACTGCAGCTTTTTTTTCAGGCTGATTAAAATGACTTAAAGCTAATAAAAAAAAAAAAAAAGCAGCTCTTTTGTTTATTACAGAGTGTGGATTAAAATGATCAAAATTAAAATATGAGGAATAATCATAGTTAGTCTGGCATATAAACTTAACTGTGTCACAGAGGTTGAATGCACAATATTTAAATAGGCAATTAAGATAAAGTCTGTGGCAGGTTGTGGTTTTAGATTCAGGCTGAAATAATGGTTAAACTTACCTTCTGAAAATGTGACTGCTTTTATTCTGGGGATGATTCTATCGCTTTCTTGCATAAGCTGTGATCAGACAGCTTCTGTATGAGAAATGGAAAACAAGATATTGTTGTGTATTGTACAAGGGCTTACTTGCCTTCTGAGTTGGAGGTATAAAGCAGTAAATAGAAGCATTTGCCTAAATTATTTTTCCTTAGGAAGATAAGGTACGAAGAAGAGCTTGAGTCCTCCTTTCCTTCCTCCCATGTGCTGGGTAAAATACCTTTTCTTCTATTAGGAAGACAGGTGCTTGTTTAGACATCTTTATATCCTATAATGCTTTGTTGCAATGGGCCTCAGTGTTCAACACCTTTCACAGTGGACCCTTATTGGCCCAACCTCATTTCTTGTCAAAATGCAGAAAAGGTGAGAGTGAGGCACCCAGTTAATTACTTCGGATACAGCCTGAGTTTGTACAGCTTTCCCGTAGCTGAGGCCTAAGGTGGTGTTTAAAGTGTCTAGTTTAAAGAGGAGCTGCTCTGATACGAGAATAGGTAAGCACCTGGTGAATATCAGTTTCTGATATAATTTTACAGTAAATACAACCCTTATGCAGACCAGCAAGTATTAAAAAGTGTTTGCTTAGTGCACATGTGCCAGTGTACTTCGATATCTGTGTGTATAATGTTAACACTCAGTATATCCCATTTCTTTGACTGTGTTTACACTCCATGATAGAACATTTTGCTATTCTGGCTGGAATACTTGTTTGGCCTCAGCTGCATGGATGTGACTTACGCTTATTCCCATCCTGGTAAGAAATAATAATGTACATGTGTCTTACTGCTGGGCTCGAAATTTGTTCTTTACGTTCTAGCCTTTCCCACTTAAACTGTCATACCATTTTTAGGGACACTACTTAAAAAAATTGTAGAGTGTAGGTAATTCCTACAGAAGTATATATTTTCTAAGAATTTTAATTAAAAAAATTCACAATATAATTTTTCCTCCAAACAAGGGAAGAGAATGTATTGTTTTTCCAATGGTGAATTTTTTTGTTTGAGTGGCTTTTATGATTAAGGTAATTGCAAGTGAAATTGTTATAAAGCCATGTGTATTTTCTCTTTTTTTCATTCTGCTAAAAAGAGTGGAAGGTAGCATGGATGATACCTAGTACTGTATCAAGAGTCCTAACTTGCATTCCTTGGATGAATGTTTTCAAAATAAATGGACAAAGAAGTAAATGGGTTTGAATATTGTTACCGATACTGAGTTTAACCTATTTGCCAGATGTGTACAGATGGATTTATATATGTTGATTTCTCTGATCTACAGAGCATGTAATAATAATTGATATAGCCAAGATAGCTTACTCAGATGGTGAATTAAGCATACAGGTGAAGCTGAGAAGTCATCTAGTGATGTTGTTTCATAGGCTTGGTTTAGAGTAGACAAGATTTTCTAATTGGCTTCAGGTGTGAGGACAGAGTGGTTTGTGGTTGGTTTGGTTTGTGTGTGTTGTTTTGTTTGTTTGTTTTGGGCTTGTTTTGTTTTTTAATACACAGTGGTTGGATATTGGAGGTATGTAGGGAAGCCAGCACTGCAGTTCATCACTGGTTTTTGGTTTATAAACAAATGTACCCCAACATCTTTTCAGCATCATGTTACCTGTTGGAGCCGTACAGCAGCTGTGCAATACTGTGTCCTCCTGGTTTAACAGTGTAAAACGTGGGGTCCGCACCCCCCAGGAACAGCGCAATGAGAAGGGACCGACCTTCATGCTGGGCCTCTTGTCTGTTCTGCCAGCTGAGACTGGCTGCTGTGCTGTCTCGTGGGTGTCGTTTCAATTGCAGTTTCTCTGGTGGCCAAACTGCTTTTGTAGGCTGTCTCCCTGGTTATGCCCAACCCCTTCATGGATCTGTTTTCTAAAGTAAACTGGAGAAGTGGAGAGGAAAGACGCAGATGTGTGTGCTGGAGAAGTTGGGACAGAGAACGCTTATTTCCATTTCTTGATTTAAATTACATTGATAGTTTCATTTCTCTCATTCTTCAGGGTTAGATAAGTTAAGATTTAATGGACCACAGATAAATGCCTCCATGATTTTAAGCCCAAACAGGATGAGGGTGGGGGAGACTACTTCGGGCAAGGAGAGTCTGAGTGGGGGGCTTCCTGTCAGGCCATTCACGCTGAGCTTTGTTGTAGAGGATTAGGCCCTTTCACACAAACAATTACAGATTTCACTTTGCCAAAATGTCATTCATAGTCAGTCTTCTGACCTGCTATCCTCAATGATAAATCCATGCTTTATCCAATTCACTGGAATGGAACTTGCTGAGACAAGACTGTGGTAACTCTGAAGACTCAAAGATTGCTTGGCTTGCTCTGCAGCTTCTGTCTGGCAGCTGTTACAGTGAAGTGTGAACACCTGCTGCCAGTGACTTCCCACCTCACAAGCAGCTTGTGCCACTCACAGGTCGTATCAAGAAGCTGTTGAAGCCTTATATTCTGTGGTTTTCAGATGCCTCACCAGCTCTTTCAGCTCTTATGAGAGAGGTTCACAAGTGTTCGGACAGTTTCCCTCTGAGGCTCCTTCTGGAGACAGCAATTGGCAGCCACTTTTCCCTCTTTGCTGTGCCTCATCTCTTTTTTCTACCTTAGTCCACATGGACAAGATAAACAGAAGATCAGAGGTGGAAACAGTCCCAGAATGAGAGGGCCACAGCAGCGAATCATCCAGTTTATTCTCAAGCTGTTAGTGTTTGGGACCAAAGTCTAATGTGCTGATCCTACCAAAAGTGGGACAGATGCCAACGAAATAAAGGCATCTTGAAGAAAGGTTTGTGTAATTGGTGGTACTGAACATGCAGAAAAGATGCAAATGGACTAAGAGGAAGTTAAACTGTCTTAAAAAAGGAAAAGAAAACAGCTTCTCAGTGTCATGTTACAAGCATTTGGCATTTCTGTTCCTCTGGGTGCAGAGCCTTGTTGCTTATGAAAGAGGCTCCATTGGCCCTCTGTGAAAGACCTGATTTTGTTGCAGTCAGTAGCAGCATTCCCACTGAATTCAGTGTGAGCAGAAGCAAGCCAGATAAAACATGAAAAGTAAATTAAGAGGAGTTCTGAAGAGCTCAGCTTCTGCCAATAGAGCAAACAACCTGGGTTGTGTTAAACTCGCCTCTGGCAGCTTCAGTCTGTGTTACTAGAGAACTTGGAAGCATCATCCCAGTGTCTCGAGATTCTAAGTCTTTCAGGTTTTGTTTTTTTTTGGTCTACAGCTGATAGAGCCTGCTTTCAGATAATATTGTTTTCAACACCAGTTGTTCCTTATTTGTAATTCACATTTCTTTTTTCTCCCCAAAGGACCAGCAGCACTCTGGCATTTTTCCTCTTGTCCCACCAAATTGTATTATCATCTTCCAATTGTGTGCCAAATTGAAATAACAATTCTATAAATAAACTGTCTGAAAATACTGACCTGTGAGAATGTTTTCCTGTATCATGTCTTCCTGTTGGGTATTTGTTTCTTTGTGCACCAGATACCTTTCATTTTTTTTCTTTTTCCAGTAAGGTATGTCAGGCTGCTTTAGCTGTGCTGTGTCCATCGTATGTGTGCATGACTTTCTGCCTGAGGGATTATCATTACTGACAGGTCCATGATAAACATAATCCAAGGTTTACACTGTTTTTGCTTTCATATGTGTTTTATAGTGAAAGTTGGTGGATTTGGTGTTGGAAAATGAGTGCTTAGAAATCCCCCACGTAGCATTGTCCCTTGGATCTGAAGAAGTTTTCCTTCCAACATCAACTCCAGGGCTCTTCCTAATTATGTTACTTCATTCTGCTTGAGTCTCTTATTTCCATTAGAATCACAGTAGTAGAGTATTAATTACCATTACTATCCTTTTTTTATTAATGTGCCACTCTTTGTAAGTCAAACCATGAAATAAGTTGAAAGGTGCTTTAATGTCCTACATCAATATGGTATTTTGCTCATCATCTCTGCTGTGGGCCTAGACTTGGTGACCCTTCACTAATCACACTAATCTTTAGTAAAATGGCTCCAAATACAAGTATTCTTCCAGATTAGGTGGTATGATCGAGCTGAAAAGTGCAGCAAGCATTGTGCTAGTCTGTAGTAATTCTGTTAGGGAAATGGGTTGAAGTGAAACTACACATTTTTAAAATATACCTTTTTCTTCCAAAGGACATACATATCGTAGAGTTATGAATACACTGTGTTTGTGCTCCTCTCATCTGAACTCCACCCAGGCTGGGTTATTTTGGTGGTTTTGTGTTTCCAGAGAGCAAATAACAGAGGACACACTCTTTCTGCAAGGGGATAGTGTTCAACTAAAATAAAGGGGATCAAATACATGTGGATTCTGTACTAGGGGAAAGGCAAGTGTTTTAATGTGCTTCCCATAATTTTCTGAAACCTTAGTACCTGAATCTGGTGAAAATGTTGTCATCAGAAGCTAAGATTTTCAATGATTTTAGCAAAAATATCTTTTGTATCTAATATTTCCTGCAGGACAGAACTGACAGAGATCTGCGTGCTATTCTGATGAGATGCTAATCTTATTTTACAGGAACAGTTTTATGCAGGTATAACAATGGCTTTTGGAACCTGAATTGCACTCCATCCTGATAATTTAGACTCAGAAGATGATCTATACCAGAATAACTTTCAGCACTGACACTTGCATCCTTAATGCTAAAGGAGTTGGGAGGAAAAAAGAAGCAGAGGCCAGTAGAGGGCTCTGTCTTTTCACGAATGCCCTGAAGAGCCAGAAAGATGTGGAGGACTACGGCTATCTCATGCCTATCTTCTTTATGAAGGAAAGTATTTCACCGTTTTTTCTCCAATGTGGTGCATGTTTTTAGTTAAGAAGGCACCCACAGAGTTCTAGGGTCTGATCCAGAGGGCTGCACTGAATTGTTACTGCGCAATTTGGCAGTTGCTTGTGATTTCTAACGCATGCTTTCTTTGTATTTTTGATGTGACTTAGTATTGCAGTAAAAGTGCACACTTCATGTACAGTGAGTTTAAGATACTGGCAATATAGTTTCTTTTAAGTAACTCTTTTCAGGCTCCTTGAAAATTAGCCCATGAATTCACACACATCTGTAATTAGAGTTTGAAAGCCATGGTGTGAACTTCCCATGAAGATATCTGTCTGCATCCTTGTTTCCTAGCAGTTTTGCTTCTCAAAGGCATGAAAATAAGGTCAGTTGTGACAACTGTACATCCAAGCTTTATGTCATTTTTGAGTACATAATCACTCCACTTGCCACTTCAAGTTAATTGCTCATATCTGATATTGTTAGAGGAGCAACTCCTCCACTTCCATCAGCTCAGCAACTTCTACATGTCAGTCTCAAGGAAATAGTATCTTTATTCATGCCCACCATATGCAAGACTCAATGAGCCTCTGTAAACCCCCACTTTTTTCCTGGCTTCTTAAAATCTAGGTGTTCTCTCACCAGACTAAATTTTATAAAATTAGTCTAAGAAATAAAAAAGCCTGTTCTGTTGCTTAAGCAACTGAAACACTCCGTTTTACTACTGTTAAAATACCAAGACCTGGTTCTCTAGCTAATATAAATTGCCATATATTTTGATACCATTTGAACTTCCATCCAACAGAGAATGTGTTTCTGGTTTGGGAGCTGTGTTTGTGTGTGCAGGTAATTATTTCTGTTAGTTACATATAGCTTCATATTTCAGTCCAAGACTTGAGAATAATAGGAAAACTAAGCTCCTTAGCTACTTTGGGAGATGAAAGAGAATGAAAAAAAGAAAGTCTTGGTTATGCTGTGGGCATTTTGTGTGTGTGTGTGTGTGTGTGTTTGCGTGTTTTTTGAAAAATAAATGTCTTTCTGTTTTTGTTGTTTTTTGTTTTTTTTTTTTTGACAGCTGTTCTCAGCACCAACTGAAATGCTTTGAATCACTGAATCTCTCATGGTCTGTGCTCATCGCAGGCACCTTTTTGCCACCCTGACTACCTGAGTCAGGACTAGGCTGAGCTTTGCTGTGCATCTGTGTTGTGACTGTAGGGCTGGGGGTGGCAGTTCGTCATTCTGTGCACTAATTGGGCCCATCAGAGAAAAGTCATTACTGAATAACATCCTCTGGGTTTCTGTTTCCATGTCTAATACTTTCACCTGCAGAAATTTGCAGTAGGGCAAACAAAGTCCTATGGAAAATCATTTCCCTGGTGAGGAGCCTGTTATGATGATGACTGCTGCTGCATTCAGCTTGGCACAGGTTTTGCTGGGAAGAGAGAAGCAATTTTCCTCAGGCCCCATCTGCTGAATCACTAGAAAAAGGAAAATGAGAACAGTTTCTACCCAATTTTGAAACTCACACATTTGAGACTCAGCTTTCTTATTAAAAACTACAGTCAAGGGGGAAAAAACTCCATGAATAATTCCTGAATTGTCTCACTCCAATCACTTGTGGGAATGTGATTTGAATTTCTGTGGCTTGAGTCTCATGTCCAGGACACTTGGAAGAGAAGGAGGGAGACAGAGGAGGATCTAAGTGGAAGTGAAATTATTTTAGATAGACTCAGATCAAGTACTTAGACTACAAATTTCTTATCAAAATGAGATGAAAGATTATGATGATGGCATAGTGACAACCAAGAAGAAAATTTCTACAGCTAGTATTTCATAAAAATCTTGCCTTTAAGTCAAAACAGACAAATGGCATAGCCTAGCCACTGCATTTTTGGTTTAGTCTGGGTGGGCTTTTTCGCTTGAACTAGCATCCATTAATATAGAAATGAATTAAAAATGATATGTTCGTTCTTGTGTGCTTCAATATTTCAGAATAATACTGTAAATATATAATAGACGAAGCACAGGGAGTTTGTTTGAAATGATAATGAACAATTACTATTTCAAAAATACTTTCAGTGTTGGAAGACCTGCTCACATCTATTTGTCTTATTTGTCTGCTCTGTCCTAGTTCATGAGTGACCCTATAGAATGAAATGGGACAAATAATATGAAATAAAGGTTTTCAAAATCTACAGTGCAGTCTTTGCAGCATCTCTAGAAATGTTTTTCTCTTAATGGAAAAATCTTATATTTTACTATATTAAACATTAACATTCTTGACAATAACAGATTATTCCCTTGTCTTCCCTTTTCAGCCATCAGGTTTTGTTGGGCTTGTTTGTTGGTTTGGTTTTTGTTTGTTTGTTTGGGGGGAGAGGGAGGGATTTTTTTTTACTAAACTTTGTGAAGTTAAGAATCTGGACAATATTACAAATATTACATTATCTACTTTTGTTAACATTTCTGCCTTCAAGAAGTATGGAATAAAAATGGACAAGGGACTATATCAGATCATTATGGTCATATGCTTCTTGTTTTAAATGGCTCGTTGTAGTAATCCTTTAAAAAGGCTGCCTTGCCAATAAATAATTTGAAATAGAGAGACTTGACATTTGGGTGTTAGCAATCTTTTGCCCAGACAACAGGGATGGAGGCTACATGACTGTTAGGGTGCCCTGAGTTACAGAGTGGATGGAGCATCTCAGGTCTGAGGCACTTGAGAAGATGGATTACATCTATTTCCTACTGCCTCAGTACAGCCATTTCCCCCCCCTCCTCCCCCCAAAAAAATAGTTTTGAGCACTAGCCAAAGGGCCTAACTATATTGTATTAGGTAGGAATTCAAATCGTCTTCTGGGTATGCAAGACATATGGTGGGCTCAGACCATGTTTTCTCCTCATACCCCAAAGTGGAAACCTCTACTGTTTATGCAGGCAACAGTAGTTTTATCTTAGGAATTTTTCATGTCTTGAAGGCTCTTAAAAGTATTTTCTGATGGGAGCTGATTGCTGCAGTGAAAGGATTTGTGAGTCTGTAGTGAGAACTGCAAATACTTGAGCCTTTTGAAAACCTTTCCAGGGTGGATTCCCACAGAAGTACCTCAAAAGAAAATTCCTGATGGCAATTTAAAGGAAAATTAAATCATGATGTTCCATTTTTTGTCTTGGAAAAAACTGTATTTTTGGCAAGATAATTTTTGAGTTTCCCTTCTTTGTGTGGATGGTAGAACAGGTATATTTCTGAGCATTTTTATCAATAAAGCTGTCAGACATCTGAGACTTCAGAGACAATACTGCTTTTCTGTTTTCTCTTAGAGCCCTTGGGAACCCCAAATACTTTGCACATAAAAAGGAACAGGAATAAGTCTGTGGAACAATTTCTATGATGGTGAAAGTAGATTTAAAGACAAAATCTGTTCTCAATCTCTGTCTTGTTTTGAGGCATTAAATGACTTATATCTGATCTAAAAATCAAAACCTTTCTAAAATGCCACTTCATTTCTTTTCTTCAAAGTTCGCAATATGTGTATGTATCCTAGTAAGAGGATGGTGCTGGGAGAAGATTAACTGGCAAAGAACTGGGTGATGTTAGATGAACAGTCTCAGCTCTTTCCTTCTGTGCTATAGACAGAAGAAGCAGAGGCAGGAGTGCATTTATCTAAAAAGGCAGCATGTCCTCCACTTTGCACTGAAATGACTAAATTGCAGGGAATAAGCTGCTCATCCTCTTTGCGGATATATACCTGGAGTCTGAAGCTGACTTGGCTTGTGCGCTCACAGAGAACTGGTTCTCCCCTGCCTGCATTTTGATTTAGAAAATTTTGAATTATGTTTAGAAAATTCCTTTTAGAGCACAGTACAATGGCAACTTTAAAAATGAGCACAAATGTATACCTGTGTCAATCTTAATAAGCTCATTGCTGTGCTCTGGCAATGAGGTTTAAGCTTTACCTGGAGTTTTACTCTTACAGTTCACTCTTTTTGAGAGTGCTAAGGTATCATACAGTCACTCAATAAGTGCCAAGGAGAAGTGTCAAAAAAATGATGTCCCAATGCTTTTATTTTTTCTTGTGAGGTGAAGGAATGATCCTTTTATAGAAAAGTGAGCTTGTGGTGGACACCATGATATGAGCCAGTAACGCTGTCTCATTGCAAAACAGTCAAAATACGTGCCAGGTGTATCACGGCTAGTAGATCAAGGGTAATTATTTCTGCCCTGGGTGACAGTGAGAGCATACCCCAACACTGTGCCCAGGATTGCACCCACCTTCCTGAAAGAGACCTGCAGAGAAACTGGAGAGTCTCCAGCAGGAGACTACTAAGAAGGTCAAGAGTCCTGGAGCATGCAATGTATCAGAGAAGTCTGAAGGAGCAGTGGGCTTGTTTAGTATAGAAGGCTGAGGAGCAATTTGATAGCAGCTTGAAGCATAGCTACAGAAATATCATGGTTAGACTCTTCGTGGCAGTGGCAGGTGGTGTAACAAAGGGCATTTGCAAAAATTTTTTCACTATGAGCGTAATACATACCAGTAGAGGCTATGGAGTCTCCAGACTTGGAGGATTTCAAGATCTGTCTGGACCAAGCTACAAGCAACCAGATCTAGAGCTGATAACAATCATACTTGAGCAACCTTCTAGGAGGTTGGACTAGTGACCTTTAGAAATCACTTCCTCCCAATGTTCCTTGAGCGTTTGAGATTAAGCTTTAAAAGGTCCAACTAATTGTGGGGAACATCCTCTGGCAGGGCTCTAGGTGTTTCTGCCTTCTTTAGAGCCATGAGTGTACAGCATTTCTGCAAACCATGGGTCAAGTCAGCAGAGGATGACTGTGGAAGTAGACACGTGCAGCTTAAAGCAGGGAGGAAAGAGTTTTGAATTAAAACTTCACAGGAGACCTGATTCCCAGGATTTTTTAGTGATTTTTTTATTGGATTGATATTTGCCTCGTTTGCTTTTTTTTTGTTGTTGTTGCTTGGTTGGCTGGGTTTTTTTGTGTGTTTTCTTGTTGGTTTGGGGGGTTTTTTGTTGTTGTTTGGTTGGTTTTGTTTTGTTTTTAAATGCAAATTTCTCATCAGTTATTTAAACAGTGCCTAGTAGTTCAGAAGAACGTGAGAAGGAGCAATGTATATGAACTTCAGCCTTTGACAGAAATAGGTCCTTTACTAACAGTGTCTCTATAACTCTGTTACTTCCATAAACTTTATCTAAGCTAAGACAAGCAGGGAAAATTAATTAGTGAGAAAGGAGAACAGGCAAATCTGGGACTATTTCAAAATTCAGCTGTTTCTTAGTTTAAAATAATGGAATTTAATAGAAGGTTCTTTTGTCTATGTGGAGTACGTGTCCCCAGCAGAATAATTCCAGTTGTTCAGGCACAGCCCTCAGAAGGAAAATGTTGTTTGAGCCCGGAGCTGAGAAGCTGAGACTAACTTTCACTGTGGTATTTGCTGTGTTTACTCTCTCTCCATTTCTACAAGGCAGATGGAACAAAGAAGACCTCGAGGAAAATGCCCTCATAAAGACCCCAAAGGCTTCAGGTCAACTCCGAGCCACACAGAGGAAAGGATGGCTTCAGACTTTTCCTTGTATTTGTTACATCTTCTTTCCTCCATCCCTTAGCCTCACCTCACAGCAGGTGCTGCTCTGCTGTAGATTAAGCTGTTGGTGCCACAGCAGCCTAAACCCATCTGACCTCATCTGCTGCCTCCCTTCTCTGCCTTCTTGCTGCCTCGAGCACTCACCTGACCCTGTGCAGAGCTGTTTAAGCTCTCTAAGGCAACACAACAACTCACCCGACAAAAAATAGGGAAATGTTTCAGGTCAGGGCCAGGCAGTCACTCAGAAGGAGGGTACAGGATGAATTGTTCTCGCTTGCTACAAAACTGCCTGCATGACTCTGACCTGCTGTCGCTTTGTGCTCATAGCTCCTGAAATGCAATTGTATGATCATATTCTTTTTCTATTTCCAGTGAAGTAAAGACGCAATGTATAGCTCTCCTGGTACCTGTATTATGTCAGTCTAGGAAAATGATTCACCTTCATATTGCTTGACAGAAGAGTTCAATATACCAACAATTAGGAATCTACCATAGATCATTTTTATAGCTTCATGACTGGTCTCATAAGAGGACTTCTGGAAGATGATTGTGTGAGGAGGCTTCTGCAATCCTTACACAGTGCTACCCTTGAAAAATCCCAGGCTGGCCATCCAGTCCTTGAATATGTTGTTGATTCAAGTTTTGGATTGCGATCTGGCAGCATCAGTGTCCAATGGAGCTTGGACTGGCAGTCTCTCATCTTCAGTTGTAAGAACAACGTGATCCTGGGTACTGACAAAACGTTCACAGAAAAGTCAGAACGTGAATTCAAGGGGTTGCAATTCCAGAGATTCACATTCCTGTCTGTGACCTTGGGCAAGTCTGCTACCCCTGTACAACCAGGAGTACTTCTCCATTCACCCCTTCCAACTCTGCCACAATGAGCATGCACATATTTTATCAGAATATTTTCTACATTTTACTATTGCTGATTTGGATAGCTAGTCAAGAATCTCCCCAAATGACCACCTTTCATTTAAGTGTTAATTAAAATACAGTATTTCTAATGTCCCGGCTTTTTTCATTTCTCATTAGGGTCTGCAAAGAAGTCCACTGTATTTTCTTGATCATATGATTCATCACCATGCAGTATCAAAAATCAAGCCTCTTCTCTTCCTCTTTTGAGCCACTTAAGGATTTCCAAAACATTTCTCTAGCAAGCTGCCTCCTCTGTTGCAATGGCAATGCAAAACCTTCCTGTGTTTTCAGGATATTGTTCTGCCTGCTCAGGATAGTAACTGTGCCGTGTTCTTCTCCATCTGCCTCAGATCTGTGCCCACACCGGGGCTTAAGTAAGAAATGAAAGTTGTCAGCAACAATGGCTGAAACAGCACCTCTTATTTTGTAAATATCCTGTCTAGTGCAGTTAAGACAAAAAAAACCCTATATGAAAACAGATTAAGACATTAAGAAATGGACTGACAAAACTGTTGTATAAATCACTGTAATAAAGGCAATAAAATGTCAGAGTTTCACTGGTCTAGATTTTTAAAACTGATACGGCTCCATTTTTAATTATGTACTTGCATTATTAAAAATACCAATATGTTGTATTTCCTGAGATACAGTAATAATTGACTTTTAGGCTATGATCATATGCACTTTCTGGAGACAATAAAATACTTTCAGATTAATCAGAGTTATTTGATTTAATAAATTATAGAGAATCTACTCCCCCCAAAATATGTCAGGTATTTTAAAATTCATAGTCAGAAGAGAGTAATGATATTAAACTACAATTTTTTGCATTTAAAATAAATAAATAGAGGTTATACTAATGTATCATTACATTGCCTAAAATTTAACACTATCTTCTAGCAACAACATAAAAAAAAGCAAAGAGTGGTTGC
Source organism: Columba livia (assembly GCF_036013475.1). NCBI lineage: Eukaryota > Metazoa > Chordata > Aves > Columbiformes > Columbidae > Columba > Columba livia. The sequence goes on along the minus strand of NC_088603.1, from coordinate 122,539,164 downwards.
CAATGTCTATGTTTAATTAAAGTATTTTTAGTCATTAGGTTTTATTCCACCTTCTGGTTGTGGGTTGTTGGGATTCTCCATATAGAGAAAAGTTGGTTGTTTGAATGGTTTATCTGTGACTCTCTACCCCTGGAAAACTCTGACTTGTCATCCTGGGATCCAGTTTCCTTATGCAAAAAGGAAATTACACACCTGGGGAGACCTCCTATTAAACACTTCAGCATAGACGCTCTCTGGGGCTGCCTCTTTTTTTTTAATCTACTTCTAGCTTTGACACAGAGCTGAGCTGAGGAGCATATCTGCTGCAGCCAGCAGCACCAGGGCAGAGAACCCCCAAGTGGCTGCCCCACTGTGCTGGTCCAGGTGTCCCACCACACCGATCCTGTTGCCTCACCACACCCATCCAAGTGTCCCACCACACCAGTCCAGGTGTCCCACCACACCAGTAGAGCAATGTGCACAGCGGGATGTCTCACTGATGTGCCATCTCAGGCCCTGCAGCAGTAGCACATGGTTTCAGCATTGCCCAAATCGACGAGCCCAACACAAGCAACGATGACCCATTCAGCACTATGTGGCTGGGTGCAAGGTGGGGGCTCCTGAAGGCCCCCACCTACAGTGCAAACCCTCCTCCCCATGGTTCTCTCTCTTCCACACAGCTGTGAGGCTGAAGTCTGGAAGTACAGTAGCAGGAAAATTTTCAAAGTGCAATATAGGGTGACTGAAATAGTTTCGAAGCAGGAAGATGAGAATAAAAATAAATGACTGTAAATGATTAATACCACTGAAACTGTTCTTGATAATCATTCCTAATTTCTTTTTTTATTTTTTTTTTAATTAAAATTCTTTAATAAGCAGAAGTACAAACCTCCATTCCTTTCTATATTGCTGTGTGACTAGTGAGCTATCAAACTCTGCCACAGGGAGGGAGTAGAGTATTGTCGTAAATCCATTCTGGTGCTAGCAACGACTCCAGCTTCCCGATGGAGTCAAAGCCTTATCAGTAAAAGCTGAAATACTGAACTTTATACTGCACCAAACTTTTTTTTTTTTTATTTAGAGAAAGAAAATAAACCTCATGCTTTCCTATATTATAAACTATAAGTTTTGCAGTATTTGTCTTTTCTTAGCATTTGTTATGAATGAAGGCAAACTAACTGGAAACAGGATGCTCATAGGTTGGTTCTCCTTTCGGACTGCAATGTGCTGTTTGGCTTCATAAGAATTTGCCTAGCCTTCTGCTGGGATGTCAGGACTATGACTTAGAAAGAAGAGTGTCATTTTAGAAGGTACTGATTAACTATTACACAGGTGCCTTTTCACTGAAATGGCTGATGAGGAACATAGAAGTTTAATTTCAGCAGAACTGATGCATTGTTAACATCTAAGAAGCCTTTATTTGTACAAATCACTCACACAAACAGGCTGGCAAAGGTGACTGCATTATTGCATGGTGCTTCTTGTAGTCAGAACTTCAGGTAAATATTTTCTAGAAGAGACATCTATGGAGATGAACGTGACCCCAACCAAGCTCTCCAAAGAGAACTTCTTTTAAATAAATCTTTGAGATCTTGGGAGACCCTGAAATTTCTTGTGGCTTGGGCCATATGTAAAGGGGTTGTAACAGTATCTGGTGGGAGATGTACAGAAGCTTGTTCCTTTTGCTTTCTATTTGTTGTGTGAACAGAGAGATTAAAAATCATTCAGGATGTCTTTTGCAATGGAGAAGAGACTACAAATGCATACATTGACAAGAGAGGTGAATACTAAAGATAAAAATTGCAGAAGTTATTTCAAGCAGTCTCTTCTATGAAGAAGCTTAATTTGGAAACTAGGTCCTTCTAACGCCATCAGATTTACTGACGCCATCCAGTTAATATTCTTATTATTTTAGAAATACAAGTGTATTGGCACAGAAATCTAATAATAGACCTGCTTCCTCTGTGGGGACCGTAATGTGCTCTCAGATAAACATAACAAAATCAGTACTGTAGCTCAAAGAACATCTCATGTGGAAAACTGTCCCCACTGAAGTGAGTGGGAGGGATTGTTTCTTGCACAGATGTTAATGCAGCAGGACACCATCCTCTGATTCAGGAATGCGGCTGTAGGGCTTGCTAAGAGGCAGCAAAAGCTTTCTTTCAAACTTCTGTTTTATAATTTACTGCTGGTGAAGGCTAATGTGAGAAACTCAGTTGTTGATATGAGTAAGGCATTGATTTCTTTGTTGCTTTCTTCCTGGCTCACAACAAATCATGGAGAGCTTTGAGAGCCCAAGGAACAAGAAATTTGTCTTAAATAAGAGAATCAGAACACAGCATCTGCAACAGTGACCCAGCCCAAGTACTGTCCTGCAGCCCTCAAGCCTCCTGGGGCTGTACCACCCATGTACCTGGTTTAAACTGGATTGTCCTCCTAGCCAGGATACAAGACAGAGTCTGGTGGTAAATCTGAGCATCTGATCAATATTGAGGTCTTCCATCTTGTGTACAAGCAGCGGAATCTGTTCCTGTAATCCCCATAGTGGCTTAAGAGTGGTTTGTCACCACAGCATTCAGTGAAACCCTATGGACATCTTAGGTGCTGACCTGTAAACCCCAGGATATTGTTAACCCTTTTTGCTCCCATTAACTGCCTCTGTTTCCACTGCTGAAAGGAGTACATTTAGCCCAGGTTCACACATCTCTCAAGGGTATTTCCCAGGCTGATATGTATTTCTTTGGCAGGCTGCCTTGTAGCACCGATGCTGCTCCCTTTGGGTGTGGAAATTGGCCGTGTGTGGCAAGGCAAACTCAGCAAAAACCAGTTTTCCTGCCAGGATAAGGTGCTTGGCACCATCTTCTTGTATGGGAAGAGCACTGGGACCTGTGCCACTGTCATCACCTGCACCCTGGCAAGCCCGACTTGTCTTTGCTGGCTCTCTGGTTGCTTCCAGGAATTTCTGGGAGTCCATTTCATCCCCCATGTAACCTTGTAAGTGAACAAGACTGAACTAGCCTTACAGCTTGCCTGCTGTTGACAGCTGCGTGTTGTGCATTTCCTCACAACAGAAAAAATCTGTATAATAGGTACTGCCCACTAGAAGAGGGAAAAACCGTAATCATGCATATTCCTCAGAGAAGAATCATGAGAACCTTTGTATCGGGAGATATGTCACCTTCAACCAGATAAACTTATGTCCACCTTATTTACATTTCTGCTGGAGATGGATTATGGCAATTAATCTCCATCCCAAAGATGGAGATCTTTTCCTTTGCTAGAGTACAGAAGGAAACTACCAGTATTTATTATTGGAAAGACCTCCAGAGGCAAACCTAAAGTTTTAATATCAGAAACGCTAAATACTTTCATGAGTATTTGTAACTAAAAGACAACCACAGGCTTCTATGGTGATCAACATCTACTTTATTTAGAAGTCTAGTTGTAGTAGTATACCAGATGCACATTCCACCTAGAAACCCACCTGTGACTACTAGTTCTCTGCTTTGGCACCAGCTTCAAATGACAGAGGAGATATTATAAGTTTCGTCTCATTTTTATTGCCTGACCTATACCCTGCAGAAAAGCTTGAAATTACTTCATAATCACAAGGCCAGAGACCAGTCTTCTGCAAAAAGAAAGTCCTGTCTTGTTGACATCCTGAGACCAGTCCTTCCTCTGAGGTCTTTCAGTATGGTTTCATTCAACAGGTGCCCACTTTGTGTTTGTGTGAGGTTGGGTGGCATCACGGCACAGACGGGAATAGTACCTCCCTTTTTACTTTCATTCCCTTTCTGTCGTAGTTTTCAAGATGCCATGAATACACTCTTTGGATGACTTTCCCCTGCCCCCAATTTTTATGGAGTCAGAGATATATCAGTGGGTTTGGAATTAACATTTTGGATTTGTGATGTCTTCCTCTTTCTTGCTGCTTGACCAACCTCTCATCTTTTTCTTCAATTAGGAAAGATTGCTCTGCTGATGCAATTGTCCACTCAGCTGGAGTGAGGCCAATCTCTCATCACTTCAACTCTCCTTGATTACTTACTGCCCAAACTCTAACACAGAAGTTTGTACAAGAGTTCAAAAAGTGATTAAAAAATATCCCACAGACCTTCAGAAAGAGAAACTGGATTTGATTTTTACCCAGAAAACAGTTACAGTGAAGATTATTTAAATATAAGAATTAAGTTATAGTGTGGTAACGTTTTCGTTTGGTTTGTGTCTGTTTTTTTTGGGGAGGATGTTGCTTGTTTTAAAAGGAAAGCTTTTATTCAAGACTCCCAAACACTTTAACTTCACTGCATTAACCTGATTGTTTTAATTTTTTTTTAATGCCTCTGTCTAGGCAAGTCCCAAGCAGAACATCTGTGTCAAAATAGAATGTAAAATCAACACTTTGTACAATACTGGAAATCCTGTACACTTCCTAGAGTAAAGTTGCTACAAAGACAGGAGTTTTAAATAACTGTGATTCCAACAAATAGCGTATAACAGTGTTTACTGAGTATTTAATTAAAATGTTAAAACACAGACTATAATATTTGTTTTGACTCTTCTTGGCTTTCTTATGATTCTAATTCAAAGTAAGGAAAACTTTGTATACTGTGTGTCACAGCTATTGGGTTTCTGTTTCTCTTCCTCATCACCCATTTCTAGCAGAACAGGTGACAAAGCATCCAGATGTCGGGTGGATCTGTCAGGGCTGACAAGCGTGACTTTCAATGCAGAAATGCCATACCACGTGAAACTGTGGGATACCAGTCAGAAAACAAAATCCTTGACATCTACCTGCCATAAATAATACTGTTACCCCTCTTCAAGTTAGACAAATTAGAATGGTGACTTCAACATTGTTACAAGGCAAAAGAACGGCTCTGGGGCTGGAAAAAAAAATAATGATGCTATATATGTACTTGTTTACTGCGTAGAAGCATTAGTAATTAGTATGGTTGTTTGTTTCAGTATTATTTGTCACCTTTGCCCAGAGGCTGGATTAATGCAGTGATTTTAAGCAGACAATTCTGTGTGTATGCTTGGTCAAGATGTCAAAACATTTGGGAGCTTGTTGGTATGCTCCAATGGTGATACAATGCTGTACCAGCTCGTGTTACATCTCGTAATGCTTCAGCCCTCGAGCACTTCAGCACTTGCTTTTCATTTATGAAACTATTTCTGAAGGCTGAGCAATAATTAGTAGTTTCCGCTCCTTTGGTAGCTCAGGTTTTGGTTCAGAGTTAACAAAAAGCTGTCTAGTGACTGCGCTGTTTCCCAGAAGGGTCAACATGCTGTCTATCTGTAAGAATAATCTTTTTCCCTTTTCCACATCTACGGAGGAAAACCCTTGGATGCACTAAGGGAAAAATGTGTGGTGAATTGTCCGGTTTGGAGTCCTTAACTGAGAGCACTCTTGAGAAATGTTTCCCTCAATATGCTGTTAGCTCCCAACAGCCCTCTCATAAGCAGTGATATAAGCAACCACAGGGTCTGACAAAACACACTTTTATCTGCCCCCTGTGCCAGATATTCTATTTCACAAATAGCATTTTAACTGGTAATGATAATTTCTCTGCCACTTGGAGTTACCAATGAAGAACAGTATTGGGACAACAAAAAGGACACGTTCAATAAAATACTACATATTTTTCTCTTATTTGGAAAAAACAGTACAAATTTATCTCAATCATTTTCATTGCTGCTATAAATTTGCAGTGAGAACAGGTGCTATTTATGTTTCAGACCTTGGCTGTCACCTTTCACTTGGTTGTGAGGATTTTGGCATCAGCTCAAAGTCCATGGGTGACAAAGGTTTTACCTGAGCAGCCCCAGAGTTGTGCAGCTCCCCGTTCCCTACAGTTTAGCTTCTCTTTTCTCCATTCTTTCCTTGTTTTAATGAACATTTTCAATTCTGAAGTATTTCTCTTTTATATTTGCTTATCTTTCTGTATTTTGGGCTGGTTTTAAAGGAGGAAAAACAACAAAGTCTTGTGTCCAGCCTTCAGAATTACTGGAGAAAGTGATCTTTTATACTCTTGCAGGAAAGTAACTTATGAACTGAAAAGTCATCAGTGGTAGTCAAGGAGGATAGGTAACACGCCAGTGAGATTTCTCTTATAAGGCTAAACCAGTAAGCAGTGCAAAAGATCAAATGGCTTAATTTAGTAAAGAACAGACCAAGAAAAAATGCTACCAATGTCATGTCCCTGGTACCTGTGACCAGCATGAACTGCCGCAGGAAGGGCTCTGCACTGGCGGTTCTCCCCAAGCTGCGTAGCAGGACTGTCCTGTAGCATGAGGAAGGAGCAAGCTTTTCCTGCTGGCTTCAAAGGGTGGAGGCCCCCTGTCCAACTGTGCAGGATTTCCAAGAAAACAGGTGAGGAACCCTTTTCCTTACCCCTCCCACAAAGACCCACTGGTATGGTTTAGTTGAGGTTGCTTTTTTATAGAGACTTTTCTCAAGCGTAGGTCAACAGATGCTTGTTCAGGGCTGGAGAAAGTTCTGCTCCCTCCATGCTCCAGCTTCAGTGCCCAGAAGCAGATCCAGCTTTTCTGGGGAGACCACTGCTGTACAACTCACAACAGGTAGGACCTGAATGCTTGTGAGGATGGACACAAGGGAGGATATCCAATGCCATGTGTTGGAACATGCACCAAAGGACAAAATAACACCCCTCTTCCTCTGTCTCAGGCTGATGCAGGGTAGCAGTCCCCAGATTAAAACAATCAGTTCAGTGATTCTAGAGTAAATACTAAAGGAAAAGCAAAACAAAACAAAACTACCCCTGAAAAAGCAGCCCTCGAGCCTCTACTAGATCACATGCAATTATAATGCCCAGTCCAAAATGAATCACGACATGCAGTTAAACCAGTGTCGAGTCACTTAAAAATTTAATTAAAATGTGCGTGATTCAGAACATTATTATTATTAATATTGGTATTTTATTAATACTATTTTTCTCCCTTAGGCAGCAACAGGATTTGATAAGTATTTCCAACAGACGTTTGAAATCCTGCTCTTTAAACATTCACTACTATTGTCATTTGCCTGGAAGCATCAATGCCAAAAATGTTGCCAGGGGAACAGCATGTGATTCTGTCATGCCTTTCACCTCTCTAATCCCAGGGGTGGAACACCGAACCACAGTCCTGAACTCTGTCAATTATACTTGTACTAATGGTTTTCAGTCCAGGGGGAAACATATTCAAACAGGGGAAAGTGTGATTCATGTTTATTAGTAATATAATCTCTACCTTGAACTGTCATTAAGACCACCACCCTCTTCTCCCACTAATACTAATAGCCAAGTGACCACATTACTCAGATTAAGAAGCCATTTGAAAAAAAGTAAACAACACTGAATTCTCTAGGGTAAAGCTGGCTTTTGTTTCCAACCTGAGCCACTGCGATTGCTCTCCATCTTGATTAATTACTAATTAATTATTCTCGATTAACAATAAAAAAGAGCATATGCATTCCCTCATTTCTTCTGTTTTATTTAGATCTGGAGCTTTAAAGAAAGTTTCTGCCTAAGTGCACAGTATTTTGAATATTTATTACAGGAACTATACCCAATGCAATAAATGCTCCTGGCCTAATTCTGCTATTTAGTAAGCATGTATGAAACCAGAAAGCAGAAAACTCTAAGTTTGAAGCTAAAAACCTCAGTATCAGACTTCATGTCTGATAAAAGAGGTATAGTACTTTTGGTTTGAATAGCTATAAGAAGATGTAAAACATCACTGCAATCATCTCTCATATTTTCTGTAGCACTCTTGAAGGAAAACATGATAGCAAATGGGTAAGGACAAAATTTCATCCTTAATTTTTAAATGTCTCTACTATAATATACATGCAGTTTATTTTAAATTGTTCTGGTAAAGTAAAAGCTTGTGTCTTGTAAAAACTGGTAAAAAGCCATGTCACTAAATAACATAATTGAAAATCTTGTGCGAATTGCAAAGCCAAAATAAGCATTTGGAAATCTCACTCTGTTTCAATCTCGGTAGCACTTGTAAACTATATGCTGTGGTCCCTGGTTAATTTTGGAAAGTCCGAGTTGCTTATTATTCTCTGTCCTCTGAAAGGATGCCAAATAGGCATCCTCTGAGCTGGAAGGAGCTAATCATGCTATGTTTAGTCAGTTCTGGATGAAAGAACAGCTCAAAAGTGTGGGATGATGTACATCGCGAAGAGTGAAAAAAAAAAAAGATAATTTTCAAGCGGACCACAGTCTTTTTGTTGTTGTTCTTTTTATGCCTTTATCAATTATTAGGTCAATATTTTTTGTAATTTAAATAGTACAAAAAATGACCAGTTTTTCTCCTGTCTTACCCTTTTGTACAGACTCTTTTATGGAACTGATATTATTTTGTACCCAATTATTCCCAGCCAGCTTGCAGGAAAGTGCACTGGCAGGAAATATGTATTAAGACTTGCCAAGAAAAGAATTACTGGGGCCCAGACACAAAAGGTATCACAGAGCATGGAGACTGCAGAAAAATGGGTTTGAGCACAAAAGATGACATATATAAAGTAGACCAAAGCAGGTCAATTTTAGCTGAAGAAACACAGAACAATTTGTGACTCAGGCTCTATCAGGTCTAGTAGGGACTTTCGAAATAATCAGATCTGAATGCATACTTGACTCATAGATGGTCCAAAGAATTGCTTGGACGTAAAGGTTAAGATTAGGCCAATAGTATTTCTCTTGCATTACCTTCAGCTTCAACAGTCTGCCCTGGGTGAAATCATTCAGCTTTTTAGAGGATCGATATGCTCAGGGTCATGGGCACCTGCTAGGAAATAATGCTCATGTGCAAAGCACTTCACGTTCTGGCAGAACTGAAGAACTACTATCAACAAGGCCCATATGTGTGTATCTATATGTGCCCATATGTACATATACATATACCCATATACCCACACACTTTCTGAATGTGAAGATATGCATATTAGGAACTTAAATATAGAACATTCTTATTTATGGATCTCTCTGATAGAAATATGTGAGTATATGCCTTATGGCAGATATGCAGTGACTTCAGGACATCTACATGTCTTAGAGTAACCATGCACGTACTGCAGAAAATATTTGAACATACACAGGTTATATATACAGAATGCACGGGACATAGTGGGCATACACCTGGGATATTTCTCTGGGATTTCTTAATATCCATCAGCTTAGTCAGAGACTCTTCCCCAGGGATACTACAGGATGTCCAGGATTCCCAAATAAATAGTTAAAGTTCCTGTTCTTCCTACACAAAATTTCCAGATGACAATAAGGTGACTCTATCTAAGGAAAGCTCACTCAGCTGGTGACCCTACTACTTTTTAGCTGCCATTGTGCTACTGTATCTTGCAGAAAGAGCTCTCATGACCCCCTGGTCACTCTGGCACGTCAGGATGCCCCCCCATAGCTTCACAACACCCATATTCTTGGCACAGCAGGAGCTATCTTGCATCCCACCACCTTAGATATCAGAGCTGTTGAAGCACTGAGCTTCCTGACAGCTACATTCCTCTCTGAATCTTGCCAAAGTAACAGCTCCCTCATATTCTATAGGTATCCTGGTGGCTGGGGGTATTCCTATGGACACACATCTTTCACAACATTTATTAGAAGAAGTGGCACAATTTTCATATTTTGGGAACTGGAAAATAAATCACTGCTCTGTCCTATCATTTCATGCAGCAGATTTTTAAACTCTGAAACCAGAGAGAAACAAAACTAAAACCTAAAAATCGTGTTCCTTTTGTTGATCTTATTTTACACTAAGTGAATGCATATTATTTGGAGACAGAATACATGAATTTTCTTGGAGTGCTAATGATTATGTTTTCTACAAAAGTCTCCAGTAGAGAAAATCATGAGCAGAATCAAATAAATACCAGTGCAATGAACAATAGCTTATTTTATGATCAAAGAATAAAGTGAAGGCAAAACTTTGTCCTAGAACAATAACTATTATGACAGCCACTGAATAGCAGCTTTGCTAGAACTAACTTCTAAAACTCCTGGAAAGGTACCAAGGTACACTCATTCACATATTACACAGCTCCTGTAAACTGTTTTCATTCTGCTTTGTTTTGTTTCTTCCATGCTCTATAAGTAATTTTGAAAATTAAAGAGATTTCGGCCTGCTGTAATAACTAACAATCCTGGCATATTTTAATGGATTGTCTTATTTGGCCCTCTCAGTATGTGTCCTTGCACAAACAATCCTAAAATACGATTAGTTAAGAACAACAAGCTTATTAGACTCTTTTAATGACATTATATGTTTCCATTCCTTGTCACTGATTTTATTAAGTCTTAGTGGAGAAGCATTAGCAGTAGTGACTCCTCTGACTAAAACAGCTCAGGAAAGTGTTTCTCAGGCTGTCCTGTGTTTATACCATCTTTATAATTGGAAAAAGCAGAGTAAGAGGAAAAATCAGGGAGGCAAGGGGAGGGCAAGGGGATCTGTTTGGTGTCAGGCCTATTACTGCAGTGCAATCCTCCCACTGAAATGAGTGACCTTCTGCATGGGCTGATTTTTAGCTCCATTTTGATCTCCAGTATAGGCACCATTAGAAGGAAAAACTTGCAAGACTGATTATGATCAAGCATAAGGGAAGATTCAAACACTGTATTAGCCTTCCCTAAATTATGCTGATGATCGCTCTGACCAATACCAGGACCAAGAAAATAAATTTTTAATCCTCATTTTCTTCTTCTTTCCCCAACTGAATTTGACAATAAATTGTTTCCTCTCAGGAATACACCTTGTGCATTCAAACCTGGAAAAGTGACCACTTTAATTCCACAGTGCCAGTCAAGAGCCTGTCTCAACTGTGGGGGACACAGCAGGAACTGGCAATTTTTCTCCAAATTGTGGAACTATTTTGAAAAAAAGCTTTATCCCTTTCTCTTGAGAAACAGCTGTCAAGATACAACGGAATGTTTATGAACATTGTTTTAAACTTTAATTAGATTTATTAATTTATTTCAATTCAGAGTAGATTTTCCTGTGTTCTGTGTATGGAGGTTGACAGTCTTCTATGTTTGTGGTTCATATGCAAATATAAGTGATAGGAAAACTCTGTACTACACTGCAAATTGCGATCATTTCTGTGTGAACAAGGGGATACATTTTCAAAGAAATGGGCAGGAGATTGATATGAGGAATAGAAGTGAACAAAGTGTTTGAGCTCAACCTTCACATTCAAAGCCACTTGCTTTGCTTTTCATTGTTTTGTTGCAGAAATATGGAATACAAATATAACACAAGCAAAATCTGATAAGAAGTGAAGTTTGATGTAATTTTGAAAGTATCAGCCAAAGGATGAGAATAAATAAGAAATGTCTTTCTCTATTCTTGATCTGTTGGTTTGTTTTTTTCATTTGAGCCAAGAGGCTGGCATGTCTTTAGAGAAGCAGGACATGACACAGATTCCATTAGATGACTTCTGAACCATTACAATATGTGTTATAACTGGTAGCTTCAAAAGGCACTCATATCTGGGGTCAAAATGGGTCCTTACATCCCAGTTGCACTCTCTGCAGATGTTTATCTGCATAGACATTTGCTTCTCATGAAAATGAAAAATGTATGATCTATGTTGTGAGAATAAATGGAGAGAAGTGAAGCAAAGAAGTTTCATTTTCAGCTAATTGCTGTCTGTGAGATGGCACGCTATTTCAGCTTGCAGTTGTTCTTTGGCCCTTGTCAGTCCTAATATTCATATGTTTTCAAACACCCTAAGCCTCAGTGTGTAGATTCAGCCTGTCTCAGATGAACAGCACTATGGGCCTTGCCCACAAAATTTTGCTGAAGTCAACAGGAATTGTGTGCCTAAGGAAGGAATACTGAGTGATGATGCTATTTTACAGTGTGGATTAAACTGGGTCAGGTGATGGAGTAACTTACTTAACCTGCCCATCCAGCTCCCCTCTGAGAGGTGCCACCCTGTCATTATCATAGCTCAACAGAAGGTTTGGCAGCTCCAGAGCTGTCCAATGTCACAGGCAGTGCAGCAAACCACACCAAAATAATTGCCAGTTTATTTTAGGCAGCCTCTTACAGGAGCAGTTCTAGGTTGGAATCAGCCGTTCCAGAGGAGAGGTAGATATCGTGGAGGTGAGCCACTTTAGCCCTCCAGCTGCCACATGTGAGACTATGTCCATTGGCCCTGTTAGCAGATAAGTGTGTAACAAAAACTTCAAGCTTATGCATGAGAAAATGTCTTCATACAGAATAAATTTATATGCAATTAGTTTATTTTCTTATTCTTCAACTTGAATAGGACACACTATTCTACTCAGCTTGGAATTCCATTTTATTAAACTTGTCTTTATTTAGTTTGTAGTATCAAGAGCCTTGGAAAACTAAAGGTAAAGCATTGCAAAAGGCAATGCTCACAAATATTGTGAGCCAAGTTATTGCTTTAATCCCTCCAGAACCAGGCTGATTTGGTCCCAGAGGACAAGCATCTTACTGATCATTGTATAGTAGGGAAGGAAAGCGTGGATAGTCTTTTTCAAATAAGCCTGAATTTTAACCATGTTCAACAGCTTCATTTTGGCTTTTCATGTCAGCAGTTAACAGAGAAGAAGCAACTCTTTCCTTCCTTAGATCAGACAGAAAATCCGTGCTCCAGCTTTATGCTCTGAAGGCTTTTCCCAACACAGGGGAAATTCTCCAGGAGCAAATGCAGATTATTGCCCTTTCATTTTACACCGTAATATGTGAGGTCTTCCCTGTTGATACAGATATTGGGTAATGTTGTACATAAAGACATGTATCTACCTAAATCACAGGTGAAACAACAGCCATTTCCTATGTTTTCTATTCTTGTGTAAAAGACTGGTGATCTTGTGGACCAGACATAAATCTGGGATAAACTTGTGCCACTGTACAGCAGCTTGTATCTGCACCCCCTGCTTTATGAACATAGCCATGATACCAGTAGGCTTTTTAATATCCACACCTTTAAGTTGTGCCTCTGTGGTACAGGGAAAGACAATGTGTCAGGATGTGCCAAGGGACTGCCAAGGAGGGAGTTTGGGGAGTGCAGAGAGAAGACTGTTGCCTGTGGGTTACTGATACACAGTTAGGCTTAAGACTCAGTCAGAAACATTTCCTAAGGCTTTTTTTACCTTCAGCTTACATATTTATTTTATTACCTAGTATTGTTTGAAGGGACAGTTAGTTTCCCATGCCAGCTATAAAGTTCACAGATTTGAACAGCTCTTTGTTTAAAGAGAATTCAGGCCCCTGCTTCCACCTTCAATTGCTTTTCAAAGAAGGGAGCGCCTCTTCGTCCCTTCCTCCTTTCATGTGAAAAGACCTTGAGATTTTTTGAAAATTATATCCTGATGACTTTAAAATGGGTGCTAAAACTTTCCCATTAGCTCAGTACATTGGGGAATAGTTACTTTGCATGTAGTTTTCATAATGCATTCCTAAGAAATTGTTTTGGTGCTACGCAGTATGTTACACTGAAAATATTTTCTCATTAAGATTGTCATGATCATTTTCAAATGTTTAACATAAAGGGTTCAACATAATGACAGTCTCCCTAGTATGTTCAACCAATTTATTCACAAAGAAAATATTGCCTTTCGGTTTAAAATCTTTCTGTAATTCCAGAGCTAAATATTCATCACCGAGAGGAGAGAAATCAAAAGATTGCTGGGTTATAGGACCTGTATTATACAAAGCCTTCCGAGTACCACACAGCTCTTAATACTTTCCTGCATGGTAAGCACATGGGTGAAGTCATGGTTTTGACTCTCATTTCTGCTTATCCATCCTACTCCATTTCCCTTTCTGCAGTTACTGTCTCCGTAAGTAGTTGGATTTTTCACGGCTGCAGAATCATTCACAGTATCCTGCTGCAAGATGTGCATAAAAATCTGTCATTGTTATAACCAGTCCTTAAAAAGTTATTTAGTCTGCTTTTTACATGGCTCATGAAATGCTAAAAATTCAAGAGAAATCTCCTAATGGACCTTTAATGCTGCTTTGCCTGATATAAGAATTGTAAAGTCAGTCCTCATCTGTACAGCTTTATGTTTTATCCTCTAAGTGTTTTGTAAAAAATGTTGCTCATGTACTATTAATGAGTCTTTTTTCTGTAAATTGTTAACCCATTGATGTTGAGCTAATGTAGTATCTTTTTTTGTTTTGTTTGTGTTGAACTATATATTAAGATATATAACTCAAAAAAGATACTAAAAACAATAATGGAGCACAATTTTCTGCTATGATACAGAAATAATCTAATTTTTTCTGTGGAGGTCTAATTTCCCAGGGCTTGTCTAAGAAGAAACAGTCCATTTATCCAAATTTATGAATATGAGGCACATGTTAGATTTCTGGTCAAGAAATTTCACTCAGGATGAAATGGTTTGGATTGTTCAGAAGCAAATTAAATTTTTATAAATGAAAGCTGTTACTGAGCACTACCACACAGAGGTCTAATGCAAGTTGGTCTGTATGTTGTAAATTTCAATCTTTAGTTAATTCAGTTTAGCTTTCTTGAGTGTCTCTGTGGAAAGAAATAATGGAATAACACTGATTTGCCTTCTTCATGATTAAATAAAAGGTAAAATTAAGAAGAAAAACAGCTCTCTCTGGTTTTAACTTCTATGAGATTTACTAACTTAACATTAAATGAGCGGAGTCTCACTGTTAATATTATCATTTTTGCTTTCATTTTTTTTTTTTTTTTTCTTGCAAAGCATGCACTGACTACTTCACAAAATTTAAACCTCATTTTCTTTCCTAGGATATGACTTTCAAATGGTCACTGCTGCCAGTCAAACTTGCCAATTTAGGAGCATGAGTAAATTACTTCAGTCACACCCAGTCTTCAGTCATCTCCTCTCTGCTGTCCTCTCCCTGGTGACTGCTTAGTCCTCCCTTTTTTTCTGGCCTTTGTTCATTCTAGAGGGTAAGGGCACATGTGAGTACCACAGTCGTCTGTTATGTGGGTCCATTCAAACACATCGGTCACAGCATGTAGAGGAACATAGTTGACAATATTCGGTTGAATAGTGGATTTCTTCACTTGGCACATCACACATCGTCTACTGCTTTTATTCCAAACAATGTACTTACTGCATTTCACATGCATAGATAGGGGGCTGCCATGGCTAGAAAACTTGAACTTTATACTTTGCATATGTTGCTATTCTATTAGACAGCCACATAGCACTGGCTATTAATTTCAATACATTACCAGATCCTGTATATGTATAAAATTCCAAAGATACAGAGCTATTAATCTTACTATGTTACATCTTTTTACTACTGTAGTATAACTGTAATATACTGCAGCATATCTTCACTCACTCTCAACAACTTTCTAAAGAAGGGACTAACTATGACTCAGTCAGGATCTCCCTCATGTAAGGTTGTTGACATTGTTCTTTAAGGATATGTTCAGTTTTAACTAGTGTTCTCCAGTTTCTTCTATTAGGAGGAAGGTCAATAGGCCTTAATTTCCTTTCCCCCTCTCAACCTGTCAACGGTGTCATCCAAAACTACTACAGCTTCTGCTGGCAGCCAATGTGGACTATCTAAAATCTGACATGCTGCTGAATTATGTTATACCAAATCCACCTGATTTCACATCTGCAAGAGCCAATATAATCTAAATAACAACAGAAAAATTATGCTGTACAGCTCAGAACTTAGTCCTGTTAGACAAGTGGGGGCAATTGGCATGTTTGGACATAATGTGGTTTTTGGCTTTTAGCTTTAGTTGTAAGTACAGATTTAAATCTTCACAATGAGCTATTTGCTTCAGTATGGACTCAGGAGTAATCTGGTATTTCATTGTGTTGGTTTTTCTTGGAAAGATGAAGATCAGTCATGAAGAGATCCATTAATATATTTTCTTTCAAATATTTTTTTTCCTTCTTATTATAATGTCATAGAAATGATTTACAATGTCGTTACCTTTATTGGATCTGCTCTCTAGATGGGAAAGTTAGAAGTATTTCTCCCAGACTATGTGTAGCAAACAAATGGGAGAAGACTTACCCAGTGGATGTCTGTTCAATATCCAGAAATCTGGAAAGTTGAATCAGTTGGGGCTAGAAATCTGTATAGAAATATTGTGGAGTAATTTTACTAAACCAACTAGTTTGGAGGTAAAGAAAATTAATATAGTTGAATGGAAACGTTTCAAACCATCACAGGTTTTATCTAGTTGCACTATGATTCTATTATTTTTATACAATATTTTGCATAATGTTAGATTGTGGGGTATATGATCTTCTCTACACAGAGTCCTTGAATGTTCCCTATAACCATTGTTACCTAATTTACTGAAGTTATTTGACATTTGAAATTAATATGCTATGTTTGCAAATTAATTTTGTGATATTTTAAGTTGAGCAAAATTGCTTGAAACAGTGCATACTTCATGTTAAATTTAATTTTTAGTAATGTTACACATAATATCGTCTTGTCACAAATGTCATAAACAGTAATAAAGCCCACTTGAGACAGTCTGTGTTTAATCTGCAGCGATGACTAGTGATATTCAGGTACATTCTGAAATTTATTCTAATTCTGCCAGAGTTTTCACTTTTTTTTTTTTTTTTTTCCACCTATTGTTACTCAGATATGGTTTTACAAGCCTTTTTACTTATTGAATTTTGACAGGCTGATAGGCACTTACATGGTAATCAGTGCAAGTTTCACTGGGACCTCTCAACATACTGGTGCTTACTTTTATTATCGGCATCTATTTTATCCTAGAGATATGACACAATCAGGAGATTGCTGGAGTCATTGGACATCTACAATAATTTCAGTAGACTTCAGAGAATTCACATAACAAAAAGCCTCTGATTTTTTGTTTTCAATTACTTCAAGACTTTGTTTGAAAAAAAAAATAATCAGTATTTGTATGTTTAAGATATTTTTAGCAACCATAGTATTTAAAACAAGATGTCCATCATATGAAATAAGAAAGAAACCTAAAGCACAGAAATCACACTAAAATCATAAGTAATGAACTAGACTATCCCTACAAGATATTTGGATAACAAGTGGTATGGACATTCAGGGCTGCTGCCCATAATCACTTTGCTGGTTATAAAGGAAAACAGTCAGAAGGATTTCCTATTGTAAATATGCTGCTGAAACAAAACAAATATATAGCATTAAAAATGCATGGCAACCAAATGTGAAATCAATTTATCTCCATGTTGGGACAACTACAAAGACGGGATTCCAACATGGAGAAGAACAGAGACGGGGACAATTTCATATACCTTTGATGTGAAAATTTTTTGCTGTAGTGTAAACGCTAAAATAAGATGAAATAAGGAAAATTCATCCTCTTGAACAAGGGTTTGAGATTATAAAGCACTAGTAGAACATAAACAGGTTTTGAGGCTGAAGCTTTGGGGTTTTAAAATTGCTAACTAAATAAAAAGTTTTGCTGCTTTGCCTGAGATCCAACATCAGCTGCAAATGGGGTGACTAGTTAAATGATATGACTAGGTTAGTGATGTGACCAGGTTGCTAATGATGTGACTAGCTCATCCCCACTACTCCTTGTTAGTCATATGGCACTTTCTTTTTGTTAACTGGATGGAGAAATATTTGAGATATGCATTTCAAACAAGAAATGAAAATAACCCATCAGTGGGAACACACTGAACGCTGTGGGACCAGATCTTCTGACCTGCAGGAAAAGTAACAGTAGACATGTGCTTTTCTTATGAAAATCTCATGTGATTCAGTATCTCTGAGAGTATCTAGGAAAATACTTCATAGGCCATAAATTCCATTTTTTCCCTTAGTATGCCCTTCTTGTGTCACACCTCTCAAGGAACAGTCCAACACTGGAGTTGATGCATCAGAGACAGATGAATGCAACCTCAGATTTAAGATCTGAAGAAATCCTCAGGTTCCCCATAGGGATCTCAAAATAATTACACTCTTTGGATATTTTCTTGTGGAAGACATCTCCCATTTCAGTGACATTGTGCTGTTTTTCTCTTGCAGATTTATCTTCTAGGGACTAGATAATATTTAAAAGAATGTAAGGGCGCTGATAAAAGTACACACAAGAGCAAGGACATTCAACATTAGTGACAAATATCCAGGCTGACACTCTGTTATTAACATTTTGCCTTTTTGTCTCTTGCTTAATGCTGTCAAGAGCAATGAGGGAGGGGTGGAGGGATTTCAACCCTGACTGGCTTTATTGGTGCTTCTGACCTTCAAGTGTGTTTTAATTTGCCAGAAAGTAAATAGTTTCTGAAGAGTTAATGAGGAAAATATTTTAAAATAAAAATGCCACCTGAAATTTTACATTTAAATGCTATCAACACACAAGTGATGAATACAAAAGGGTTAATCAAGACTTTGGCCTAAATGTAGCAATCTGAAAAATAAAAGAAAGCAGGCTGTTTCACATTTTTGAAAATTGTGTTCCAAAATCTGCCAGACTGAAATAACATAATAACAGCAATGACTTCCCTGCATAAGAATTTGCAGTCTCTTGCACTTCTTATTAAGTCATAGTGATGACAAATTGTGACTGTTTGTCTGCTAAGTAGTTTATATTTTTCAAAGGAAGCTGTCCCTTTAAAGAGTTGCTGCTATTAAAATTCATTTGTATTTATATTTTAGAGAAAGAAATAGGATGAAAACATGAGGGTTTTTTCTAAGATTTTCAGTTACATAAATTGATACTTCAGCAGTGCAAAATAGCTAGTATCTAGGCTTAAAACACATTGATACATCCCATATTTTGCTTACTCTGCTGTGCTTCCTTTTCTACACCACGCCTCCATCCATTTCCCACTATTTCTGAGGTCCCATTTATTTAAATAAATAAAAAAATATGGACAGCAGAGACCCCTCTGAGAGTCAAGGTTGCAGACATCAACTCTGAAGCATCAAAACTGAACTGAAGCATATGTGATATGTTCAGTAATGAAAGATATCTTCAACATTTTAAACAATAACTGGGGTTTAGAAGTGTGAAAAACCTAGTATTTCAAATACTTACACTTTAAATATGAACATACAGATGAGTTGGTTGTTATTTGGGAAAAGTTATTTTTAGAACAATATCCATATAGAGAAACATTTTCTATTTGTTAAATATGAGAGAGGCAGTGGACAAGCTTCCCTGCATGGTAATTTGTATCTGGTTTTATGTGTGTTCAGTAAATGTTCACTTTTGTTCTTCAACAAATTTAAATAAAAGCCATCAGCAAATAAAAAGGTCACGAGTGTCCTGCAGAGGTTTTCTCCTGCACAGTGTTTGTGCTACAGTCTCTGCTCTTGAGCTTGTTGTCCCCTAAGATGTACAGCTGTATAATGACCTAACTCACAAGGTCATCTACTGAATGCTACAGTTTCTACAAATGAAGTGTTTAAAAATTCCCTTAATTACTGCATTTGACTTCTCAATATCTCTACAGTTTTTGAATTTTGTATGCTTTCACCAGGTTAGGTTACTTTAGGCAAGAACATTAAGGCACGAAAATGCAATTGCAGTACTATTTCCAGAGAGATGCAGAAATAAAATAGAGTATAAGCAATCATTCAGTTGCAAAAATTATTTCCCAAGGAAATGCTTTGGCTGAAGGGATGAAAGGCTAGCAGATGTGTGCAGTAGATCAGGGTGTGTATGAACCTCCTCTGGCTTAGAGCCTGACTTAGGGACTTTAGAAAGCTCCCCTTCTGCCATGGGAGGTGTGGGAGCACACTGGGATAGTGCACTTCACCCACTGGTGGGAGAAGAAACCACCAACCCTGACATGCGATGAACCTATTTTAAGGGACCTCTGTTTATCAGCACACAGGATTTCAATGCACAGAGGTGAAGGGAGGCATTTATATATTAATACACTTTTTTTTTTTTTTTTTTAATTTGATGGCAAGTGTGTAGCTCAGGTGAAAAAAACACCTAAAGAATCAATGCAAAGAGCAAATTTTTGTTTCAAAAGTTGGAGATTTAATTGGACAGCAGTACAGCAAACAGTTTGAGCTGACAAAGAAATCAAATCAAATATGTAGAAAAAAAAAATTATCTGAATGTAGCCAAAATATTAAATTTGTCTGTTACATTGCTATTAAACTATTGTATTCCCACCAGAGAAAGTCATTCAACTGCATGTCTTGTCTTTTTACAGGCAATTAATACTCCAGTGAAAATAGGGAGTTCAGGGAGATTTAGAGTCACAGCAGTAATTGGTGTAATTCTGACTGCAACTGGTAGATAACCACCAGCTTGATGATGCTTTGTATACATCTTTCTTTCAACAATTTTTGGAGATTCTGGATAAAACCACTGTGCAAACGAAGGAAACTCAGTGGAGCCCTGTAAAATCACTTATATGCCCACAACTACGAACACAGACCCACTACATGCAGGAGATTTTAACCATTGGATAAATGGATGAATGTATTTTATTCACTAGATGGAGAAGATCATTGCAGGGTAAGAAAGCTTGAAATGTCAGGAAAAGCAGTTACTTGCAAGCCCCATGACTGTTGGAGTTGAGTTTTTGACTCCCAAAGCATTCCCATGTTCTTGAGTGCATTTTATAATATATCTGGTTATATTATCAGAAATCATACATAAAGAACAGTGTGGAAGTCAAAAGCATCCAGTTATGATGTTTGCCACTTCGCTCTTCATCCAACGTGATTAGAAATGTTTCTTCATTGTCAACTATGCAACATATTATCTTGTACAAATTCCTTTCTTACTACGAAGCAGTAAGGCTGTCTTGCTTGTATGTTAATATACACATCACGAAAGACCTTTTAAAATTAATACTCTTATAAGAAAACAATTCATCTTGCAGACCTGGTTTTCCTTTGCTTTCTCATTGCAGAGGGATGGCTATTGACTATGTGTATGGCATCTCTGCTTAGGCAGTCCTTGACTAGAGTGCTGTCAAGCCTACCAAGCTCCAGAAAAAAAACATTTCTCAGAACATAAATCACTTATCCCATTGGCTTTGATTTACTGGGAAGGTGTTAAACACCTGTTGCATTTAATGATGAATTTACTGCATCAGTGTATCCATACTTCGATCAGAATAAGCATTTCCTTTCCACTTGGGTGTTTGCATGTCACATTACTGATATTTGCTGAAAAATCACTGTGCCTAAATGAAACCACCAATTGTTTCTTTTTTGTTACACAAAACACAAAATTAACTACAGGCTTCATCATGCCGATGGATGTATAAGTGGATCTTTCTTTATCCTTTTGAAAACTTTTGTGAAAATTTTGTGCCATGCCATGCAGCTGAGCATATGAGTTGTGTGGCTCCTAGATAACAAAGAGGTGAAAAAAAAAAAAACTGAAAGAAACCAGTTCTCTGTTTGAGGATGTCTTCATGAACACTAATGGACTTCTAAAGGATAGGATCTGATGGTAACAACAGATTTTAAGCTTTTTGACATAAACAAGGAATCAACACAGTGGCTTATAAGCAAGCATGCAGGTCTGTGAAATTTAGTGAGAGCGAGGGGGTTTTTTTCTGAAGGCAGCAGCCAATTTCATTTCATTCCAACTAGGAGATGAATAAAAAGTGATTTGCTTGGCAGAAAATGGTTGTGTGAAAGTGTTCATACAACAGAGTTTACTGGATCTAGTGAACACACGCTGTTACATACTTACTTGATCTACCTTCATTGTATACACTGTGTAAAGTTGTTGTACACACACTGGCGCCCGTTCGTGAAAGTTTAACAGTGCTGGCCCCCAAAATCCATGACAATCCAGGGAAAAGAATTTTCTGAATCTCAGAAAAATAAAGAAGACTGAGTGTGACATGAAATGAAAAAAAACTTTTGGAGCTATGGGATGACTCCTGCCTTGGGATATTATAGACTCTTCTTCTTTGGACATATGTAAGAGTAACCTTCTAGGGCCAATTATGCAACATGCTTTCAGTTAAAATTCTTTAACATTCATAGAAGTTGCAGTCAGGAAAGCATAGGGGAAATCACAGAAAGAGAAGAAAGGGAGCAGAAGATGAGAGATGGAAAACCAGAACGTGTCAGGAGAGAGTGACAGGCCAGAACAGAAGGATACACACTGAAATATGGGGTCAGCAGAACATAAGCCTTTCATAAACTCCACAGATGCCATTACAGCTGGAAAAGATTTATGCTGATGTAACCAAGACCAGGCTGTTTCCCTCTTTTTCTTTCAATTGAAACTTTTTAAAAAAATATATATTTGTTTCTGAAATATGAACAATAGAAACGTGATCAATTTTGGTTATTTGCCTTTTATAAGTTCTGTTTTTCTAAAAAAAAAAAAAAAAAAGACTGATTGGATGCTCATGGAAAAGACCAGCAGGAAGCCCCAGCTGTTTCTATGCTCAGTACAAGTCTTGGACCTATAGCAGGTTAATCTGTACTGTATATGTAGGGCATTTTTCCCTTGCTTTGCAGCTTCTGTAGCATCAGTCACTCCTGTTCTGCTGCGGCAGTGCCCTGCACAGCTGAAAGCAGGACTGAACAGAAACAGAATCAAAGAAACTGCCTGGCTTTCTGTTTCTTTGGGGCAGTCCCAACCTGCCTCCTATGGAAGCAGGTTGTGAGGGACACCTGTGATCATAAAACATCAGTTCAAGCAAACACAAAGAGAAAAGGGTTGGTTGGACCAGTGGCTGTACAGAAAGTCTGACATTTGCAAAACATCAGGCTAGCTTAGCAATATAAAGAAACAGTTCTCTAAACGTATTCCATGGAAACAAGTATCATGGAAAGAAAATAATTATTTTCATTAAAGGACAGTTTTTCTGCACATCGTATGCCAAGCACGAGTGAGTTTAGACTGGTCTCAGGAGGCTCAAATCATCACAGTAGTGAAGACTCTAGAGCAGCTTTTTAATTGTAGCAGAGGCAAGAAACCTTTTTTGTTTCAAGACAGAGTTCCATGAACGTAGTAACAGCTATTGAATAGTTGAACTATCTGAACAAAGTCTTTGTTATCAGGTCTTTGTTACACTGCCAAAACAAATAATTACCGTACATAATTAATTCCATGCTCCAGTGCTTTGCTGCTCTTCTGCAAGGCTCAGGAAGACTTTTTCTGCCTTTAAGGAATAACAAAGCTCTTGTGATTTATTCACTTGCTCTCCTCTGAAGCAGCAGGGTTGGACCACACTGTGGACCAGTCGGTGGTACTGGGAAAACGGGTCTTTGGTTCCTGCCTCTTGCTTGAGATTAAACCACTGACCAAATACAGGGACTAGAAGGGGTTTTCCCTCTGGGTTGCCTGAGGGAAATTCCCAGGATTTCACACTTCTCTGTAGAATAAATTATATGCTGCTTCCTAGGTCCAGTTGAGCATTTTATGTGACAAATTCCTGGGACATTGTGTTGGGACTGATTTCCTCTGTCTTTTCCTGTCCTCCTTTCACACACTGAAGATTTGTTGATTCTGGTCTTTAGCACTAAAGATCTTAAGATTTTTACAGCTACAGCAAGGCATTTGGTTTTCTGTGATTTAGAGGACAGAGACTCTCTGTACTGTACAACCTGTTATACTGACACATCAATGGCAACCAATTCAAGGGGTGGAAATGGACTCAAGAACCAGGCCTATTAGTTTTTCTCACAGCCCATTTTTTTGCAGGGACATCTGCAGAAATCTGCTGTTGTCCTCTGTTGAGGACAGGGCACTGGGTTACTGCTGTGCAGTAGTAGCCACTGCAACATCTCCTGAATCTGTCTGGGCTTTGCTGCGTCTAGAATCCTAGTGCATCCCTTAGTGATGAGTCTGCTTCTTCGGCAAGAAACAGTGAGCATAACTCAGGCTTCACCTTAAACAGTCTTTCAGTCCTAACCTTAGCCATATCAATCTCCCATCCATATTCTGACATTTCTTCTTTCCCATTACAAAGCAGATTAGCAGCAGAACCTCCTTTTGCTGTGCTATACCTGGTTTCTCTTCTACCAAAGCTCCAGTCACCAAAGCCTCACATGCTATTGCAACTCGACCAATATATTAGGGGAAACAGTGTACCTGGAGTTCGTATTTTCTTTTATCCAAAGATGCAGCTTTGGGGCTTATGAAGCTCTGACCAAGTTTCTGGACACAATCTAAATGGGTGGGAGAAGTTTATGCATCTGACCATGCTGGTGATGAGTATTCATTTTAAAGCCAGGGTAGAGACGCCATCTTGCAAAATGGAGAATCTGATCTTGCCCTTTCATAGAATTCAAGAGTGCATAATGAACACTGGGTTCAAGCCCCTCATTCAACCTACAAGAGCATTTTATTCCCCTTTTCTTAGTTTGTTTCTCTAGCTTGCATGCTTAGGAACTTACTACCTCTATACCACCTCATGCTTTCCTTCTGAGAAAGTCGTTGTGATGGATAAGAAATTAAGGCAACAGGAAACAGTGAATTCCCAATTGAATTGGTATTAACTAATGCAATACTCAGGATTTTATCCTATCCATTTTATAATGGCATCTCCAAACACCATACAATAATTAAAGTTAACACTGATCAAATCCTACAGGGCACTATGTTAAAAAAAAATATTTGTGGTAATAGAGAACAACTCTGCAAGCAGTCTCACTAACTGTGTCACTATTGAATGCAAATAACAGCAGATTCTGATCCTAAATGAGACCACAGGAACATAACTGCTTGCAGTACAGCACATATCATTCTGACCATACTATTATTTCTTTAAAATTTGTCAGAGCTCAACATTCGTGCTTTCCTTGAGACATAACTCTTGTCATCATGTTTTAATGACTCATCATTCAAGCTACTCTAATGATTCATAATAGCCAAGTGTTCTCTCAAATTAAGGGTGCAAATAAACATGATTTTGGAGCACAATTTTCTAACCTTTTTCTCGACTAAGTTTGTTCCCTGTGTTACCAGGATCTATTCTTGAGAACTTAATAACCTGAGAGTTCATACAGGCAAGAATGATTCAAGCAAACAGTAGGTCGAGAAAAGCATGTGCTCACATTCATAGTGATGGCTCAACCTGTGTGTGTGTGTGTGTGTAAAGGCTTTACACTGAGTCATCGGAAAGTATTGGACAAGTGAGGATATCTTCACATTTTCTGTGTATAAATATTTCAAAAGTGTCATAGCCATCACAGTTGTAGACCATGGTTTGAATTGATAAGATACCTGTGTAAAACAAGAACCTGGGTAGGAGGCTGTTTTTAAATGATGCTTTACATACTGGTTATCTCTAATTTTGAATCTTGGATTCTGAGAAAGTGATGCCACATGGTAAGACATTGCAAACATTTAAAAGCTTGATAAATGCCCATTACCCATGGTTCTCATAATAAATGCATTGTTCTGTAATCTTTTTGACTTGACAGACATTAATTTGATTCCAGCAGCACATTGACACAGAAATGGATGCTTTAATTTTCATAGGTATAGCAACAGTGTAACTGTTGCAGCTCTCTAAACTTAGCTTCTGGGGGCTTATAACAATTTTCCTCTTAGGTGAAAGAGATCATTTAATCTAACATTTGGAACACGTGATAATATGACAAGTAAGTCTAAGGGAAGAGACTATGACTTTTGCATGGCTTTTTTCTCTTTCATAAGCATGTTTGTCCCCTTTCTTCTTCCTCTTCCTCCTCCCAAAACATCCCACTTGGGAAAAGGAAAAAGATCCAAATTTCCACTAAGGCTACTTCAAGTGGTACTAATAGCATAAAGGCATTTATCTGCATAAAATAGATTTAAATATAATTTGCTTTCAAATGCCCAAAGAGTGTGTGAGACTATTTCTCATGGCACATTTTAATTCAGCTCCTTACTCCATTTACATGTGGCCAGCAGTAAGAAGAGCTCTGTAAAAGCTGATTTTTAACTATTTTTCAATCACTGCCTGTTTTTTTCAGCCCCTTTATCCTGAGCCTGAGAGCAGATAATTCCCTTTAAGCCTTTCTTACAGCATTTGTTCCCACTGTGGTTCACGAATTGTCCTTTGAAAAGATGCAACGAAGTGCTGTGCAGTACAATCATGTAATTCAGATCTCAAGCCAGACAAGTTGTTTGTGTGAGACAACTACCTAGAATTAAAGCCCAGCTAAGGATCTTTTCCTTGAATGGACTAGCCAGTACATAAGGTCACTTAAAAAGGAAACGTACTTATCTAAGAGGCCATTGTAACATTCTTCCCACTCTTGCACCCAGACAGAGAAACACTGGACAGCACAACTTGATTTAGAAGTCTCCTACCCTTGAGCATGTTTTTATGGGTGTTCAGCCATTTCAGGTGCAGAGAGATAATATGGTCTCTGCCTTATAGACCTTCTACTCCACTGGCCTCCTGGTACACTGGGGCTCTCCACAGCAAAGTCCTCCACTTTAATGAGATGCAACACAAGGCAAAGATGCGTGATTAGCCTGACATCTGTTCATACGTGCTCAACAGGGAAATCAGGAGAAGGTTAACATAATTAGGCTTATCTGCTTTATAAAAAACTTCATGGCATTCTGGAAGAGTTAAACTTTTGAGTGCAGTAATGCTTGAGATGTATTAAAGATTTTTAGGGAGGATTTTTTTTCTTTCTGATACTCCCCCCACATGCTGATAAAACCTCTCCCATAGGCCACATTTGTATCTTAGCTCAATTTTTTTTTTCTCTCTAGGGCTTCTTTCCTGACAGTGTAAAATATTGCCTAGCATTTCTATCTCACCCTAGTCAAGTTTAGGCTGTTTCTAACATTGCCTTCAGGGTTTATAATAATTTACCAGTACTATTGAGAAAGGTGATGTAATTATATGGGAGGAAGAGAAAGTTGGATGCCATGATGAGACATGAATATTACAATAGGATACAGCACTCTGTTGAAAAACAAATAGACTGATGGAAAGTATTTAATATTGCTGCAGAAACTTTTTTAAATCAAATTTTGCTTCTTCCAGAAGAAAAGCAATTTTTTTTTTAATCTTAAGTACACACGAATTTGGCAATAACCTCTCTCAGCAGCAAAAATTTATCCCCCTTAAAATGAGAATGACCCCCTGATTTCTGGGTACGTGCTAGCCCCAGCTGTCAGAATGCACAAGTCCTGGACAAATAGCCAGAGCACAACGAAACATCAGCCATGGATGGACAGAGGAGACCAAAGCATCTTGAATACCTCTATCTGCACATGCTGATCATGTGCAGCCTGACTTCAAGAACTTGCCAGGTCTTCCTCTGCTGGATTTGCCAAAGCTGGTAGTTCTGACTCAAAGAGAAGCTGGAGCAGGCAGGTCATTTTCATTAAAAAAGATAAATTCATCCTGAAGGCAGTGAAAGAGAATGATCAATGAAGTGAATGAAGACTTTCCTCCTTGGACTGACTTATTGAGAGATGTTTCAGTACTGAAACTCTCTGACATACAGCTCAAACTGTAACTGGCTTGTGCTTTAACTTAGAATTAAATTCTTTGAGCATGTGAAGAAAAGTACGAAAGTATAGAAAGACAGTGTTACTGAAGTTTCCAGGAGACAATCATTATCTTGCTCAGGCCACCTAGTCAGTTGTGAAGATTTGCAATCTAACATTAAAGCTCCAGTGGGTGGAATGGACTAGATGATCTTTCCAGGTCTTTTGCAATCCCTAACATTCTGTGATTCTGTGATTAAAGGTCTCATATTGATACTGAGATGAAGAGAAGTTAGCAGCCTAGAGACCAGTGCAAATTTTCTCCGTAGTCTCTTGAAGGAGCCATCTCATTACTGATGAATTATTAGTCACATGCCCCTCTGGTGACAATCATTACTGTGTGCAGGCTTTCCTGATAAATCCTAGGAAAACTCAGTAGTGGAACTTTTGGCCACCCTGAGAACAGCTCTGGGAAATTCAGGTCAGCTGATTCAGAATGAATTAAATTATGTTGCTGGAGCCACTTAAAAATGTTTAAGCCCATTTCATCTCAGAAAAAACTTCTCATAGATGAAAGGCAGCATCATAAAACTTCTCAAAACAAGAATGAGTGTAATTTCTCAGTCACACAGAAAACACTTTACTAACAGATAGTTGTTCTGACAGAGAGCTTCACTGTTTTCCCTTCATCTTCACAGGAGTCTCTGTTGTTAGGAAACACAGATCGCAAAGGCTTCTGCTTTAGTTAAGTGTTAGTAGCACATTTTTATTGCCGTTCTCCCTCTCTCTGTGCCAGACAGGTCTGTGTTTATTACTGCAGCTAAACACTGTAAAAGATCTTGCACATGGCTGGCAAATAAATTTTGTCCATTTCCTCCTGGATGAACACAGAAGCCTAACCACAGACTTCTTTCTCCTTAGAAAAAGGAGACAGACAAAAACAGCTTCCAAGTGGGAGAAAGTAAGAAAAGGGAGTGAACCTTAGAATAGGTGCAAATGTAGATGGAAATTTTGAGTTAAGTCATCTTTACACAGTAACTCCACATTAGCGACTGTAGCATTGGAATAGTTGTCATGAACTCCATCACCTCCAAACACTAGTTCCTTTGAGTGAAAGACATGAATCTGTGAACATGTAGGAATATATCGAAAGCAAAAAAATAAGTTCAGCATTTCAATATCAAAAGGAAAAAAACACAATATTGTGCAACATCTTCTCTTTCTCATTGTCATAGATCTGGCACGTTGAATGCATATTTAATGAATCTCAACTGAGGAAGCATATATTAGCCTGCATGAGCCACTTGTTGCTTCATATCCTCCTTTATCATAAAAAATGCCCTTCAAATTCTTTAGGTTTTAAGCAGAAGAATAAATATATCTTTAGACTAAAACTGTGGATGAAGACTAGCACAGCTCAGTTTCTTAGTGTTGCGGAATATAAGCAAGCAGCATCAACAGACCAGTCAACAAAAATGAATTTTCAGAGGAGCATTTCTTCTGTTAGGTTTCTTTCCTCTCCTTGTTCTCTCCTGCATGACTGTTTCAATGTGAGAATTCTAAATAAAAGGCCATGAAGTTTTTCCAGATCATGCTGGAGTTTTTTTTAATGATCACATAAGTACACCAAAGTATAAATAATTGTTAAGCCATGAGCTACAAGTTAACATCAGCTTGCATGATGAATAAAGGCTAACATGAAAAGTGAAAGGAGCCAACTGACACAGTGTAAAACTGGTGCTGACATAAAAGGAGGTTCAGTAAAAGCATGTGCATAACCAGAACACAACCTTCCACTGGCTCGCTGGTGGCGTATGGCCAGCTGCAAGGCCACCGAGCATGTTTGCTGTGCACTGGGTGCCCTGAGAAGTGGCCGCAGTGGCGTGCACAGCACCTGAGCTTGGTTTAAAGGGAATTCCTGCCCAAACAGCATCTGATCAATGAGGGTAATCATGTGCCTGGCATGTATGATCAGACACAGTCAAGTGCTGCTGAGGCCAGCCCAGCTCTGGATTAAGTCAGGAGTTAGTTCACACTGATTAAATCACAGGGTTGGAAGTCAAATGAGGTAAGACTCAGCAAGTGAGCCTGAGCAGTTGGAAGAAAAAGGAGAGAAGAACATAGTACTGAAATCCAACAAAAAGACAAACAAAAATACCATAGAAGCAGATCCAGCTGATGTTTAACTTAGCTGTGATTCCTTTTGGACTTTGAATGAGCATAATACTGGGAGAACCTCCTTTTTTATGAGCCCAGGTTTGCCTTGATAACCACATTGAATCAGGGGTAAACATTAATACTAACTCTGTGCACTGCACAAGATTTCAAAGCAGAGAGTTCCCAAAGGGAGGAAGGGAAATGTGGGGAAATGATTTTAAAATTAGCCTTTCATAGAGTCACAGAATGATTTAGGTTGGAAGGGACCTCTGGAGATCATCTAGTCCAACCCAGTTAAGCATTATTTTCACCCCATGTCTGTCAGATGACGTAGTAGGTAAGCTAAATAGCAATTGCTTCCTGGTTTTCAGTGACATTTTCTGAGCTATTTGACAGATCAGTGCCTGTATCACAGAAACATAAGCCTTAAAGGTTTTGCAGTAGATTAGGACCAACCATACTTCAATACCTCTCATCTCCCTTTCCCTCTTTTCTGGCCCTACCCAGGCTCCTGATAGGAGCTTGTCTAACCTGTCCTCATGCTAAAGGCCTTCAACCATCTTACTACCAGGCAACTTCTAGCTCTCACTCCGGCAGGTGAAAAAAGGACAATATGAAACAACATCAGTCCCTAAGGAAAAGGTTCATTACTTTGTATTTCTTATAGTATGTATGTATTCAACAACTTTTGGAGACCGAATAGAGTTTGCCATTTTTGGATATGCTGCAAACTGTTCATTATCACGTCTACTTTGGCCATGTAGATAAAGTTCTAGTATATTAGAAATAGCTCAAGCAAATTAACAGCTATAAAATCCCTCAATTTTATGAAGATTGCATTTTTGAGCTGTTACTTGCAAAAAAGCCCTAGTCCTGTTCTACCAAAAATCCAGCTGCAAAATCTCAATTCTCAAATATACAATTCTGAATTTTTAATTTTATAGAACATTATCTTATCCAAGAAGCTAAATACATTATGGATACTATTGCACAAAATCTAAAGAATTAGCCATGTAAAAGAAGACTGGAAAATACCATTTCCTTTTAAAGTGTTTTAGAAAAATGCTCGTGTGAATGTGGATGTAATTTAAATGAACATTCTGTTTATTTCTGCCTGTTCATAAAAACAAACAAACAAACAAAAAATATCATCACAGAAAACAGTGCACCCAGATTGCATACATTTCTATTCTTGATGCAACAGAAAAAAGGCAAAGACCTTTGTCTTAAATAAATGTATGTGAGTGGCCTTGTCAATGAACAGGTTTGTGAACAGTTGAATACATACAGAAAATCAGATGAAATAACACACCACAACCTCTGTTCAGAAAACTGAGATCCAGTGGCAGGCAATGTTGTCTTATTTGTTCCTCACTGCTATTGTAGGTGGCAGTATTTTGCTGTAAACCAACGTGATTTCTTTTCAGCTAGATGGATTCACTGCTTTCTCAACAAGACCAGAATATAGCCTATCTGGGTATTTGATCAGAACAAGACAAAGGCATCGACCTGTATGTAGGAACATTTGACGTACTTGAGAGAAGGAGAAAGCACAATTAAGGTAAAGTTCCCTTTCACAAGATTCATTATGATGGCAATATTTCTCATATTCAGAAGAAAAAAGTATTTTGAATCATATAAAGCAGATTGACCTGAGTAAACACAATCCCACTTACAAGCCACGCAGGAATGTTTAAAAGTGATTCCAGAACAATGTTCTTTGCAAATAATGCACTTTATTGTCCAAGCATTGCAGGGTCTTGTCTATGCTACATTCACCCTAGCACAAGGCCATATTCCACATATATGGCAAGGTGAGCTCCCAAAATATTGTGATATGAATAGACAGCCATTCAGTTTTGCAGAATCTGCTCCGAAAGAAGATCAGCTTGTCTTGCCACTGCATAATTAAAAGTTAAAATGTAAGACCTAAGCAAAAAGCTTACCCTTCAGTGGTACAAGATGCAGTCAAGGACTGAAGCTCTACTGCTTGCAACATTTTTACACTAGCAACGCCTGCTCAGAGTCTTCCAGACGAGGTAAGGATGCACTGACAGTGAAATTGATGTTTGGAGGTGATAATCTCATTTTAGGCACTTTTTCAGACCTCTTGAAAGTACTCCATCAAGCTTCAGCATCCTGCAGTGCACAGGTTGAAAATATCCTCTCTGGAGCTCTCACTCCTGCTACTGGAATGCCCTCCTGCTTCCCAGCAGACAGCACAAGCTCAGTGCTCACAAAGAAAAAGAGAAGAAAAGAAAGCTGGGAAAAGTGTCTTTCTCTCTCTGGTGCTCATTGTCTTTTGTATTCTTCCTGCTGGAGGTACACCTATCAAGTGGTGGGACTAAACCAGCAGGCACTCTTACAGTGCAAAATACCTATTTTAACTGCCTCTGTTTACAGGGATACAATGATAACGTTCTGCTGGGTAGTTGAGTGGTGACCTGTTAAGTCAGGTGACTCAGAGATGCAAAATGAAGAAAAAAGCAACCAAAATGGAGAAAAAAAAAAAGTCACAGCTGCAGGGAAAAGGGAACAGCAGCAGTCAAGGGCTAATATTCCAGGAGCTGATCAGGATCCACCCAAAACTTGTGGAGATGCTGGAATAAGTGGTCTCTTCTTATTGATTTGACCAACTTTGAGTGCCTTTCATAATGATGTTAATGAATACCCAGTGATGTCTCAGTATTTACTTACAGGAATCTGCTAGTTTCTAAAGTAATTGCAATCAGAGTAAATTTGATTCCTTCCAACACAATCATTCCATATGTTCCCATTTTGTGACCCAAATGTGAACACTGCCCAGGAAAGTTTACAGCACCCTTCTCTAACTATTACCTAGTCAAAATTGAACAAGTTAAATACATTGTCCTAAGTGTCTAGTTTCTTCGTACTTATCATGTCAGCCTGCAATTCAGTGGCACCACAATAGCTCTTTATCACCTCCCCTAATTCTCACCATTCAGTGAGTGCCAACCTGCCAGTTGTCATTTATCAATCATTTTGTGCAATAAAATCAGATTGGGCTTGTACCACCTTAAACATGTCAGATCATCGGCATTTGTAAAACAAGTTTCAACACATTTACTTGGATGGTCTTAGAATGAATGGACGCTCCCTGGAAAGCATATTTCAATTTTATATGCGTATAACAACTGAAAAAAAAATAGGCAATATCCATAAAATGTTTCCAGTAAGTACAAATAGCACTAGAGATATAAGATATTAGCACATGCATCTGTTATTACTGTGACTGATTAGGAAAACTGAAATATATCAATAAGCATATTGACTAAATGCTAATAGTTTTCTTGAGTTTCATTTTGAATTCCTTATTTACTGGCTCTGTGGTTTCATGTGAAAACCTTCCCTAAAGGCAAGCACATTCATTTAATAGTAAGCAGTTAAACATTTCAAACAGCTTCAGAGACAGCCCATAACAATAAAAAGTGTATACTTAATTTGGATATGTGTATCTCATAAATTTCTCCAGGGCAGTGCATTCCCACTGCAGTGTTTTGCCAGCTTAAATGTCAGCACAGCTGTCTTTATCTTGCCTCCTGGGTACTAGTGTTCCTCCTAATGCTTCAGAGGGGAAATCAAAAGAAGAACTCTGTTACAAATCATTTTAGGTTTTAAAAGAAAAGAGAAGTCACATCCAGGACTGTTAATGAAGCTTTTCACTTATTTGTAGGTCATTTGTGGAAGGGACCTTATTTCCTAAGGCTTCTGAAACAATTCTTTAGGTCTGTTAGCACCAATAAAACTAAGTAGCACACAGAAGGGTTGAAAAATTATTAAGTCTTTGTGTCATTGTTGTGATTTTTGTAATATTTTGTGTTTGTTACACTGCAAATATTTACCTGATGTCACTAGACAGCTTTTTCATACAAATTCTGCCCTTAATCTTTCTGGGAATTCTTTTTATGAATGTTATACCAGGTGTTCTTTGTTGTCATCATTCTGATCCCAGACTGCCTTTTAGAATAGTCCAATGTGCCACAGCCTCTTGCAGTAGCTACAATATCTTTTGATTCCAAATAAATACTGAAATCTTTAGAAGCTAAGCAGAGATCCACTGGCGTAACTGAAGCAGTGCAAGCTTATACTAGCTAAAGACCTATCCCTCAGCTAGCCACTGATATGAAACCTTCCTTCTTGGTGTCCTGCCTTGCAGACAGTAAAGAAGTGATGCTCCAGGTGGCATTTCAGCTCGTTGCAGTGCCACCTACTCCATAACTGCCTGGCCTCCAGGTGGATCCACCACATGGCACGGTAACAAGGACATTCAGTCTCAGTAGATACAGGATATTATGGCTCTCTTACCAAGGTTTGACACTGTTTAATGTTTGCATAGAAATTATTCTGGCAGATAATGTTACCCTGTATGCTTTAAGGTTAAGGAAGCCTATTTATTACTGACAATTTTGTACTATAGATTAAGGTAGCCTGTGAGCTTCAGCATCATGTGCAGGTTGGAGACAGCACCTCAAGAGACTTCTGTTCTCTACTGATTTCCAAGTGATAGCAACACTTCCACCACTGCTATTTCAGACTCTTGTCTGGCCTGGAATTGATTTTTGATGCATCAAAGCAGTTCAAGGCCAACTGGAAGACACTGTCACGTCAAGGAAATACCTGGATGGGGATATCACCTTTTTGCCCAATTCACATCTCCAGTGCATTCACAAAGGCCGCCACAGAAGAGAGATGGTGTAGTGACAACATTTTTTCTTTCCAGGAACTAGCAACCATCTAACAGACACACTGTGAGAAGTGTCTAAAAATTGGCTGTCTTTATGACTTTGCAGCATACCAGGAGTGCTGCAGTTATTGCTAAAGAACTCCTGACACGTATAAGAACTTATTTTGGAATCTGTATTATTAAGCCTGAACTTGTAAGTTGTTGTGCAGCAAGGGAACAGTGTTGGGAAACTAATATATAGCTAACCCACAGTTAATCACAAAGGTCTTCAGTAGCTGTGCATTATATATCTCCTGAAGCCTATCTCAAGTAAACGAATATAGACACAAGCATTGTTTTAGTTAGGGAATATTAAACTAAATAATAATAAAAAAAAAAAACTAATTTATTTTCAGGATGTGTGAGGCTGTCCTTAATGCGTTATAGTATGAAAAGATCAGCTTTATTAATCACTGTTCTAAATTGCACAGGTCAAATGTGATGGGCGATTTTCCAAGGGGAAAAGAGGAGTAAGGCTAATAAAGGCATTTACCTTCCACACCTGTATACACCAGGCATGCTCGCAAGCTTCATTCCTTGCTGCCAAGGACTACACTTGCTTTACTTCTTGCGCACCTGGAGGTAAATCAAGGTGAAATTCATTAAAGTCATCTAACTAGGTAAGACTGGAGCTAAGCACAACATATCCTCACTCACTTTCTTCTCCTTTTTAATTACTCCTGAGTAACAGTGACACCTCACAGAACTGGCACTTTAAAGCACAGTATTACTCCTTCTTTTGGTGGTTTTGTTGAGATCCAGTACATTTTATTTATCAGAAAAAGTGACTGGAGATCAGAGAAGAAGTGTGAATCTGGTATGCAGATGCTATACATTCTCTGAAGTATTTCTTTTGCAGAGGGAAAAACAAACACATGAAGGATTCATAGCTCTCTCTTTGGAGCTTTGTCTGTCAAAAACAGACAATAGTCAGTCAACTGCCAGATAATAAAAAGTTAAAGAAATCTCTGTTGGTCATTATTTGGCTAGGAAACTGCAAAATACAGTTCATAATGCAGAAAACATTTTTACAACTGAATAAACAACTCCCTTTTTCTTAGGGGCACCAAAGCAATACCTCTGCCTCCCACTCTCAAGGGCTATACAGCTTTACCTAATGTCTTAAGAGCGAACTAGATATTCTGTTAATGGCTATAGCTTCACCATGAAGCACCACAAAGTGCGAAGTACCAATATTTCCTATGACAAGGCACATCACAGTAGGACAATCAGGAATGAGTGGAAAAGGATGTTGCCATAATCTACCATAAAGAACAGAATGGAGAAAGTATTTATATAATAAGTAACCGTCCTCTAGGACATGTTAGTCAGAAATTTCTTTTGGATAGTGTAAGTTCCCAAACCCAGACTGTATTTCCCAGGGAAGATTGCTGAGAGGAGGGATTAGCCCCATAGCAGTTTAACACCACTAACATATTTCAGTTTTCAGCTCCTAGTCAACAAATCAAAAATCTCAGCAGGTGTAAACCCCCGGACTGTAGCCAGCTCTTGTGTTTGCATTCATAATTCATGCACACAGTACCAATGAAAAAAAAAAATAATGCCCTGAATCTAGAAACCAATATAATAACTGCAGAGTGATTTATGTACATCTGTCTGCTGACTGCTGGTGCAGTGCCTGAGTGTCTGATTAAAATTAATTATTCAGATCTGCCTATAATGTTTACTTAATTAAACATACACTCCTAATCCAGACAGATAAGTACACTTATAACGTAGTGCAGTATTTCTTGCATTTCTGCTAGGTTAGTGACTACTATGAGTTTCTGCGGTTTAATATCGCGTATTCAGTTCCAACTTTAAGAGAAATTCAGTTCTCTCCTTGATGAACAGTCCTTTTCAACAGAGGAAGTAGCAAATCTGGCTGTTTACCCTTTACAACAAATGCATCTCAGTTAACACATCTGTATGGTAAACAACATAGGAAATTTCAGTTATAGTCCCAAGAAGAATTATAAAGGTCATAAAGGTGTTTTTATTTGTGTTTTTTTTTTTTTTTTTGCTTTACCTCTGTGCTCTGAATTGTATCTGTCTTTAATTACACAAATAGATTGCTTGAGCATAATAAGAATCCGTTTGTTTACTACTATAGAAAAGTGGAGGAGGAAGCAAGTAGTAACTACAAAAGAATTATTTGAGAACAATGGTCATGGACATTTGAAATCTGGACAGTGCAATTAAGTACAGCTTTTATCAAGAAAGGTCTTAAAATACAGTGGTGAACAAAAGCCAATTTCAGAGCAATTCTGCTATGGCCTTTCAATCCCATAGAGGATATACAACACTTTTGGGATTCTTTTCTTCTGCTTAAGCATCACTTCTGGATTGAGAGATATTAATCTGGGCTGCTGTGCCATGAGTTATTCAGAATGACAAAGGTTTAGGAAAAGTCCCCAGGAATACTTCAGCCAGCAGCTCTGGAACTGCAGATGAAATCAGATAGAAAGAAGTTAAATTAAGGGGAAAAACTTGAGGATATCTGAATACTTTCTTTCACTGACCAAACCAACAAATAGAAATCAATTGTATATGAGAGACTGGAGCAGGTGTCACTGTAAAACGAGCTTAGGTGATTTCAGATGTCCCAATCCAGATAAGTGCTTTGGTTCTAGTCATATGTAACAACTGTTTCATTTCTGATAACTTCAAGTTAGGTCCAGAAAAGTTTTTTACCACCACAATATTAAATGGAAATTGACAGACGTAATATTTATAAGATATAAACATCACTGAGCAAACCCTAATCTAGACATGTACTGCAAGTCAAGATTGAGGAAGAGGAAGATGGGTACAACAGAAAAATATGGAAGAGTAAGCACTGCAGAAAGCTGAGTAGATTATTTCTTAACTGTTTCTTAACTGTTGTTTTGTTTTATTTTTGTTTGTTTGTTTGTTTGTTTTTATTCTGCCTTTTTTCTCTTGTTTTCAGATCTGTAAGGTGAAATGAAGCTTCCCTAAGGAAAAAAAAAAAAAAGTCCAACACTTGTGAAACGGGCTGACCTGGAGCACTGCTTTTCTGTCTACCAAGGAGATATGAAGCTGTAAGACTGTGAATTTTTTTAACCCAGTTGGCTTAAGAGGGGTCATGAGTGACATGCCTGAAAGGCACATCTCTATTCATTACATGCTTTGAATTTTTTACCTTAGTGATGTAAATTTATTTTATCATTCTTTAGAGTATATTGAGTATATGACTTACCCAAACGATAGCATTTGAAGACAATGGTCTTCTTTATCTGAATGAAATATTGCTCTGTAATAATTTATTATGCTTCCACTCTATTTCCACTAGTCATTCATAATAATTCTATCTTTAAGATTGGAGACATGCTTGAAATTTCATTATGCTCATGGCAAACTTTCATCTCAGCAACAAGGAAAATTAACAATATTGCTTTTAAAGGGTAAA
This sequence comes from Columba livia, assembly GCF_036013475.1. Classification (NCBI taxonomy): domain Eukaryota; kingdom Metazoa; phylum Chordata; class Aves; order Columbiformes; family Columbidae; genus Columba; species Columba livia. Next base: position 122,501,481 of record NC_088603.1, on the reverse strand, counting down.
AGTTTTGTGGGTGAATCTGTGTTACATCATGGTTTAAAAAAAGCCTATGATGTGGGAACATGTCCAGGTTTCAGACAGGATGATTTTACCCACCTGGGTTAGCCCATTCATGATAATAATCAAAAGCATATCTCTCAAAGGACTTTTAGCTGCAAACTATCTATAATGTGTATGATCACATATGCAAAGTCCCTTTCTCAGTTATATAAGAGATGAGATTTCTACCATTTCTATAATTTCTGAAACCCAGGAAGAATTATGCACATTCCTGTGTACACTTCTGTCCTTTATAACTTCTTTACCATTCTTCAAAGCAGTCTTTATCCTTCCTAGTTTTGTCTAACTGAGCAGACCAGGAGTCCTGTTTCACATATCTACTAGAAATTGCAAACACTGTTTAAACATTGAGGCATTAAATACTGGAGATACTTTGTCCTCATCCAAGCAAGTCCATTTTATTTAAAAGTAAGTGCCATTAAATATGCTTAACTATGTCCCTGCCTAAAGGACCAGAGTTCCAGATGATCTGTCAGAATGAATTTGATCTGTAGGCTCGTGGACTGAGTATTAACTAAGAAAAAAAAAATAGTACTGAAACAGCTAACAGTTAATCATATCTATACATATTTCACCTCTTCTCAGTCCCTATATTCTCCTCTTAATATTGGCAATTGATTCTTCAGAATGGCACATAAATACCATGTGGAGCTAGCTAAGCAGAAATGCTTAAGGGCCACTTTCAAGAGGTCTGTGACATTCAGTGCTCTGTTTATTAAAGGGATCAGGTGTGTGAGTTGTAGTCCTCAAAGTCTAAATGCCATTATAGATGAAAACCAGAAAAATCTATTTTTTAATCAATGTGCAACAAATACAAATCCCAAGGTTCTATAATAAATTGATTGGGCTACTAGATCCCCAGAGTATTTCAGTGGGACACTAAAAATCTAAATGTTTAGTCAGCTCTGGTGCCGCCTTCTTACCAGCCATCTGGGCT